>NC_072024.1:12076940-12376940 GCF_027791375.1 Indicator indicator | reverse complement strand
AACCAAGGCTCCAAGCTGGCATGAGCAGTAAGGACTTTGGAAGGGTAATGACCTCCTGGATTTTTGCCAATTTGCACAGGTTCTAAACACCTGTATGGCAGTCTGACAGGTCAATGTCCTTGTGGTTCTGCTCCTAATAACCAAATCCAATGCTTCCTTATGCAAGTGGAGGGATGGTGATGGCTATGGCCTTTCCTGGGTAGGGCATTATGCCTTCTACAGGCTTTCACCAACCACAATCTCCAAAGACTCATGTCTTGCAGTACAGAGCATCCAAAACTCAGCCCATGATGACAATTATTTTCCTTGAGGGGATGACAGGCAACACTGGTTCACAGCCCTCAGCTCCCAGGCACCCTACCATCCAGCAAAATCTCCGCTGTTGGGAACATGCCACATTGCTTTCACAGTGTTTGCACAGTACTGTCACCATGGAGAAGCACTGGAGGGTTAACCTCCTTGCACTGCACTGAGAGCATCTATTTTCAACAGCAAATACAGAAGCAAAGTCAGATTTTTAGGGGTTTTGGGGGGCTGGAGGGACAGAGGCAGAACAGCTTTTCCTGATTTCTAAGGAATTGGTTTCATTGCCTGGCCAGACATCTCCTGTCAGAATGAAAAGGAAACCTAGCTCAGACAGCTTTACCGATGTTTCTGGGCCAGTTTTAAGCCTTGCAAGTGAGACACTGAGCTTAATGTCTTCTTTTTGTTTTCCTTTCCTCCTTGTTCTTTTTCATTGATACAGTATGTTGGCTTTATAAAGATGCTACCCACAGGATTCTCTCTTCATGCTCACAAGTGCCTTTTCCATCCAGAGGCAGCTGGAGAAATTGCTCTTCTAAGCACTGGACACTTAATTAACAATGAGACCAGCCCTCCAGTTTGCTTGCTTTCTCACTCATTTGTCCTCTTTCATGCTGTCTAGTGCAGCGAGAAAGCGTGTAGCAAGGTCTTGACCAAACACTTTGAACTGCAATCATCTTGGGATACCCAAGGAAGCTAATTACCAGCTTTGTTTCTCTCTCCCTCACCCTTTCTTCCCTCTGATGACAAGGGGATGAAATGGATACTCAGCATATCTTCCTGCAGACAGAAAGACCCAGATTTCCCTCTCTTCCCCTATTAAGGAGTCCCCTGTGAGATATACTCAATGCCCTCCAATGACAGCACTGACATCTCTCCTCTTAACTAGTCTCATCCCTCTGGGAAGCTCTGGGGAAGTAATTTGGCTCCCACCATACTTTGAAGTTCAGGTTGTTTCAGGAAGGTTTGTCAGCATAGAGGGAGATAGCAGTGCCTCTGGGTCAGGTGCCTGGCTTTGCCATAGGTAAAAAAAAATACAACAAGCCAAGAAGATTTTTGAAGTCCAGTATCACTGCCCTGCACTGTCCACTCACCAAGTCTGTGGGTTGAAGCATTGGTATGGTGTCATGCTGTGGGCATATGGGACAGACAAGTGCATCACCCTGGGGAGAGCAAGGGAAATGCATATACTATCCTACAAGAACAGCACTGCCTCTTTTATTGTGATAATTTCTGCTTTAAAACCTACTGTTTATCATCAAACTTGACCCATTTTCCCAATTACCAGTGGACACTAAGAGGTTCCTCATATTTATGGAAGGTGAAGGGTAATTAACTTCACAACAAAGCAAGCATTAGCAGTGGCCACTGCCTGAGGGATTCCCATCCTGTTCAGCAATAACCATCTCTGGATTGATAGCCATGGAGCAGGTGGGTGAGGTGTAATGCAGACCTGTCAGAATAACAGTTCAAGGAGGTCTCCAGGGATGGTAGATTGATGTGGGGAAGGCAGGCAGCAAGCCCTTCCCCATGCATTCCTCCGTAGGTAATTAAGGGCTTCTTCCCCCTTTGAGAGGAGTTTTTGCTCCAGAAGGTAAGGATCCAGAAAACAATGAAGAAGAAGCCTGTGTAAGGGGCAGAAGGAAAAAGCAGGAGAAAAGAGTGACAGCTGAAAGGGTCCAGTCTGGCCTTAGTACAAGGATGGTGAACAGCCCTGAAATTTTCTTATGGATCTTTCTGCAACACTTCCTAAATTCTGCATGACCATCAACAGCAACAGCTCCCTCCCACCCATGTGTGCCTGCGACGCTGCCTATGTACCAAGTTACACCAACTTGTAGTGGAGTTAGAGTCCACATTACAGAAACCAGAAAGTCCTGCTACAGCTACTCCAATATCTCTTCTGAACTATACTTAATATGTCCTAGGTCCTGCAGCCCCCAGAAAGCTATTGGCTATTTCCAAAGACATAGCAAACCTGCTTTGTGACCTGAAGAGTGAGGTCTTGAAGAGACATTTCGGTTTCACAGTAGACTCTTCCTACAAAGCTGGCTAAGAAGACAGGTCTCTGTAACCCAGCAAGTTAAGATCTTGTTTGCCAACATATTCTGCCTCTTTTTTTTTCTTTTCCTTTTTTTTTTTCACCTGCAGGTCACTGTACAGCAGTGCAAAGCCTGGTTAAACTAAGCCCTTGACACGTTTAAAGCTCTGTGCAAATATTAGCTAATCAATCCTCAAAAATCCCTTCTCTGCACTGAGCAAGTAAATGTTGCTGGACCTGACTCAGTCTCATGGTGCAAAACAGCCTCACCAGTCCCAGGTGGGAGCATGCCAAACAGGAGTAAGCACACAATCACACCAGCTCAGAGGATAGAGGTGTGCACCTCAGCACTTCCAGTCCTTAAAATAGCTGTTGGCCCAGTGTTGCTTCAAATTCATGAGCCTAAAACTATTTTGCCCCAGGCACTCTTGTTTCCCTGTAATCCAACATTCAACCTCTGCCTCATCCAACCCTGTTCATGACTTGATCCTTTTCTCTCTTATTCTTGCTGCAGACACCACTTGACATTACAAACTGGTTTCTTGGACACCAACTATCTCCTTTATTTCTCTGTTTTTTGACTGTACCCTTACCTCACCCTCTAGATTGGCACATCTCCAGATTTCCTTGGTTTCTAACCCAAAGGAGCTGATTCCTGTCTTAGTTTCCCTCAAACCACTCCTTGGGTCTATAACTTACTCTGGTCTGGTCAAGCTCATTTTTGCAAGGCTTTTCCCAGTAGGATCCTTCAGCATATCAGCTGAACTACTTGGACAGTCCTGAGACCCCAAGTGGTCCTTTCCTGGAAGATACCTGATAGCAGTGATGGAGCTCTGAGGTCAGCTGGGGAGGAAGGCCCTCTCCTCATATACTGTATTCCTTGCTCTGAAAATGTCTGAGACCCATTTTCTGAAAAAGCTCCCACTCTTTCTTTTTTTACTATATGCATTGAAAATTAGTGTGCTGGATCTACTCCTATCTGGTTTTGTCTTAGAAGTGTGAGGTGTCCCTGCCCATGGCAGGGGGTTGGAACTAGATGATCCTTGTGGTCCCTTCCAACCCTGACTGATTCTATGATTCTATGATTCTGTTTTTACCATCATCTTCTATTCCTCCCTGAGGTTGTTACCCTTGATGTGGCTATAATCCCACAGCACCATCCCTGATGGAGGGAACCTTGTGCATTACCAAGTATGCATTTGCAACCCCTTCAGTCCCAATAGGCTGGCTGTACAGTGAGGAGGACTGGGGGAGATTTCACCACCAAGCTTACATAAACTGCACAGCCCTTGACTTGTGGGATTTCTCAACCGCAGTGTGCTTTACACATAGATCTCTTTTGGACTCTACATTACAAATGCTTTAGTGATGCCAGCTGTATCAACAGCTGGGCTCCTCATCTGCAATGTTTTTGTATAGCCTGAAGTCTTTAGGTTTGCCTTCATGGACCAGAGATCATTAGCAGTGAGAAGCCTTTGAATGTCGGCTTGGCTAATTTGTCTGTCAGTGGGGCCTGAGATGCAATTTAATACACAACTGAGAATGTGAAAGTGAGTGACTATTGCATTAGCCCATAGAAGAGCCTTGGTGCTAGTTCTGCAAGGAGTCTTGCTTTTCAGAACAACTGAGGGTCACTAAGCCATGAAGGTCAGGTTGAAGACAGAACTTCTTCTGAGAGGCCGTTGGTGTTGAAAGTTTAGAAAATCACTTGTTGGTTGGCTGCTCCTTTCTTATGTGTGGGTTGCATTATGGGAAATGATTAGGCTCTGAAATAAATTTACCATTTCTTCTCTGCAGAAAATGAAGGTGGCCATGAGCACTGGCCAAGAAAATTTTGCATCAGTAGGTGCTGCATCTTTGGTTCAGCATTTTATCTCATTTACTCAGCCTCCAGCAGAGCTAGGCAGATACTGCAAAAAGAAGAGGAAAACAAATCTCCCCTCCAGCATCTGCTCATATGCAGAAGTAAATTCATTTTATGCTTTTCTGTTGTTGAAAGCTCAGAGTGAAAGAACAGCAGTGCTGCTGGCTTGGCCATCTGTCTGGGGCTGGGATCTGAGAGCATTCCCCAGTCCCGCCACAGGTTTCTTGCTTTGCCTCAAATTAGACAAATAAACTCAGCTTTTAAATGTAAAAGCTGTAAAATGGAGGTACTACTTCTCTGCCCTCCAGGAATACCTTCTCCCAGCAGCACAGGAGCTGGTTACTGTGGCCATTAGGGGCCTCAAAGAAAAGTGCTGCCAGATGAGCCCAGCCATCCTGGCATGGCAAGGTACTCACAGAGCAGGACACCTTTCCCAGTGTCTGTTGAGGACATGGCTCTGCAAAATTGGTTCTCCATGTAGTCCACAAACCCTCTGAAACTAAAGCTGTCACTATGTCCAGCAAAAGCATGACAACTCATTTACCATCCTGCCCACTTGCATGTTCAACCAACAAGACTTACATCTTGTTCACTTTCAGGTTTCTTGAACCAAAACTAAATTTTCTGGTCTATCTTTATATTTTGCTTCTCCTGAAGTTGTGTGTGTTTATTATCAGAACAAATGAAAGCATGAAGTGCAGAAAAGAAGTAATAAGAAAGGGTTTGTTACAAGGAGTTACCCCTTGAAACCTTCATCTCCTTCTGCAGGGTCTACATAAAAGCCTCTTGAGGAAGATAGTAGGATAACAAGCTAGGCTATAAAACTGGGGATCAATCAGGAACCAAGTAAGAGGGAAAGTGGAAAAACAATAATAATAAAAAGAAGAAGAAGAATACATCAGCAGTACTGGTGGTGAACGGATCACAGTTTTTAAGCCAAAAGTGTGTTTTGCAGATGATAATAAAACTAAACTTCAACACTCTTCTGCAGTCTTCCACCCTTTGTGCCCACCTATGGAACCTTACAGGATCCTTTGGCACAAAAGCAAATTTTATCATGTTGGTTTTATCCTCTGTCATTTAATACAGCAGTTTTAAGGCCAGGGCTGTGGACATCATGAATGAATGGTTAGTCTGGCTGAGAGATCCTCCTTTCCTTCCATCTCTTCACAAAGACTTGTTGGGGAAAAAAATCTGTAATTTGAAATATGACCCTTCAGCTCATGCAACACAACATAGTAATTCCCAGGTCTCTACCTCATATTCTCTGGTGCTTGTGGATAGGATCATTTTAGTCTAGCTTTGCTCCTGTCCAGCAGTAGTGAAATGTTTTGGTTTTTTTTTTTACACTGATTATTCATTTCAAATAGATCAACCCTTTTAACCATTCCCACCCCATTTTGTGCCTGTCACTAGTCCTATCCACCAGGGCCAGGCTATAAAACATTTCACACCCTCACAAGGACAGTGGTTCTGTGCTTCAGCTGCTATGAGTATCCCTTCTGTGGGGTGCTGGGGCTCTTGCACCAAGCCAGGATCAGTCATGCTAGAGAAAAGGGTCAAGGCTCTCAAACACAGTGCCGAAGTGAGATTTTGAGGGAAATGCTTTGAAGATTGAATTTCTGAAGTATCATAGTCCCTTGCTTCTCTGCTGCTGGAGTGTGTCTAAAGCAGGAAGGTCAAAGTCTAAACTTTTGGATAAATCATTGTTAGGGCTTAGAATGTGCATCCAGGGAACTGGCAACTGCTGGCACGGCTGGGTCGGATCATTGCTGTGCTCTGGCCCAAGAAGTCAGCCAATCATCTGTCTTTTGGAAACTGTTTCTTTTTGGGAATTTTGACAATGGAAGTGTTTCTTTGACAAGTGATTTTATTTCTTTACAAAGAATGTTTCAAATCCCAGTTCCCAGAACGTGTTCAGTATTGAATAGTTTCCTCGCTTACAGCTCCCAAAACTGCCTTTCCAGAAAGTCCACTGCCCCAAACAGCATCTCTACCTGCTGTTTCACACCCCACATGGGATCCACTCATTTTCTGGTTCTCCTCAGCATACCCTACAGCCAAATCTCTCACCAAGGCTTTGCAAGCTGAATCAGTCTCCCAAGAAATGGCTCAGTCAAGCTGTGACTCGTAACAAGCCATAACTTATGCAATGTCTTCTACTGTTTCAGGTCTCCTGCTCATCCTGATTGCTCATGACTATACTAGAATTCTAAGCAAGATCTCTAGCGACACATCTACTGGCATCCACCTTTGAACATGACATATAATGACTCAGCTAAGTGTTGCAATGTAGAGCCAAAGCATTTATTTGAAAAAATAAATTATGACTAGGTTGTTTTTCTGTAACTATCCAATCTGCTCCAGCCGTTAGCCTTCATGCATCGCTGCTCTGGCAAACACCAGCGCTCACTGACATGGGAGTGTGGTGTCTGCGTCTTGCACGTAGCCTTTGGAGTCTGGGGGAATCTCTGCTCTGCCTGGAAGGAGAATGCCTTGTTAAAGAGGCCAAGCTCCGAGTGGGATAGGGAAGGAAAGGAGAGGTGGGTGGAAAGGGAAGTTATCTGCCTCATTCCTCCTGACTTAATGCAGCAGAACGTGTCCAGGGAGCAGGGCTTGGATTTCACAGCTCAGTGGCAAATACTGTGTAGACCTGGCAGTGTTTCTGCTTCCGATGCACTCAGGTGGAGCTAGCAACACATGCTGCTGTTTGGGGCTGCTGGTTTATAAATTCCTCTCCCTCAAGCCCTCCCCAAGCCCCCTTTTCCATAACTGAGGTTATTTCTGCAGGACTCCCAGCCCCAGGCAGTTGAGGCAATGTACCTAAGGGGCTGGCAGAGCAGAGGGTTCATCCTCTTTGGCTGCCTCAGTGGCTTGAATGTGATGAGATAGGGATGGACAAGACATTCCAGCTGCTCTGTGACCCAAGCATGGGCCTATTCATCTGTGCAGAATTTCCAATGCTCCTTTACACTTCAAAAACTGAAGGAAAAAAAATAAAAGAAGAAGAGAATGTACTGATTTTCTTACTCAGCTGATGTCCCAATCAATATAGGCCTGACAGTTCCTTGCTACAGAAAAATACCCAACTGACTTGTCATTGTTTACACCATCACCATTAATTTGTGACATCCAGAGGATAGCTGTGTCATCCTCAGAACAATTTTTTTTTTTTTTTGCATGGCTCTTAAATGCTTTTTCTTGGTATTCTGCCTTTAAAACAGAGAGAAGATTAAAAAAAAAGAAATGTACTTTTCCCTGGGGCGCCATCAGATGCTAATAAAATCTTTAATTAATTCAGATTCAGATGGGCTCACATTTCTCTCTCTAGTTCACAACTTCAATCAAGGTTTTTTTTTTTCCTTTTTGTGACGCTGCTTTCATGCCACTTTTCACTGCATTTCTGATTTATCTGGAATTGTGCTATATGGGCATATTGGCAGGAAAGGCTGGGATAAAAGAAGACTAGGATGAGAGAAATCATTAGCACAGGATGTATTTTCTGTGGGTTTTTTTTTTTTTTTTTTGCTTTTTGGAAGAAAACCCAAAAGGTCCTACTGCTGTTATGAATCCCACAGGAACTCTTTAAATTATAGACAATTTGCTTGATTGGACTGCACTGGTCTTAAGCATCAGAGAGAGAGAAATCACTCTTAACAAACATTAAATCAAATAAGATAGGCAGAAATCTTGATAATGTGAAATGAATTCTGTAAAATTAAGACACGTGCCGACTGCTTACTCCATAATAAAGCAATAATCTCCCTGAAATGGGGCCTGTCTCATTATCAGTTTGATGACTGGTGTGAATGATCTTATCTCATAGTGGTTAACAAAAAAGAAGTAAGTGATACATTTTCTTTTACAGCCTCAGCAAGTAGGAAAGCCCTCTGTCTGCCCAGCTGTCAGTCCTTCCAGGGTCAATCTCCCCATTCAGTTGCCATCTTGTGGATAAAAGATTTACTGTGTACAAGACAGAAATTGTTCCAGGATTGTCAGAGGGAATAATTTCAAACAGTTTCCTCCAAATGCAGCCAAAGGAGTTTTCCCTGGAGCTTCAGAACTGCTAGTCAAAAGATGGAGGCAGGGAGGACATGTCTTCCAACCCAGGGAGGGGCTGCACAACTGAAGACCTCTTTGCCTGTTCTTCCGTCCCAGCTCTGTTTATGATGAGCTTCCTAGGAGCCAGTGAACAGATCAGGCTGCTGGCCAAGGTGGATAGTGCAAGGTAGGTGAAGGATGGCACTTAGCAATTGCTGATTTCATTTACAGACTTTTATTTCCCTTCCTAACTCAGCTGTTTGCTGGAATGATCTTAGGGGATAAACTGACCTGAAGCGTCTTCTACTGTGTGCTCTTAAATGGTTGATCAATAATCCCAGGAAAGAAAAAACAACCATGTGCTTGATTTTCCTTAAAATATATATGTATATGTGTACTGAAGGTAGGGACTGAATTCAGTGCTCAGAAGACTGAGAAGCATTTACAACTGCTTCCCTCCCATGACATTTGTCTGTGCCTCTGCTCCTGAGCTGCCCCCACACCAATGTGCCTGTGACACTATGCTTCTGCAAGGAATTGTAGTTCTTCTCTCCCTTTTTCTTCAGGCTTGGCACAACTTCTGTATGGAAAAGAGGGATTTAATTGGAAAAAGAAAAAAAAAAAAAAGCCATTCTCTCCCACTGCTTTAGAGATCACGCCTCTGAATGCACCTTCAGCTGATTTGCTGTGAACTGCCACGAGGTGATCTCCCCTGAACGTGCCTTGCAATCTCACTGCAGATCGCAGAGCGCTGCCTACTGCATAAACAAAGTGCCATGGCCCAGGGCAATATTATAATTGACTAGATACAACAGATTATGATCTGTTTGATGTGCAGCACAGAGCTGCAGCGTTGCCTATCATATTCCTGCAGACCAGAGCCAGGAACTCTTTCTAAAGCATCCATACAACCAAGGAATGTAAGCAAAAGGGTCTCAAAATAGTCATAATAACACAACATATCTCTAGGGCTGACAAGCGTGTTGAGTGCTGCAGTTTCACCCATAATCTGTCATAAACTTAGACAGTTCTATCAATGGGGAAATAAACAGCCAGGATAATAAAAGGTGAGTGCTGAATAGCAACCCTTCAGCTCCCTCCAGGCTTTATTAGGATAATTGATTTTGGAACATTAATAAGGATATTGATTAGCTTTAAGGAATTGAAACTCTGGGTGAGGGAGAGGAGGAAGCAGGGGAGGAGTGTGCTGTTGCTCTTGGCTACAGACTTATAGTGGGAGCTGGAGCCCTGTTATGAAGAGTCAATCAGCTGTGCCAAGGGATTAACTTTTATCTTCGACATGAATTAGGAAAGTGGTTTCTGCAAGTGTGCCATCCACATGATGAGGATCTGAGAAATTACAGAGCAGGAGTGCTTCAGATGCCAGGAGGCCTTTATCATTGGCAACCTCACAAGCAGTTTTCCTTTCGTGATTCAGCATTTTGAAGCAGGCAGAGTGATGGTTTGGCCACAGCTGGTCTAGGGGGGAAAAGTCAAGTAGGTGGTCTACATTGAGGAGGTTTTTATGCAGCAAGGAACTGATTAGATCAGGAGTGTAATCAGCACCCTCAACCTGCAAAGCGAGGTTTTACTGATCATGAATTTCCAGGCTAAAATAGAACTCTCATAAATGTGGAATTACATTTTCATTCTTTTCAAGATCAAGTGGTTCACATGATTATTTTTTCCTTGAAAATTTGAAGCACTTACTTTCTGATACATTTTAGAAGAAGACAATCATTTCCAGCCATGGAGTGAACAAAGTCGTGGACATCATGTTCACTCTTCCAGTAAAATAATAGCCTTGAGTAATGCTACAGCATGGAGCAAAATAAGAGCAAGCTTGCGTTATAGATACTGCTGTGGCTTAACAGAAGTGTTAGGTGGTTTCTCAGGTCTTGTTTTGATTGATTTAGAGATGAACCTGGACCTGAACATTGTCACTAGCCAGCTTCCCATATCGTGTCTCGAACCTGCAAGTTCAAATCTCTACACAAACCCATGTGCATGTTTAAGGGAGTTTTGTATAACTGGAGAGGATGTGGAATGAATAGGTAGAAGCTTCCAGGACCAGCTCTGTGTCTCTAAATCATCTAAATCCTTGTGCAGATCAGAATTTGAATATCTTCTTTGATGGGTCTCTGGTGATTGCAAGATATTATTTTTTAAGCATGCAGCTTTTGGTCTACAGTTAGTATACACAGTCCCACTTGAGCACCTAATGACCCTAACAGAAACATTACCACACAAAAAAGGACCTCCTATTAAATTAAATTCAGGTATATCTTGAGGTAAGAGTTTACAAGGAAGTGCCTAACAAGTCATGAAAAGCAAAGACAGCGAACAGCTACAGCCAAATCTTTCTGAATGTTTCTGAATTAAGATAATTCAGATGATGTCACCCAAGGTAGTCACCCAAGCACTTGTTATGTAAAAATGAGCAGAGCAGTGAGGTCTGTTAGTGGAAGTTGTGCTCTATCTTCATCTTTTGGAAAGTCATTTCAGGATTTTCAGCATTTCTTCCTAGTGCTGTACCTTCAGTGTCCAGCACAGCTGTGAAAGACCCTTGTGCTCTCTGACTGCTCACAAGGAGTGAGATCTGAGTTTTTCCTGCTCCATCATTTCCTTTATGCTTCAGAAACAGGGGAGATACTTTTGTCACTTGGCTGTATGTGGGCATGGAGAGCATCACAAGGGCAGCAGGGGCTCATGACACACAGCTTGATTGGTTTGCCTCAGCTTCTAAACAGCAGCAACCTCCATGCAACACGCACAAAGAGCAACTGCTGTCCATATTTCTTTTCTTCACTTAGCTTGTCTTGTACCTTGACTCCCAGATAGTAGATAGTGAGTGGAATATTTGGAAGAATAAGGCAATTGCTAAAGATTATAATAGACAGGTAATTATAATAAAGAAAGAATTATTAGATAACTGTACAGATAACTGGATGGATAGATGTGGCTTGAGATCTGATAGTTTTTTTTTTACTCTTTCAAAAAAAGCCCTAAAATAAAGGAACTCTTGCACATACATAAATCATCTAGCTTCAGGATAGGAGGAAAGACAAGTTCCCATAGCAACAAGATCTATGCTGTAAAGCTGCGCTGCCCTTTGTTATGTATCTTTGTGATATTTCTCTCAGACATGTCATTGGCAATTACCCACAGAAGGAGAGCTCAAATCGTTCAGGAGCCCAGCAGATCCATCTTACATTATTTTATGTAATTAATGAGATTACTGAATTTCCATGCTAATAAAGCTTGGCAAGGAGTCTGAAAACAACTCCTCTCTGAGCCGATTTAGGGTGATTCCTTGGTGCTGCACCCCCACCTCTCCACACACACACACCTCTGCACAGACCTTGGTGCAGAAGGAAAAAAATAGCATGAGCCTTCTGCAAAGCTTTCCTGCTCTGCTATGAGTCAGCTTGCCAGAGCAGCATTGACGTTTCTGTGTTGCCAGGAGGTGAAACCCTGTGTAAATGTTCCTAAAAGCAGTTTTCAAGCTATTCATCTTTGATAACATTGTTTCTTTATGAATGCTTGAGCTTCACTTAGCTGTCTATGCATCACTTTTTGACAGGTCTCCATCTATTCTTCCACTGCCTGCATGCAGAAAACTCTGTTACATAAAGAAGTGCTTGCTTGAGTCAGTCCCTTCTGAATCTTTTTTTTTCCAATGAAGTTTCCTCTCCAGGTGGGCCTTATCCTGCCTTGAATGACAGCAGATTACACCCTCTTATACTGGGGCAGGAATGGAGCAGGACATGATGGCATGAAGGGTCATACTGCACTGGGAGGGCCAGCTCAGGTCCTTCACAGACCAGGATGCCATTTGTGCATTGAGAAACAATGATTTTGTACATGCTGTTTGGTTCTTGAAGCACACAGAGAGACAGGACTTTCCCCTCCTCTGTCCTCCTCCAGCCTTTCCCTGTTCTTAATCTTTTAAAAACCTTTAATTATTTTTTAATATCCAAGAAGAAACAAATATGTGGCAGGAGGCAAGTTTAGAGTGAACACTCAGGAGGGGAGTTAGAAAAAAAATCTGCTGTGGGGTCTGGTCCTTTTGTTACTGAGTGCATGGAGAAGGATGATCTTTGCCTTCTTGTGCCTCCTGCAGAAGGAGGGGTCAGCATCCCCATGAGGCCACTGGACTAACCCTGCATCCACTTGTAAACACTTTAAGGTCTTCTAATGCTACATTGATAGATTGTGAGATGAAACACAGAGGACTTGTGCCAGCATATTGGAGAGTATTGAAGAGTCATTACCTCATTTTGCAGCTGTTTTTTCTGCAGTAATGCCGTTGTGGGTCTTTTAGAGATGCTTCCTGCTATTCATCTCCTTCAAAGGTTTCTAACTTGCATCTGCCTCCTCAGCTCCTGGAAGCATTTTGAAATTCTCCCACGACATGTGCTTTCTGGAGGCAGGATGTTGCTAGGATCACTGCAAAATCCTTTCCATGCCTGTTCCCATCCTTGCAATAACAATAATTTATTGGAAAGGTGTTTGCCAGGGCCTCGATATCATGTGGGAGATGCAGGGAGACGAGGCCCCAAGGACTTGACATTCTCTGTAGACGGCAGCAGTTCAGGCAGAAAGTGCAATGGACGGCTGGGGGATGATCTGTCTTCGAGCACAGCAACTCATCTTTCCACAGCGAGTCAGTGGTGGCAGTTCCCCACTGCTCTCCCTCCAGATGAGTTACTGTGTTGGGCTTTCAGTGAGCAGTTTCACAAAGAAATATTTTGCCTGTTTTGCTGTGGAATGCTCCCATCTTCTAAATGTTCTCAACGCTGTCTCATAGAGCACTGTGGAGCTGAGCAACACAGCCAGCACGGCTTGATCCTTCTCCTAATTTGAGCACTGGCCTTTTGGGTAACCATTTTTCTTCTGCCTTAGCAACTCTCCTTGTAAAGAAAACCCTTATGCCTTCTTATGCCTTTTTTTTTCTTTTTTCTTTTTTTTTTTTTTTTAATGCTCTGAGTTCTAATAGAGGAAAGCCCTGAAATGGTTTCTACACCCACCTTTTATTTCACTAGCCTAATTTCTCTCTTGCTTCTGTTCGAATTTCTTTCTATTCCTTTCTCTCTACCTCCCCACCTACCCACCTATTGAGACTGTCTAATCTCTCCATGGTAATTCTCTCTGTGTTTCCAAGATAAAAGTGGTTATGTTCTCATGTTCAAACGTGTTCTCTGTTCAAACTCAATTGAAAACCTGTCGTTACTTCTCACAGGTTTTCCAGCTACCTGCACTCCTGATAATGATCTGATAAATACCTGTGCTCAACATTTCACTATTCCTCTGGCTCCAGTTTGCCAACTAATTGAAGAGCATCCTGTTTCCAGGTGAACATATATTGAAAAGCTCAGCTAGTACACCTAGCCAGCAGCAAACTGCTGTATCTACAGTTTGGCTAAGCCTGCTTTGCCTGAATTATGGGTGAGTATCAGGATCAGAAGAGCCAGTGCTACTTTCCTTAAAGCTGAATGGAAGTGTCAAATTCTGCTGCTTAAGAGCTGCATAATGTGGAATTTCTGCTGACATGACACAATATCCTGGGAAATTGTGTAAAGCATCTTAGAAATACAGCTCATAGCTTCCAAAACCAGTATGCATTCAAAGAGAACACTGCCACAATAAGCTGGCAAGTTACAATCTTAAATTTCACCAAACCAGATCTTTTAAAAGCTTCTTTCTAATTTCTAAGCTTAATTGTTATCTTGCCTCATGTACATACCTGTGTAAAACTTTAGCACAAACAGCTCTGCAGTGGCCTTTGCAGAGCCTAGGACAATGCTGCCCTGGCTGAGGAAAACATTTCCTGACCATCCTACTGCAATTTTAGGCTTAGTGCATCTGTGTTAGGAAGAAACTGCTCACAGCGAGAAGAGTTTAGAGTCTGACTGTAGATTTCATGTAGGTAAAATTTCAAGCTCATCTCCAAGAGGAAAATGGGAGCAGTAGTTTCTCCATCCCACAATTACCTCCCACCAGGGTATCAGCTCTGTGGGAGAGAGGGGTGCAGTTCAGCACTAAGGATCACCTGAATTCTGTTCCTTCAGAAATAGTTTCTGTTCCTCTCAGTTGAGGCCCGGGAGGGAAGCGTGATCTACCAGGCTTGGGGATGACAACAGCATTTTCAGCTCTGACTCAGCCTCTCTGTTGGCCTCTGCCCCTCTGCCAGTGGGAAGAGATGCTGCTGCAGCTTGCTATTGCTCATGCCTGCATATTAAACCTAACTGGTGTAGTATCAGTCTTGGGAGCATAGTGCATTGGCTTTGCATGGGAAGGTTTTGGTATTGGAGGGTTATAGGGGTGGCTCCATGAGAGGATGACAGAAGCTTCTCCTATGTTCAGTAGGTCAAATGTTAGCTGGCTTCAAGAAGGACCCACCACAACTCCCATTCTCTGTCTCCCTGTACTGCTAGATGGGGGGGGAGGTAGAGAATTTGGGAGTAAAGCTGAGCCCAGGAAGAAGGAGAGGTGAGGGGAGGGTGGGTTAAAATTTGGTTTCATTTTTCATTCTACTCCTCTGATTTGAATGGTAATAAATTAAACTAATTTCCCCAAGTCAAGTCTGTTTTGCCTGTAATGGTAATTGGTGAGTGATGACTCATCAATCAGTTCAACCCACAAGCTTTTCATTACATTTTCTCTCCCCTGCCCTGTTGAGAGCAGACAGTTATAGAGTGGCTTTGGTGGGCAGCTGCTGTCCAGCCAGGGTCAGCCTACCACACATGGACAGGATGGTAAGAAGGCTGTCAGTTCACACACAGCAACTTCCACCACATGCAAACTCAATTACTGAGGCCATGGCTGAAACCAGACCTCCAGGCTTGTGCACTGAACCATAGTTTCATGCTGTCCATGGCCCAAAAGCTCTGCAAATACAGCAGCCACGTGCCTGGACTGCCCAGACTGCTCCTCAGCACTGAAGTTCTTAGAGCCCAGCAGAACTATCCCATTAGCTGCTAGCTTTCAATTAGATCACAATTTTTAAATGATGTGCCAAACAATGAAACAAGAAATCCATAAAAGGGCTCATTGCCAGGCTTGAGTTGATACTACAGGAAAAATCATTCCATTCAGGAATTGGATTTTTATCTCCTTTCCCTGGAAAATCCATTCTGCTGGCCGTTGTTGGGACAAGA
Organism: Indicator indicator; assembly: GCF_027791375.1. NCBI lineage: Eukaryota > Metazoa > Chordata > Aves > Piciformes > Indicatoridae > Indicator > Indicator indicator. The sequence continues at coordinate 12,361,531 of NC_072024.1, read as the reverse complement.
TGCTGGTTTAGGTAGACATCTGGTCTGATCTGTAAAACAGACATGTTAAACAAAATGTAAATCAAAAGGAAAACAAGCCTTTAACATGAAAAAAGTTTACTCTTGAGACCACACTGAAGAGGAGCTCAGACCTAGCAAGACCTCCTGTCTTGCTCCACACAGAGACTGTTGCTGGACAATTGCACTTTGCCTAGCTTTGCCTTTTTTTTTTTAGCTTTGCTTCCAGTCTGGCTAAAAACCAAGCATGGAAAACAACATCATTTTCTGAAATGAAAACATACCCCAGGGATTCATTTAGGATTAATTTCAACTTTCTAGATCAGCAGTGTTTGTTTTGATACTCATTGTTATTTTATGGACCACCTATTAAGTCATTTCCATTAGAAATATTGATCTAAATTAAAACTAAACCAAAAATGTGTTGTTCCCAATGGTGTTTTCAATGTTAGCATGCATCCTTTCTTCCAAAATTTGGGGAGAAAAATACCATAATTCAGGAATGCTTTTCAATCTTGGCAAAACTGCATTCCCTAATTTTAAGTGGTTTTTGTCAAGGTTCTTCTAAATCACTCCACCTTCAATTTACCTCTGGCCTTTTCTGTTTTACCTCCTCCCTTGTCTCCTGCAAACTATTACTTCAAAAAGAAGCAACAATTTTCTATGAACCTTCCTGTTTAGACCTTCTATTAACCTTTCCCTTTGTACATAAAAACACCAATAAAATAGAATCTCCCCCAGGAATCCCGCAGAAGTTTGTTCCTTTTTTTGACCTAATTACACAGGTTTTAGCCTGACCATGTTTCACTTACTCTTTACTATTGTTTTCTTTTCTATCTTCTCACCAGGTTGGTCAGAAAAATCTTGAAAATTCATCCAATTTATAAACATTTTGGGCATGTTTTGCCAATTGTCTGTTAGTGCATTTAGGGTATTGTGCAAGAAGAAGGGAAGCAAGAGCCTGTGAAAGAAAGACTGGGTGAAATATTAGGCTGGTAAATGATAATGTTCCCTCCAGGTACTGCAAGTGTAGGGATATTCTTTCACATGACGCCTCCTGCTTCTTGTTAACAAACTTAGTTTCCTGCTGAGCCTCACTGAGTGTTTCTAATACAGCCTCCTCTCAGCAAGAAACCTAATGGTGCAGTTTTCATGGCTAATCAGTTGGGCTGCAGGCATAGACTGAAGACCAGTGGGTTCCTGGCTGGACAAGCAAGTTTTTCAGAAGGAAGGGGAGAGGAGACATGCTAATGTGCTGACAGGGATGGACACAGCTGGGAAGCAGGTCCTGCTGGCTGGAGTATGTTTGCTGCAACAAAGAGGCATGGTGGACAGATGGGGATGGGAAAATCATCTTATGACAAGAAGTCAACATTCATGAAAAAGACAGCAACTGAACATAAAGCCCCCAAACCTTCCTATTGTTGCTGCTCTCAGGAACCTTCTTCCTAAAGGATTAGTCCATCACCCCTTTGTCCAGAGTCAGGCTCATGGTAAAGAGACTTATTTTATAACCTTCCATGTGACAATGTTTTTTACATGGTTTGTAAGCCATGTAAAATGAAATGTATAAAAAATAAAAATAAAATGTAAATAAAATGTAAGCCATGAAAAATCTTGCTGGACATGTGTCCTGCTTTCACTGGGATAGAATCATAGACCAGCCAATGTTCTGCAGGCCATTAGCAGCCTGGAGTCAGCCAGGAGCTTGAACGGGGAGGGTCAAGAGCCAGCACAGTTGTCCTGAGCTGGCTACAGGTATATCCCATACCATTAACATGTTCATTATAGAGAGGGAAGTTTGCTTAGGACAGAAGGTCCTCCTGCTTCTCTTCTTCCTTCTCCTCCTTCTTCTCCCCATTCTGCTCCTGTGGACTTCTTTCCTATTTATTGTGACCACTGCACATTCACTAGGCTGAGAATAACTTTGTATTGGCAATGGTATTAGTTTTGTTGTTCCACTAGATCTGTTTTAATTTCAACCCATGAACTTCCTCTCCTTTTCCTGATCCACCTTCCTGACTGGGGAGGTTGATAGAGCAACCATTACAGTTTAGCCCCAGATATGGGCTACATGGAGACAGTAGGACACCTGTAAACACCCTGTAGGACCCTGTAAGGACCCTGCAAAGATAATGAGTGTGTTGAATGTCTGAGAGATGAGAAGCACACCCTGTATGGATTTTTAACATTTGACACAACAGTGAACACTGAAGGGAGCAAACTTTCACTGGTATGGGAAGGTGGTAAGGGCTCTTTGACAGTGTTGCCATATAGTCAAGATGCAGTTCCAATAATGCTACAGAAGACTATCTTGCTTTTCTGGTAGTGAACATATTCAAGGTGTACCATCAAGCATGACATCACTCAACATCATTGCCATTATCATCCCAGTTCTCTCTCTTCATGATGATGTGAGAATCACAGAATCACAGAAACATTCAGATTGGGAAAGACCCTTAGGATCACCAAGCCCAACCAATAACCCTACTCTACAAGGTTCACCCCTAAACCATATCCTCAAGCACCACATCCAAACAACTTTAAACACATTCAGGATTGGTGACTCAACCACCTCCCTAAGCAGCACATTCCAGTGCCTGACCACTCTTTCTGTGAAATTTTTTTTCCTAATGTCCAGTCTAAACCTATCCAGTTGTAGCTTGTGCCCAATCCCTCTTATTCTATCACTAATTACCTGTGAGAAGAGACCAGCACCAGCCTCTCTTTAATGTGCTTTCAGGTAGTTGTAGAGAGCAATGAGGTCTCCCCTCAGCCTCCTCTTTTCCAAGCTAAACAGTCCTAGTTCCTTCAGTTACTCTTCATAAGATTTATTCTCCAGGCCCTTCCCCAGATGCATTGCCCTCCTCTGCACTTGCTCCAGCACCTCCACATCTCTCTTGTATTGAGGTTCCCAAAACTGGACACAATGCTCAAGGTGTGGCCTCACCAGGGCTGAGCACAAGGGGACAATAATACACATCTTCCAAAACTTTTAGGATTTTTTGCAACCTGTGGCACAGCAGGATGAGAATTTGTCTGTGGGTGTGCCTTAGAAAATATTCTCCAAATTGCAAATGTTTTTAAGCAGTGAACCCACAAATTGCTTCTTTGTTTATTTATTCTGCTTGTAATTGACTTTTTTTGCAGCTGGTTTTTGATGTACTATTGTTTCTGCTTTCTGATAGCATGACTAAACAAAGGTATTTTGGGAGAGCAGCTAACTCAATACCGCACTGTATCCCACCTACACATGACTGAGAAATGAATGTATGAGTTGGGCTAAAATACTTGAGGCTTTTGGGAGATTTGCCAGTGACATCCAAATACTTGCAAATAGCAAATAATCTGATCCTGAGAATTTAAATCACCTGAACTCAGCCTTTCCTTTTCAAACAGAACCATGCATCATAGTACAAGAACAGAAATCTGTTTATTTGCTGATGGATTTTTTTTTTTTCTCTTTTTATTCCCGAACCCAACAGGCTATAATCGTTTGCATCCCACAGGATGGGGTTTCTTTCTCCTCTTCTTCTCTTTCCTGATCCACACAGGTCAGAGCAGCTTTCTAAAATGTAAAATGCTTTTTAGCTGTAATTCTTTCCTTACAATTCCATATTTTAGAGATTAAGCCAGCATGTCCAATATGATTTCATCCCCAAGTCTGATTGCCACATTTCTATTCCCAGCCTGTTGAGAGACAGGCCTCATGGTAACTGTGAGCTTTTCATTCTGGACACCTAGTCTTTGATCTTCATACCACAAAGCACAGAGTGCTGCTCAGATAAATTCATGGAAAAACTGCTGAGCAGGAGGAGGTACGTGGGGAAATGTGAGCTGTGATGGTGACAGCTCTGCTATGTGCCCACCAGCTTTCTCCTGCTCAGCAGCTACTGGGAGAGGGAAGGAGCTCTGTCAGTTTGCACAAGGTCAAGGGCAGGCAAATCCTCACCTTGTACCTGTTACACAACTAGGCATTGCTCTTCCACAGCTTTGTTTTAGAGATGCAAAGCTGGCAGATTTTGAGGCCACAGCTGACAGCAGGAAAATACATGATGAGCATCACCTTTTGGGTGCCTTTACAGTCTCTACTCCTACCACTAACCACAGAGTTAAGGGAGCAGAGTGAGTCCTGACAGTTTTATTTCAATTCAAACATAATATGTCAAACACCAGGAGGATGAGCAGGAGGTACAGGTGCCACACAGTCATGAATATAAGTTTCAAGTAAGATATTTGTATCAGAAGTTCCATCTCACCTGTACTATTACACATTTTGTCTTGCCCTTCAACAGTATCAGCATAGGGCTTAAGGAGGCCCTGGCCTCTTAGGTGACAGAGCATTAAGAGTAAGAACTACAAATGTTGGACACTGAATGCCCTCAACTGTTGATTTTTACTTTTTTATAAGTTTTCTAGAGGACCACCAAAATAGTGAGCAAAGTCCTTCAGGGCATCTGCAGTGCTCCAGTGGTTTCTGTTCATGTAAGTCTTCATGCACAACTTTTTTTCCAAGGTGAGTTTGACCTTCAGAGAGGAACCTTTTGCTAGACAAAAAACGTTGCTTGGAAGATGACAGAGTACTATTACAGTTGCATGAGCTTGAATCTCAGCATACAAACCTCTTGAATTTATATTCCTTGCTCTGGTTAACCAGCCAAATAACCTTTTGTGATGAGGCTGGTATCCCTTCATGTGTTTGGTATCATCTCAATCTCTCTCCCTCCTCCCCTTGCACTGTGTCTTTGTTGATACCCAGCCCTAGGTGCAGACAGCACAATTGTAAACACATTTATTGCACCCATGAATTCCACTCTTTCCTTCCTCACATCTCCTTTTACTGCACAGCACCTGTGTTTTGTTTTCATTTCCTCTGAACAAGCAATAAAGCTTAACTTCACTCAAGGAATGAGGAGAACTTGTGCTACCAACCTCCAAGCTTTCTGACAGAAGCTATGGTGGCAATGCAGGCAGTCTTGGTGGGTGTGATACCATCACCACACAACAGTGGGGGAAGATCCAATATAAATTTTTATTGGCTAATGATTAGGGTGTGTTTTCTACCATCAGAAAGGTTGCCATCAGTTTTGGATGACTTTTACAAGATGATCTTCTACTTGTGGGCTCTTAAGCTAGAGTTTGTATAACCTGTAATTGGGATGGAAGGTCCAAAAACCTCTGCTAGAAAAGAAGTCAAAATCTCCAAAGTAAAAATGGCTGAAAATCTATCTAGTTAAATCACACATTATGGGATTGACGCAGGAAAGAAATCTTTTTGGTCATAAAAATCCCTATAATAAAGCACTTAAATCAAATAAAGGGTCAGCAGTTAACAATTGGAAGTACAGTAACCTGCCTGAAAAAAAAATGCTGATCTTCCATGTGGAGACTGGGCTTTCATTTTCAGTTGTGCTTCTGCCTTGCTGTGATGTTACACTTGCTTAGTGAACAAAAGAGCAGAGCTACATGGCAGCTTACATGAAGAGAAGGTCCTGGAGAGTTTGAGGTATGAAAGAAAGGCCCAGCAAGAAAAAAAGTAGCCATAACCTAAACTAAGAGGGAATAGGGCAGCAATAGCAGTGATTCACCTTCAATATATGAAGACCAGAGGCATCCTCAACCTAGCACAAGCCTTTGCTGTGAAGACAAGGTATCTGGGTGTGACTGGGTATCTTTTGGCAGACTGATACTGCATGGATGTCTTTATGGTCTCTTCTAGCCATAGTTCTGTTGGCCAATTAAAACCAAAAGTTAGCTAAAAAGTTAGTATCACTAAAATACTTTTTAAACCTTATGATAAAAATCTCATTTTCAGTCTGAAGCTGGACCACAACTACTACTTTAGAGAAGACATTTCACAGTTAATCTCCTACCACTTCCAAAGGCAGCACCTCAAACATTGCTACAGGAAAGGAGTTTTATATCAGGGACCAGTCCCTGCTGAGGCTGAAGCTCACCACACCCACAGGAGCAGCCAGCCTGGCAGAGCAAGTACCGTGTACTCTTTCCCTAAAACTCTCACAGAGCTTTTTCTCAGGGGAGGTTTACATAAAGATGGAAAAGTTACAATGAAAAGTACCTTTGCTCACATTGCAAGAGAGCACATCGATGTAGTGGAGAAGAGGAGCTGTCTTACAAAACACCAGCCAATACCCAGTGTTCCAAACATTGCCAAAGGCTTTGCCTCCTCCCTGAGGACTGTCTGGCTCAGGAGTGTGTTGTCCATGGTGTATGTATCCTTCAGGCTGCTCATGGCTGTTCAGCCCATTGGGGATGCTCCTTGATCTGCCCAGCTTCCTTCCAATGGAAACTGGAAGGCACGTCAAAGCTTTCATCCCCATGGTCTTACATGCTCCCAGTGCTACAAAAGACCATATGTCTCCTGACAGTTGAAGTTACTCTGAGGATTTATTTGGCTTGAGAAGATATGCAGTAATAAGATGAAGGTGAAGGACCTGGAGATGCATAAAGGGTGAGCATGACCACCCCTGCAGGGCGTGCATGGTGACTCCAAGTGAGGAGAGCTGCCACCTCGGTCAAAACTGCTTCTCAGGCTCCAACAAGGAACCCAATTTAAATGCAGTGTGAGACTGGGGGGCTGTGCTAGTATTGCCAAAATGCACTGGAGTTTTCTACCACTCTGTTGCAAACTCACACAGTTGATCAGTCTGGACTCCTACCGAGCCAGGCCAGCAGTTGGTATAACCCATTTTGCCTTAAACATTCCTCCAGTGCCTTTTAAATGGCCACATTTATGCTGGGCTCCCAAGCCCCAAGCATACAAGCACAGGGTGCTTAATTAACTGCATGGCCTCACATCTCCAGTACCAAAGTGATGGCACTGGGGTGTGTTTCAGTATTTTTAAAGGCTGCAGGCTATCACCCAGGGCAAGTGACACTGATTGCCAGCAATACACTCCGCCACACTCAAGCAGCTTTTCAGTAGCTTTTCCAGTTTCCTAGCAACGAGGCCAGCAAGAAGACCTAAAAGTCTGTCTTAACAAGCTCTGTTTGTCCAGAACATGCACTTGTCACTGTATTGTAAATAGCCAATGGTGTCCCAGACCAGCTGATTATTAACAGAGGGAAATGCAGTGGAGAAGCGGATTGCAGGTGGGACTACCCCTGCAAATCTTTTTACACAATCAAGTATTTGTCACTGTGGGGGGATGTAGATTAGAGAGGGACATGGATGCCCTAATTTGAAACCTTTCTGTGTCTCTGTTCCAGTGGGCTTTTCTAATGTGCTCCAGGGTTGTTTCTGTGGAGTTTTCCTGGGCCACTGTTTGGTTACAGGAGAGCTGCTGTGTCCTCTGCTCCCCTTGCAAAGGCAGCTTGCTGACTCCTGCTGAGTTTAGGGTGCAGCACAAGAACAGAACAAGTAAGGAACTTGTGCATTATTAAGCAGATACATGTAAGAGCAAGGGAGCTGCCTCAGGATTTAAAGTGCATGTAGTTTAACTCCTTTATTTATTTATTCATTCTTTCAGAGCTGACTTACACAGTTAATTAGCTGTTTTTCCTCCTCCTTTTTTCTTTTCTATAAGCTTAACTGACATTTTTTTGTCCCTGACAAATGGATGTGTTCTCCTCCACACAGACTGATTTCTTTTTACTACATCCATCTAGCCATGATACCATCTAGAAATACACATGTAGGTCTGCCCTGTAAGCAGTCATTTCCTTTTATGGTTCTGAAGGGAAAAAAAAAAAAAGGTGACACTGAGAAAGTTAAATGCTGGAAGTTTTCAAGAAATTCTAGAGAAGTTGTGCCAACAGAGACCTGTAGAAGTAGGAAATGGAGAGGTAGAGAGTGGGGTAGTGACCATATGTCAATGTTGGGAAAGAATAAAGACCAAGAAGAAATAATAGGAACTTTTTCAGATGATGTGAGAAAGCACAAGTGGCAGCAGCACACCAAAGTAAACAGAGGCACACAGTGACTGAGGAGTGCCCAAATCCTGAATTCCTTGGTCACTGCTCCCTCAGGCAGGACTTCTGAAGTGTGCAGCACTGGCAGATGTTAGGATTTATCCATAAAAGAATATATAATGTCTGGACAGCAGACAAAGACATATTACAGAGAGTTGGCTTGTACTGCTTGTGCAGTGCTTAGCACTGGAATAACTCCTTTCACTTTAATGCACTTATTCCCATTGATTTATTCATGCATGAGAGGAGTCCAGCTTACGAAGCTCAAACAGATCTTATAACCATATCATTCTGACAGGAAAAGTGGGAGAATCCCTTATATCTATAGGAATATCTATGTGTGCCTGTCAATGTGTGTGGAATTTTTTTCTTGTAAGGATATTCATATCAGTCCCCTTGGGTACAGTTTTAGAAAGGAACAGCACTTTGGGATGTTCTCTACTGCCTAAAAGACTGTGTGGATGCAAAGATTAGGTACAGATGACAACCTTTTAGCTGAATTGAGTAGGGCAGGGCAAAGTCCCATTTGAATTGTGGTTACACAAATAAGTTTTATTTCCTGAAAAACTTACCAGCTGCCCTGTGCTTGTGAAAATAGCCAGCAGGTAATAGCAGGAATATTCTGCTAAGTGAAGGTGATACAATGCAGAGCCTTTTGTTAATGTCTGCAGCAAGTTTACATTTACATTTACCCTATTTTCTCTCATTTCCACTAGCTCTCTGCAATTTTAGGTGCTGACTATACTCTGCAGGTGCTCATTTCTTTCCTCTGACTATAAAGGCAGCCAGGATGGGTAGGCATTTCTAAGCTGCTTGCACACAATTTAAAAAATTAAAACAGAAGGAAGAAGCATCCTTAAGATTTTAGCAGAACAAGCAGGGAGGAGAAAGCCAAAAATCTTCCTCACCTCAGATGTGAATTTATTTTTCCTTGCAATAAAAGAGCAGGATGTTCTGAGGAAGCTTACATCCCGAAACTTAAGTCTGGACAGTCCTTGAACAGCAAGTGATGGTGAAGTCAAGATCCAAAAGGCAGCTGCATTTTGAGCTTGTCTCAGTACTTTGGAAACATCTGCATTCTTTATCAACATCCATAACCAGTAAAAAGATGAAGCAGGATTTCTGCAGCTGTGCTACAGTGATGTGAGTAGCATACAATTTTATTTCAAGTTTTGGCTACCTCTCATGCAGGGCAATGAGGGATGTTACAGATGGCAAAGATGCAAGAGATGCTCAGGGATTGCAGAGTGATGAGAACTGAGTTCTTCATGTGGCACAAGCTCAGAGACAGTAAATAGATTGAGAAAAAGAAAGTCCCTTGCACAGCTATCTATCTGCAGTGGGAACTTAACCCTGGCGTTGACTAGTAAAGGCTAAAGGACAAGGTGGTTGTCACATGTGTGGAGCAGAGGAATTGTCAAGCATTCACTCCAGATAAAACAAGAACAAACCCAAATGTTACATCTGAACTTGAACTATGAATGATTACTGTCAGGAGAAAGTACGTGATAGAGCATTAAAGCCTGCTTTATTATCATGCAGCCAGGTTTTGTCTGTCTACACTGAAATATTAATAAGAGGGTTTGATCCCATGCTATTTCTTGCCTTGAGGTCAGGAAGATAGCCATACCACATGCTAAGTTCTTCTAACCCATCAAGCCTTTGAAGTTTGCTCATGCTGATTTATCTCTCAGTCCCCAAAAAGCTAGAATCACCATAGCACCTGGCACACCAGTGATCACCTTGATAGAGATGATAATTTCTCATTTTATGAATGCATTTATTTAGGTGTCTGCTAACACAAAAATCTCTCCAAAAACATCTCTGTATTGTAGATTGCTTTGACAAGACTTTAAAGGACTTCTTCAGGCTCTCCAAAGACCAATTGTAATAAGCATTACAGTCCATTTCAGTATGAGATTTCTCCACAAGCCAGGAAAATAAGCAATGACCAGTTTATCAGACAGAAAGGAAGCTCCTTTTATTAGTAATTAGCTGGCAGTGTTCCTCTATTTTTCAGGGCAGGATGGCCTAATGAGCCACCTCATTAGCTGCATGCAGGAATATTTACCCGGGAGTCAGGCGCCGTTGTGGTAATCGCATGCCGAAGCACAGCAGCAGGTTGGGGAGCTCTGAATGGTCCTGACATCTACCAGTTGTAAACTTGCCCCTTAATGCCATTGCATTAACACAGCAGCATGTCATCAGGGTGTGGTATTAACCTGAATCATTTCCTTCTTCACCACTGATCTCAGGCACCTTGCTGCACGTGAACATGCAGCTCTTTACAGCTCTTCACTCCTGCGCTCGCTGCTCTGTCTCTCCTCCCAACTCCTCACTGGAGCTGTGTGATTTTGGCCCTGGGAACACAGTTATGCTGGGAGTGAGAGAGCTCTCCCAGCATAACTCTGATGCTCAGGGAAGATGTATGTGTGCTTATTTTCAGAGGTTCACTACTTTAATGGTGAATCGGGTCTGATGTAGACTTTGGTGCACTGCAACTCCTGATAGGACTTGGCAAAGTAATATAGAAGAGCCCATGCCTCCCATTGATTGAATTGCAGTCTGACCTCTCCTGCCTTTTCTCTGGCAATAGTTTTGTTCATCTTTTTCTGTTCAGTATTATCCTCCTCTGATAGCCCCTGCTCTAGTCTGCCAGCAGTATTTATTACCTTTTCCACAGTATGGCTGGTTTCAGTTTTCTTGCATTTCCAATTATACTGCAGAGTTGCCATTGATCTGTTTTCTGTTAGCATGAAAATCAGATCTGTGATCTATATAATTTAAGACTCTACCTTCATTAACCTTCCTTTTGTTTTTAAGGCAGACTATTTAAATTGATCTTTATTAAATAAAATTACAAGAGCTATCAATCCTCATGCTTCACGGTACAGGATGATCAGTGGCTAACTCAGGAAGTAATTGCCAGAGGACCTCTTTGTTAAGACACTGTACAATTCAATGTGTTTCAGCAGTTTAATTCCTTGCAAGGAGTATATGGCCATCATCAGGGCAGTATTCTGCATTTACTGGATCGTTGGTTAACTTTGATGTAGACAAAGGAAGAAACTGGATTGGACTAGCAGCTCATCTCTTAGCTGCCACATTGGCTAACACCTCAGTGCTGATGTATTTCCAGGGCCAGATCCCTCAGGGACATCCATCAGCCCAGATCCATTGAGTTGATATGATACAAAGATATTCAGTGGTGTAATTTAGGACAGCTGCACGTGTCTGAGTGGTGACCTCCTGTTACTTTGCCCTCTCCTCTTGCCAAATAGAGACAGGCATGTGAATGATGAGTTCTCATGACCATTCTCATCCTATTTCTCCAATTACAGACTGCAGCTACTGAGTTGAATGGTGATACTCGGATTAGCCTCAGCTCACAATTCTGTACCATCCGGGGGAAAAAAAAAAAAAAAAAGCTTAAGCTATGGGATGTCTGCATTCCCTATCTCCTCCCTTGCAGTGGCTGCATGTATCCTACCTTCTTAAATTGACTTTTCACATTGTCTAAACATATTTAGACAAAAGATTTCACAATTACAGGAAAGCTGCTTTCAACATCCTCCTACTCTCATCCACACCCATTCTCTTTTGCTCTCGTGTTTTTATCATATTTAAGAATTCTGCATAAATGAGTTATTAATGAACTAATTTTAAATTATTTTTCTATGAGCAATTTCATCTGCGAGTTGCTTGATTATGCAAATCTAAATGATGGGGGTTGGGGGAGGGAGAGCATAAAATGTGTCTTTGCTCCGGTGGTCCATGACTGATTCAAGTGTTGGAGCAAAGGTAAATGCAGAAGGGTGGAGCTGCCACCTGAATGCTCTCTGTACAGCACTGCATGAAGAGGAGATAGTGCAGGACTGTAAAAGTCAGGGATATGTACATGATCACATAGAGGCAAGGGAAAAAGGTATTCTCTTCTTTTCTCTCTTCCTCTCAGGTGATGCTCACCTCCCTGTGCTACCTCTGCTGGACATGACATTGGTATCTACAAGACCATCTCCCATCTTTGGATGGGGAAAGCAGCTAGCATGATCACAGGTGGTAGAGGAGCAAGTTTGAAGTGACTTGTGGGATGGGTGCCAACATGGAAAAAGAGATGGTGGCACAGGGAGGTTGGGTGGATTTGTGTCACCATGTACCCAGTGCATCAGTCCAGGATAGGAAGAGATTTCCTAGCTATGCCTGGAAGGCACAGAAGTGTGTGTCTTGAAACCTTGTGTACAGCAGCTGTGCACACTAATATATTGTTTTCCAATGCCAGGTACACTCTATATTTTTAGCTCTATAAATTTCAAAGTTAATCCAGAAATGAGTTATTCAGCAATGCAATAAAATGTGACTACCTTCTGACAGATTTGTTCTTTTCTTTCTTCCTTAGGCACAAGCAGAAAAGAGAGGCTGGTTTGCTGCAGAAACCAATAACCACAAGCTAAACCACAAGAGTTCAAAGTGTTTGGTCTATCTTCTGTGGAAGTTAACAGGAGTTTTCTACTGCTCAGAAACCACATGGGATCCAACCCTCAAAAGCTGAACGGCTGAGAGGGACAGAATGAGACCGAATCATGGTTACAAATATCTTTGAGAGGTAAGACCTCTGTCTGGTTTTGTCTCCATTTTGTCTTCCAGGTTTAGTAATGTGGACATTGCTGATTTTGGGCTTGGGTCACTCTGCAAGGGATGGCCAGCTGGTGATCCCAGAAAAGGCACCAGTTTTAGAGCTATTGGTTTGGCTTTTTTTCCCCAGCTCTGCAATTGACTTTCTCCCTGACCTTGGGCACATCAATTCTTCCAGTGAAGTAAGTGGGAACTCAATTGCATTTTATGTTTCTTTATGAGTCAGATTCCCTTTCTGCAAAATGAGGATCATAACACTTAACTACCTCTCAGAAGTGCTCTGAGGCCCTAACAACAAATTAATGTTTAAGAGCCTTGGATTTTTATTTTTTTAAAACCCCTTTACAGATATGTGAATTTCAGTGAAAAGTGTCAATTTGCTGAAACTGAGAAGTTCTGCAGATGAGGATTGTTTTCAATGCGTTTCTTGGTTTGAAAAAAATTAGATTTAAAGCATCACTTTGAAATGGTTTAAATGTCCTGTTTCAATGTCTTGGAAGTGAAATATTTTTGGTTTTCATTTTGAAATTACTTTCCATGTATTTATTTATTTATTTTGCATGATAATATGTGCTATAAATACGGCACATAATCAAGTCAAATTGAGGCTTGAAGTGTCTGTTCGTTAAAAGTGAACTGTTTTGAATTTACCTGAAAGGACATTAATTTTTTTCTTAATTTCTTCTGAAGAGAACTCAGACATCTCATGAATTTGCTCAGACTGAGTATCTGACCCTATTGAAGACTCAAAGGCTTTGTGAGACTGCCCCAAATATTACATGGGGCTGCTATCCTGAGGAAGTGTTCTACTAAAGTAAAAAGATCATATCACAGACACAAGGCCTTAGGAATGAGGTGAAAGGCATGATCTGAATTTGTCCAGTTATATGTAGTTGTGCCCACTGGACACCACTTTCCATTGGTACTGAAGCACTGGAGTAGGCTACCTTCAATGGTTGCAGAGTCTCTGGCATGGGAATAGTTTTTAAAATGTAAGACATTTGTAAGCAAGACATAAGTAAATTTGATCCTGCATCAGGCAAGATGATGGACAGATGAACAGATCTTAGGTCTCCTTCAGCCTTGCAGGTTGATGTTATCATTTGCTTGGGCAATGTGGTGCTGAATCCAAGAGGTCCCCTGGGACCAGAGGGAGAAAGGCAAGAAAACAGAGGGGAAACTGAGCTTTAGAAGGGCTCATATGAGTAAGAGAGAATGAAAGAGAAGCAGGAGGGGAGCTGACTGGAATCACATCGGCCAAGGAAGGAAACAGGAGACAACTCGCAGGGATCCAAACACAACAAATCCTCAAAGTATAACCAAACCTGGCTGAAGTGCTACCCATAAAATGAACCTGAGATGTTGGATGTATAATAATTTTTAAAAGAAAACAACTACTAAGATTTATGCTTCCAGTGATGAAAGTTTCTTCTTATGTCCTTTGCTTTCCAACCAAGCTGCAATATCCCAGTCTTCCCTCACATCCCTAGTGTAGTTTTAATTTGGGCCCCCTTCTGTGTTCATTTGTTTTCTCTCTATTGTAGCAGCATAACTACCCCAAAAATTCACCAGACAGGATCAAAACAGAGCTGTGACTGTCCCTTAGATGAGAGATCTCCCAGGCAGAACACAGGGATGCTCATCACAGCGAGGGGCTGATACAGCAGAGTTCAGTGGAGTTGGACAGGGACCAAGCTGTGAATTATACCTCATCTTTTGTGATGCCAGCTGCCAAACATCTTAATAGCAAACAGCCTACTTTATTCTCTATTGCAGGGGATGCAAAACGTTGCCTGAGAGATGTGGCCTGAATCAGAAAATGTGCAGCTCCAGTCCTGTCCTGGTCTCTCTCTGTTTGTTCACATACCTTAGTAATGTTGAATCAAATGACGCACACAAGTGCTGTAGCCAAAGACATGTGACAGGAGCTTCCCTGCTGTGTAAGGGCCAGTGACCACTTACAAACTGATTTTAACTAGCTGAAACATACCCTGGTTTGCATGGTGGCACTCTCCAGTGCCTATGCAGGGCCAGCACTGTAGTCATCAGGTTGGCATGCCTGAGGTAGCACTGCTCTCTCATCTCAGAGGCAGGACGTCTCAATGGCCTGTGAGCCCCAGGTACTTTCTTGCTAGGACTTTCCTGGAGATCACATTAAAGGGAGCAGACTAATCTGAGCTCTATCTCTGCTGACACCCTGAATTCTCACTGTTTATCAGCTTCTCTTCAAAAGGATTTCAGATTGCATTTCTGTATCTAGCATATGGAGACTTTCATTTATTTGACAGGTTGATTCTTTTATCAGCCATTTATAAGGATTTACAATACTAATGCACTCCACATGCAGTACTGGATTTCACACAAAAAAAGTTCTGGCAAAGGGACAAGCCACCTTCAGAGCAGTTTTCCCTTCTCTTTCCTGTCCCACCTATCCTATGCTTTATAGAGACAGGTCAGTATGACAAAGGTTGTGGTATCTCTGATTCCCCTTCCAAGCATTTTCTCCTGGGATGAGTGATTAAGGATGCAGGATCTCTAAAGCAATTGAGTACATGAGGCTCTTCTCTCCTTGTGGTTGTACTCAGAGGGATGGGGATACAGGCAGCAAGAAAGTCCCTGCCTGTGGGGTGATCATTGGTAAGCTAAAGAAGAGGAGAAAGGCATTCAACCCTGCAGGAGATCTGCAGAGAGGAGGCAGATACTGGTTTTGCTTTAGACTCAGAGTTGCAAACTAAAATCTTCCAGGACAGAGCCCATAGGGCAGGGATTTCTTCTTTTTTGACAGCCTACAGTGAATGAAGCACAAAATAGCCTGCTGTCTCTGCAGACAGCAAGGTTATTTGGAGACGTCAAACTAGAGTGGAGAGGATGCACAAGGGGAATGGAGACACAGCTAACTACCATCCAGACTTTTGATTTCTTGTTCCAAGAAAGAAATCTTGAAACCATGCAAGTTTTTCTTGTGTTCTTGCTGGAATAAAAAGCATAGCTTCTTTCTGCATTGGGGTAGCAGGTGGGGAAAAAAAAAAAAGGCTTATTTGGTCTTCATTATCTGCCCTCATTTCAGATTCAAAGGTGCTTGAATTCAAAGGCTGCATATTTTCAGCCCTAGCAAAGGGCAGGGGAATAGCAGTGGACACAGCAGGCAGTCAGGTTTTCCTTTTTCAACCTACACGTAGAACCAGTTTCTCAGATTCTTTCAGAGCTTTATAAGGACTGGTTATTTCTGCTGCATAGTTGATGAGTTGCCTAATATAGCTCCAGCCTCAGACTGAGATTTGCTTGATGATTTGACTGTGATCTGACACGTGCATTTGGTAGTCTACAATGGTCAATAACATTGTAATACAGTTCCTTGATTTTTGGTTTGAGTTGGTTAAGTGCATTGACAGAATCTGTAAAGTATCCAGAGGCCTGTTAGGCTCAGTGAGGACCCCAGGAGCAGCTTTTGTGCCACTTGAGCTCACCAAACCGTCTCAGAACATCCAGCGTGCTGCTTTGAGGGGCAGAACAGCAGCAAAGCTGGGTGAATTTAGAGAAACAGCTGAAGGGTTTCACCAGCAGTGAATGTTCCTCCAAGATAATTATGATGCAAATGTAAAGTGGTCTGATGAAGCTGCACTAACCATTTATTTGGATTTCCTGATTAAACATTAAAAGGGTCTTCAGCTGGTTTACCATCACGAGACTGCCACTTGAATTGTGAATGGACACATCTAACGAGGTTTAATTAATTTATAGCCATACCTTACTTCCCTGTATTAATTTGCTTGCAGATGCCTGTTTTGACCTTTGTCTCTCATTCAGCTTGAAGGGGCAAAAAGAAACTTTGGATTAATACATAAGAATCTCAGCAAAGTGGGGTCAGGGTAAAGGGGGAGAAACTACAGAGTGAGTGCTTGGTCACAGCACCCACTAAAACTAGGACTAACTTGACAGAGCAGGCAATGAACAGGTTTGCAGAGAAGGGTCTCACCTCTGGGTCTCACAAGGCAGAGCAATATAGAGGTTGTAAGTAATGTTGCCTGCACAGAGCCCCTTCTGACACTGTGAACAGGATATTTTAGCTCTTGCAAGAGGATATTCTCAGCCTCCTGCTCTGTCCACACAGTGCCAAACAGACATGAAAAGAAAGAGGGAACAGGGGAAAGCTTCAGGGTGCTCTAAGAACGGGCAGCACTGAAAAAGCCATTAAGAGTTTGCTTTAAACCCACCAGCATCTAAGACACTGGCAGCCAAGAGCCAGCCAGTCACTATGCAAGCACAGTTGGGTAATGTTAAGGGTGATGGCTAGCTGTGAACAGATCCTGGGGGGGCGGTTATTTTACTGTGAATTTCTACGCTTTTTTGGAGAGTTTGAATCAGAACTTTAATGGGCTTTTGATGTTGTTTTAGTTTGGTGAATAGTTTCTTGTTGTATCTGCTTATTCAGTGAAATAGTGAGGAAGGGCTGTTACGGTGGAAGATGACAAGAGACTACAGAAGCCCTATCTCAGCTGCATTTGCACAGCAGAAGCCTTTAAAAATCACTGCGCTATGAACAAGGCATTTCCATATTTCACGGCTATTTATGCCGGATGCTAAAGTTGATGATACAGCAAAAAAAAGCCTTGAATAAAGGGAGAAAGGGGGGGGGGGGGGAGGGAAATAGTCCTTCTGCTGTTCCTTTCTTTCTAACAATTCACATCTCAGCCATGTTGCTTGGCAAAGCCAACAAAGCCAAGTATGTTGTGGCTGTAAAATGATAAGCACATGGGCTCCTCTGAGGACATTTTCTCCCTGGTGTTTGGGCAGGAAAATGGGGATTCAATTCTGAATATGACATTTCAAAGTGGAACTTTTGGGTTTTTTGTTTTGTTATTTTGTTTTGTTTTGTGTTTGGTTTTTTTTTTTTGGTTTTTTTTTTTTTTGCTTTGTTGCTTTTCTTCACCCAGGGCAGCTATGTCTTTTGAGAGAAGAAGGTCAGAGGAATTCGGGGACATTATCAAGGCATGTTCCCACTCAGGCATGTGGCAACAGAGCAGTAAATTCCCTGCATGTCTGATAGCCATCATCCCCTATACTGCCATTACTGCAGAGATTTACCAGGCTCCATAGTTTGTGGTGTAAGAAAGAATGAACACAAAAAAAGCCAATAATGGGGAAGGGCAGTAAGTGCTGCTTGGTGAGTCTGTGGGATATGGCACTAGAATGAGGAAGGTAAAAATAAGCAAAGCAAAATAGAAATAGAACTTCAAGGAAATTTTCCTGCTCTATTATTCTGTTCTGTTTTCAGAACTTTGGGATATCTTGTCTTTCTGTGATGCCATGCCCAAAATTATTGGTTACTTTTCAAAGCCTCTAGAGTTGTTTGTTTTTTGTGGGCTTTTTGTTTGTTTGTTTTGGGGTTTTGTGTGGTTTTGGGTTTGTTTGTTGGGTTTTTTTTTGTTTGATTTGGTTTGGTTTGGGGTTTTTTGCTTCGATATCATTTATATTATCATCTGTGACCATTTCTTAAACAGCTTCTATGTATTTGGCAGTCTTTGTCCCACTGTGGAAGACATAGCACATACAGAATGCTCAAATAAAGATTCCTCTGAAATTAGCTCAGTTCCTACAGCATCACTAAAGAAGACATGTTTGGAGTATTTTTTTCCAAGGAGTGAATTGAAAAGACTTTTTGGACAGTGAATAGGAAATCAGCTTATGGAAAAATATCCCATCCATGCCTTGTGCCAAAGAAGAATCCAACTGTGCTGGGTGTTTTGAGCCTGCCCTGTGACTACCTGGTCTTTTGGCACATAGCCCAGCACCCCAAGGGCCTTACTTGTGCATCACAGAGAGCAAATGTCACTAAAGAAGTTCTTTGTAACCCAGAATTATCTTGTCCTTGACCTACCTTCAATAGCTGTGAAGGGGATGGATTTTTTCCCTTAGATCAGCAGAGACCTGCAGCTATCTTCCACTAAAGGATTAGAATATCTCTGGGTTAACACTATTACAGTTACCACAGGCAGCCCTGGACTGGCCTAGGGGCTGCCAGTGGGGACATAGGTTTAAACTGCAGGTTGAGACATTAAATTAAGGAAAGCTGTTTCATCCAAAACATTGGATTCTGGGGCTATGGAGGAACTGAGCTGGAGGCCACAGCACAGAGGTAGCGGTCAGAAAATCAGCCAGCTCCTCCCAGGTCACTGAAATCTGCAGTGTTCACTCCCTCCATCTATAAAAAAAAGGATTATAACACTTGTCTCAGATGGGTGTGTGAAGATCTGTGGCTGTAAAAAACCTTGTGGCTGTTGGCTGGAACACACCATACCAACACTCACTGTTGTTACTAGGGAATAATTCTTTGCATATGACCAAAATAAACTGAAGGAGGTTTTGGAGGGTAGCTCCACTTACAGTGATGTTGGCTCAGGATAAGCAAATGGTTTGAATAAGTCAATCCTCTACCAGTCTAAAATACAGAAAAAGCTCATTTGATTGTTTTCTAATAGTGGAAAGATCACACCATTTTTTTTCTTCATATGCTTTTGGTTCTGGGAGCAGTGAAAGAGCATTAGAAGTACTCAAAACACTGGAAAAGCAAAGAGTACAACTAACATTAATCTGACCCTTGACAGAACAATGTGAACGAAGGCCACTTTCATCAGATTTCCACTATGTTCATAGGACAGCTGGGAGCAATTCTGGAAATAAAATCCAAACTATGAGATCTGTTGCAGATTGTGTCTGCAGAAATATCTGCAGAAGCTAGCAAGTCCTTCTGCAGACTGAGGTGGAGTTTGTGGAAACAGCTTAAACTTTCCAACAAGTAACATTTTCCTGGCTTTGGCTCTGTTTGGGTCAAAATTTGGGGGATTATTGGCTAATAGCAAAAGTCAAGGGATGTAAATCCATACGAAACACAACTACACATGACCCATAATACCCCCTTAATAAGGTCATACCCTAACACAGATGTGTCTAACACTAGAAGCAAATCCAAAACCAGTGGAGCCACCAAATCCTTCCTTTCCCTTCACAATTCCTGTTTTGATTCAAAGCTCTCCTTAGGCTAAAGGAGGGGAAAAACGAGAATTAGGTCAGAGCTCTGAACTCCCTTTAGAGACACTGAGGTCACTGTGGTTGTTACTAGAATAAAATCTCCAGCTGCAACGAGGACACATTGCACACTTGGAAAGAAGCTGGTCCCATGTGCTCCAGCAGGGACTCGCTGGCCCCAGAAAGGCTGTGCTATAAGGCTTAATCAGGTTAGCTAGGTTTTCTTTCTTGATTTCACAGCCTCCATTCAGCACACCAGATTATAAACTTTCAACATGTAATTGAACCTGACTCAAGGAGCCAATTGTATTACAGTGAGCTTTAAAAGGGGGAATGGCAAGGGCTAAAGTTTTCATTCAACGAATGCAATTTCTATGCGCAGAAATCAATTCAATTGACATCAGTTGAGCTTTAATGCTGAATTAAAGAGCTGCCAGGTTTCCCCCATGGGGCTTTTACAGTCCGGGTTTTATGAATTCATTAAAATGCACACACAAACTTTTAGGGAAATAGCATTACACTGTAATAAGAGCTACAAATCGACCATATTCCTCTGAGAGAGAAGTCTAATTTGAGTTGCCTAGTTGGCAAAATTGTTTTCCATCGCTTTGCATTTATTAGCAGAGGGTGTCATATTTTCCCTTGTTTCCATTTTGGTTTCTTGCTGTTTGCTTAGCAATGGAGAACATCATCTTTAGAAATATCAAGAAGAGATGGAGTCTTTCAAAAGTAGATGTCTGAAAGACTCAGTGGACACTTCTAGTTTGATGGTCTCTGTCAACTGGAAGTTGAAGTCCCTCAGCCAAGGAGGAGGTAGGCAGGATTTCTGCAAAGACGTGCTAAAGGAGAACCCAGCTTCAGTGTGAGCTGAAACTGGATCTGAGGCTTGTGGAGAAGTCACAGAGCCAGGTATTTTAGAAGTTTCAGTATACTTCCTCTCCATTAATCTCACAAACTCAATGAAACAAAGTAGTCTTGCAGCAGCCCACATCTTCCATCTTCTCCATGTTAATTTCAGGCACAATTAGACTCATAAATACTGGTTTGCTCTGAAATATTGGCAATGGCTGGGAAGCTGCAGGGGCAGCCACAGAAAACTATGCCCAGGGCAAAGTTCTTTAAAGAGGCCAGCATCATGGGGTCGTTTCTAGATTTGTGGTGCTGTGCTCCTCCTCCCATGCGCATCGCAGCACTCTTTCTGGTAATGAGCATTCACAGGGTTTTGTTAAGTATGCTCTCTAATTAGATTGATGACTCTGGTGATTGGAGGTCTTGACCTATTCATAAAACAAGTGGGACTCAGATAGCACAATTTCCTTATCCTGCTGTTTTCCTAGCATGACTTGGCTCTCACTTTTGACGGATGAGGGAGTCTCTAGGGCTAATTCAGCGCCTGCGGAGAAGGCACAGTTGATGTCATTTGGGATGGTGAATTTTGCAATGGGGACACACATGCCTGTGCAAGGAGACTCTACAGACAAATCTGACAGGCAGCCAACCCTCTGTTGAGTGGTAATAGATAACAGTCACTGCCAACTCCCATTTCCAGGCTAACTTAGTGATGTGGAATGACTCCATATGCTCTAAACAGATCAGATCTCCCACTCTGATGGGTCAGGAGGACCTAGAGAAGCAACAGAAAGAGGCACAAAGGAAATAATCCAGGACACGGCCTTTTGCTCCTGAGGATGAAGATATTCCACTATTT
The DNA here is from genome assembly GCF_027791375.1 of Indicator indicator. Taxonomy (NCBI): domain Eukaryota; kingdom Metazoa; phylum Chordata; class Aves; order Piciformes; family Indicatoridae; genus Indicator; species Indicator indicator. Next base: position 12,340,236 of record NC_072024.1, on the reverse strand, counting down.
CCTCCTTTTCTGGATGGGACTCCTCTAAGCAAGCAAAACTAAATGGCACCTCTATGCCTAGTGACAGCATACAAATCATACAGACTACCTTAAGGAGACATGCTGGAAAACAGGTTTATACAAAAGGCATTTGCATCTGTCGGCTTGCTTCATTTGATTCTCTAGATGGCAAATTAGCCAACAGATCACAGTGTTAGAGCAGCATGGTGAGCTGCTCGATTTGTGCCACTTCCTCAGTGTTTCACACAGACTAAGTTCCTTGTGAAAGGTTCAACCTTCTTCACGAAAGGTTGTGAAGAAGAACCTAGGAGAAGATTAGTTCAAAGACTGTATCAATGCCTTTTTCTGGACAGCTACTACTGTTAAATAGCAGATATTTCCCTATTCTTTTCCAAATACATCTCTTTTTTTTTTCTTTTTTTTTTTCTTTTCTTTTTCCAGCAGAGGTTTGTATACAACCAGGAGAATAAATACATTGCAGATTTGCTGATGAGCCAGCTAAGATACTAGAAGTGGAAGGTGGGAGGATCCTCTCCTCCTTTTTCTTCCCTGCCATACCCCCCCCCCCCCCACCTCCCCCCAGTAGATCATGCTGAGTCTTTCTAGATGAAAAGAAGACAAGCTTCATCTCTTCACACTCAGAGAACTCGCAGGAGAAAGGGGACAGCAAGAGGTAACTAGATCAAGCACTCTTACAATAAACCCTGGTGGACTGGCAAGCCAAGAAGGTAGCACATCTTTGACTCACATCCCCAAACACTGAATGTCCAGGTGGAAGGTTCCACCCAAGCTGTTTGGAGACCCATCAGCAGCAGGACTGGGACCATTCCTTTTAACCTGTAAATTGACACAAATGGGCAAATTACAGACCCAGCAGGAGGGGATTATACCTCAGACATTCAAGATGTGATTCATGCAGCAAAAGCAGTGAGAAGGGGAAAGCTCAGTGCCTCCATTCCCTGCCCAACCCCTTTTCCCAGGTCAAGAAGCAAAACGCGTTGGAAATGGCAGTTGCCTCAGCAGGGCACAAATCCTGCTGCTGGCCAAGCCCTGCAGGCAGTGGCAGAAGCCACGTGCTGAATCAGCTTTCCTGAGGCCACCTGGCTCACATGCCAGAAGCTGCCAGCTCCAAATGGAAGGCTTTCAAGCTAGAAAATCTTAAGATACTTGACAGGGTGCCTGTATATGCAGAAAATGCATGTGACAGATAGACTGCTAGTTAGATCTTAATAAGAGTTGTTCTTAAAACCAAATGTTCCAAGAACATGGTCCAAAACAGAAAAATCCTGTGGGTCTAGGAAGAATATAATTTTTTTAATAGTCTTCTTGGTACTATCCCCTTCCACTAAAAGACTTCTGGAAACAAAGCCTAAAAGACAGTTTGAAATGTGCAAATATTAATAGAGCAAATCTCTATTTATTTAATCCCCCTCTCTTTTATACTCCCACACACATGCCCCTCTAGAACTGCTTCTGTCTGCACTGGACCATGCGAATTCATTTCCTGGGAGACTTTCTCTGGCTGTAGTGGATGGAGAGGGAATGTGCAGGATACAAAATCTGGCGGCATCCAAGCTGTCCAAAGAGCTGTGAAAGAAGGTGGCCATTCCTCAGCAGCAGCACCCAGCTTTGCATTTTCTCGTTCCGGGGTGTAACCATCCAAGCTATTTCCAGCCTTCCTGCCCCGGGAGGAGCGGCGGCTCCGGGAGCGGTGGAGAGCTTCACTCGTGGGGTGCGAGTGACACCCTGTGGCCACCTCTCCCCGGGATCGTAGCGCCCACAAAGAGCAAGGGCTGCGAGTGGGATGAGTTCAAACCCTCCCCGCAGGATTTGTCTGCTCTCAGCGTCCACTCAGCGTTCTCCCAGTAGGGAGGAGGAAGAGCAGCTACTGTTTGGTTCAAAGAGCAAATGGCTCTCTGAGCCTCCCGTGAGCTTCAGTCAAACCCGAGGCTTTGGAGTGGAGCCAGAGGTTTTCTGTCTCCATGTGGCTAATTCCTTTTGACCTGCTGCTCTCCTGCCCATGTCCTTACCTGGCACTGCACAACTCATCACCAACTGATGAGATTCCAGGATCTTTCTGGAATGAGTAAGACAGGAAAGTAAGCATTTTTTTTCAAGGATAAGTTTGCTGGTGAAATTGCCAGTTGTGCTCAGACAATGGTGGGGAGCTTGGGCAAAGACTGGAGAATCCCTTTGTACTTCTAGAGGTCAACGTAAAGTGCAGCAGAGAATCAGCCATCTTTTAATCCCAGAGCTGTTCAGGTAAATACAGTGAAACCAGCATGATACAGATTGTAAAACCACTAATACAAAGTACTCCCAGCCAGCCAGGATGCATTCAGGGTTTAGATGGAGGTTTGTGTCTGCTCAGACCCAAGCCCCAGATCTGCATGTGTTTCTATTCATGGATAACTCTATTTGGATTGTTGTTTTTAAAAATTTTTTACATGATGACATTAGGTAATGAAGAGGTCTTACTCTCAACACATAGAGGGAACCATCCAATCCATCACTGCTTAATTCTGTGGGTGCAGAACATTCTGGTTTGTTGTTGTGAGCAGGGAGCAAAAAAAATCTCTTAGCAGAAGAAAAACCCCACAGTGCAATCACATAGTTGCTGTATTACTTGTCTGGATCAAGCATTGTTTTGTTCAAAATGTCAAATGCTGGGTGTCTGTGTTTCAGCAATCCAGAGTAGAGTTATCTTGAAAATCATCCTTCTGTCACTGAATTTCCAAATTACAGGGAAAAGGGAGCCCTGCCATTAGATTTGCCAACTCCTGCCATTTCAGCAGCAGGCCAACAGCTTTCACATTAATTCACTGCCCCCGTCCCAGTTAGGTGTTTATGATTTTAGGTTTTCCTGCAGTAGGAAGGAGAAAGTGATTAACCTCTTTATTAGGAACAGGTGGAGAAGAGATTTCAGTGTATTCATTCCACTGAACCACCAAACTTTGGGGTACCTACCTCCCCTGATATTCTCACAGTATTCCTCTCAATTGGGTAATTTTAGATCTTTGCATACCTGCTAATATCCTCTGCAAAAGGAGGTGGGGGAAAAGTAGATTGTAAATTTGCATACATTTGCACACATTTGCATACATTTCAGCACATTCCCTCAGACACACACACTGTCCTGTTAAGATGTGACTGTCCACCAAACTCCAATGTGAAAACACTACCACCTTTCTCTGTTCATCCATGAATGAGGCACACACAGGCAAGATAGGAGATTCATACTCATGGGCTGAATAGTCCATTTCCACAGCACAACATCTCAGTAATGGAGCAGGTCAGCCTCAAATACAGGTCATGAAATAATGCCAAATCTCTCTGCTCTTAGCTGTCCTAAAACACATACCAGAAGCAAAGCTAGTCCCACAAAAGCACTTGCCATTCTGCTTCTATTGGATGGCTGTCTGCAGACCCTTCTGAAATCTGTGGGCTGAACTACTTTATTCCTCCTTCCATAAGTGTGAAAAAATGGACAAACAAACCCCAAGCTTGTGCATTCCAACAACCACCTATAAATCTAACCAGCCAAGAAACCACAGAGGCTTTGATTCTGCCAGGCATTTTCCAATGCAATAGCCTAATTCAATCATTCCCCATCTTGAGAGGGATTATTATGACAAATGTCACTTTCATGGTCCAATCTGAAGTTCAGTGATGGTCCTGGAGGACAGTGCATCAGGTTTTTATTTTTCCAGGAATCAGAAGACTCAGCCTTCACTGAAAATCAAAACAACAGAAAATATAACAGGACAATGGCATCACCTCCTTCTAAGCCTTCAGGTAGTGAAAATTGTCTTCTTAATGTAAATATCTTCAGTAATTAGGATTGTTGAATACACAGGACTAAGGAATGTGCAGTTCATGATTTTTTCAATGAGAACATATTAAATTATGCCTTTTGATATCTCTTTTAGAAATGTGGATTATCAATTTTTTATGTGCTGGATGTGTGTGCTGGCTCTATCCATACATAGCAAATGCACTTAAAATACTAACATTTCCTCGGAATAGCTTGATTGATGAGGTTTGGCTTCTTAAAAAAAAAAAGGGGGGAGGAGAGGGAAATCAGATAAAAGAAGTTTGCTTGGGGAGTTTTGATAGGAACATTTGTGAGTCCTGATTCACTCAACTTTCAAATGATCCACAAAATGATTGAGCCCCTTCTGGGCAATCAAGGAATAAAATTGATTGCTGTGGGCCAGACCTTCAATCTTAGCTGCAGCTACTTGAATGAAACCACTGCTTTACAGCATGTGACATTCCAGCCCTGAAATCACAGGATCACTGAATTGTCAGGGTTGGAAGGGACCTCAAATGTCAGTCAGTTCCAACCCCCCTGCCATGGACAGGGACACCTCACATAAGATCAGGTTGCTCAGAGCCCCATCCAGCCTGGCCTTAAAAACTTCCAGAGATGGGGCTTCTACCACCTCCTTGAGCAACCTGTTCCAGTGTCCCATCGCCCTCATGGTGTAGAACTTTTTCCTAGTATCCAATCTGAATCTATCCACTGCAATACAGGAAAACCTCTCTTTTTTTGTCATGTGTGCAGGCTGCCCCAGTGCTGAGTTTTAGCAAGTGACGAGCAGAAGAGATGGGACATCCACCCAGGATGTTATTCTCCACAGAGAACTGCCATCCTTAGTACAGCTGTCCCATACCTGTCAGGTTTCCCTCTGTCTGTGGGAAGGACTAAATATGAGGGTTCAGCCTTGGAAGTCTGAGATCCTGTCTTAGACTTGCCCTGGCTGCTAAGCAGATGGTTCGTTTTGAGGAAACTGAAGGTGCAGTAATTGCCCTCATGCTGCTGCCTCAGATCCATCATTCTTTAGCTTTTAACAGCCAGAGGGAGGCAGGCATATTTCTGCTTCTGGATAGGGGCTGGAAGATCAGTCAAGCCAATCCAAATATAAATCCAGCACCATCAGGTCTTTCCCTGCAGCTATATACTGTCTCCCATGTGATTTCAGGCAACATTTTCAAATCTACTTTCTGATAATACCACCATTTAAGACACTATCCCAATATTAACACACACAAAAGCCTTCTTCCTGCAATCAAGTATTTCCTTCCACCAAGAGAGCTACCAGGTTGTGGGCTCATCTGCTGGCTTCTTTATACTTTAATGTCATCCAAGTAATAAGAGCACCAGGAAAAAGAAAACAAAACACAGAAAACCCTCTAGTGGGGTCGGTGCTGCTGTGTGTGCCTATGGTAACTACTGTGAGCATTAAGATGAAACATTTCAAGCATGAATAATAATTTTCTTTTTTTTTAATCTAGAAGGTAGATTAAAGCACCCCAGCAGTTTGTAATAGTATTTGTAATGCAGATAAAGTGTTTGTACTCCAATTTCCAACACCTCCAACAAAATAAGTAAGTGTGCTTGGATTGCATTTTTCTCTCAAAAACTGTTCCCAAAAAAAATTATTCATATTGAAGGAAAACAACTTAAACTGGATTTAGAAACACAATGCAAGTGGGAAAGTTACTGGCTATTATCAGCATGACAAGTGCAACCCGTTCCTTTGATAAATGGTGCTTGAAGAAAGATACAAAGCTCATCTCCTTTGTGTTTTAAGTTTAATTAAGTAGTGAATTAATGTTTGCAAAGTGCTTTGAGATCCTTCATCAGATGGTGCTCATACAAGTGCAAAGCACTTCCAGCATGAAACACATTTCCAGGAGTTGTACTTACCTATTCATGTCTTACTAACAGCCTGATCTGCAGCCTAAAGAGGTCAGGGAACAGATCCCCACTGACTTCAAGATGTGTCAGATCAAGCCTGCAGGACACAAGTCTTGATTTAGCAGGCAAGTCCCACAGAAGAGAGCTGAAATACTTCAACGCTTAAGAGTTTGGCACACATTTAAGTAGCTAGCTTTAGAGGGTATATTTTGATATGCATGCTATTCATTGAATCACAGAGCTTTGGGCCAGAAAAGGTCATTAGCACAGCTTGGCCAACCTCCTGTTTATTTCAGGCCATTACATTTCACCTGTGCTCAGTGTACAACCTGTGTCTGCTAAAACAGATCTTCCAAAAAGTGTCTCCAGGCTTGTTTTAAGGCCAGGTGAATATAAGGAATCTACTACCTTCTCTGAACTAGTGCTTAATCAGCCTCACTGTTTAACAGTGAACCTTACTTCCTTATTCCTCCTCTGAATTTATCTAGCTTCAGCTCCTAGCCATTGGTTCCCACTATCTCTTCCACCCCTGGACGAAAGAGACCTTTAGCAGAGAAATTTTCTCCAGTGGCATTTACTAAGGTAGCATTACAAAGCCTGCTTTCATGTTTGGGGGTGGAAGATCACTGCTTGAGATAAGAAAAAAATTGAAAGAATTAATGTTATTCTGTAGGGATCTAAATGTGGTAGGTGTGGTATAGAGACAACTGTGCTCCAAAGACCCTATAGCCTACAAAGACAGAAACAGTGAAGTGAGGGAAGAGTAAGACCAGGGACATGACTGCCACTGGGAAAGCATCCTCTTAGCTCTGTTTCATTGCTCTTATTTGCATTGAGAGAGCTGAAAGTGTACAAAGCCCTCTTTTTTTCTGGCCAGTTGCAGCCTGTGCCTTGGCAGCTCTTGGTTCCCAGGAGGAGCAGCAGAATGAGGACTGATTCACTGTAGCAAACCTGGAACCCAGCAGGGCTGAAATCCCACCGTGTTTCCATGCCAGTATGGAAGTTTTGGGAGATGTGGATAACTCTGGGGCCAGCTCCACAATATTGCTTTTGCTATGGGAACATGTAGTTAAAAGTCGATGGGAACTGCGTTTGGCCCATCACACTGGCAGGCAGATGAAGCACAGCGATGAGGACCTGCTGGAAGTTAGGAGCTGGATACAAACTCAAACCTCTAAACTGAACAGGTTTAGAAAGCCATATGCCACCAGCCCAGGCAGCAAGGAGAAACCGTCTGTTTGCTCAGAGCCCGCCGCACCTCCCACGCGTGGCAACGGAGATGGAGCAAAACGGGGCCCTCGTGAAGTACCTCATGCTTCTGATTTTACTGTTACCCCCAGGCTCCAGTTCAAAAAGGCAAAGAATTTGTGAATAGACAGGGGATGTTCACCCCTGCATAAACATCCAGTGTTTCCATGTTTGGGATGCCTAACTGCTCCGTGATGGCTCTGCCCACGCTTCCAAACAGCAGTGAGGGAATACCAGTAGCAGCATCTCCCAGCCCCAGTGCAAGGGCTTCATTTGCATTACTCTTGGCTTGGTAACAGCTGCTGTTACTGTTTGAGGTGGCAGGAGAGCAAAAAAAAAAAGGGCTTATTGCTTTAGAGCTCTTCAGGAAAGCCTTGTAGTGTCTTTGGCAGGGTTTAACAACAGCCAGGCGCTCCCTGGAGCAATGTCCAGCACTGCTTTCGGGTTGTGCTCTTTGGTGTTGCAGCAGTGCCCTCACTGCCTCTGCATAATGCCAAGGGCAAGGGGGCAGAGCCCAAGGCCAGGCTGCAGCACCGGGAGTACCAAAGGAGAAGCTGGGAGCAGCTACTGGACACAAACCAACCCTGACATACTAATTGTATGATGTGTAGACCTGCCCCATCCTGTCTTGGGAGCAGTGAGGGTGAAGCAGGCATTGCTTCAGCAGCTCCTGAAGCATGAGTTTTTGCATTTGGTAGGGTAGGTGATAGGACACCCATCCAAAATGCCACTTGCCTCCCTCTCTCAGTACATCAGCTAAGAGATGTCTGGAATAAAAATTGGGGTCTGTATTCAGATTTGAACAACAGCTATGTGTAATGCAGCGTGCAATGCAATTACCACCCACTTTTAATATGCTTTAATGCAGGGGATGCAGACTGCAACAAAACCAGGTCTAGTTCCTATTTTTACTTTGGTTTGGGTTTCTTTCTCCCTGCAGTTTTCAATGGAGTAACATGAAGTGATGTAGCAGCAGCCTGCTTCAGAGAACCTGGGGTCCTCAGTCATGCATCAGCTCACAGAATTACCAACTGACAGGTTATGGTGGGAGCCAATGCCTTTGGATGGGGCAGAACTAGGCAGACTGGTCCTACAGAACTTGGTAAGCTAGCAATGGGGTGACAATCACAAAACACAGGTGTCCACAGCTGTCATGGCATGGATCTCAGTGGCAGATACAGCTGACAGTTTAGGACAAGTTCCCTAGGAAATATGACATTAAAACTACAACAGCAACAAAATCAAGATGTTTAACAAGGTTTATCCCCAGGATCCTAATGGAGAAAGAGCTGGGATAGAGTTCACTATCTCTGACCTTCTAAAGCATGAGGAGTTAAAATAAACGTTTAAGGAGGAGCCCTCTGCACAGAACACCTGTAGGATATGAGTGGGGAGAAATTCAGTGACAAGCACACATGGATGCAGGAGTTGCCACTGAACATCACGTTTCTGCCCGTGATGGTAGGAGGAGATGAAGCTGTGGTTTCATCCACAGCTTCAATCCTTGAACCTGAGCCTTGCAAAAATCACATTAGGTTCAGCTGACACAAATACATGGAGAGTGAGGTTTTTTCTGGGTGACTTTTTTTTTTTTTAATGCCCTAACTGTTTTGCTTCCATCTGATTAAAACCCGAATGTTGCCAACTTTTTCTTTACTACTATTTTGAATTTGCTCTCTCTCCTCCAACTCGTTGGCTCCCTTGACCTACTGCCATAATGTGCTCGCAGGGAAAATCAATTGTGAGCACTCTCAGCCTTTCTGCATTGTGAAGGACAGGACTATCTCCAGGCTGCCATTCATTCCATCAGCCACTGCTCAGGGAAAGCACAATTTGCTGCAAGCCGATAGGAGCACGCTGACACTTAGCGGGATGGAAACGTGCTCCCGCCTGACAAGGAACAATCACACATTGCATTAAAGGAAGAAAAGGGACAGGGGGGAGAAAGGAAAAGAGGTAGAGAAGAGAAAGAGAAGAAAAGAAAGAAAGGAATGGTTAGCTATTCAGAAGATGCCCTGTAATTTGAATGTCAGTACTAAAATGTTAGGTCAGATGTTTTGATTGCATGTCAGTAGGAATTGTATGCTGGAAAGTCATGCTTCCCACTTCACTGACAGAGCCAACTAATGGGAAAATATTCCAACGTGACTGATTTTGGTGCCAGGACTCTTTTACTGATGTCTCAAACCAGCACAGGAAATGCCACTGCGTGAATAAATATATCTTCCCCTTGTATTGAAATAAATATATAAAAAATTCAAAACTAAACTCAAACTCAGCTGAAAGAACAGCTTAGAATTGAATCCCTATAGCCCACCTGCAAGAGCTGGCAAGTCCATAAAAGAAGCAAGTCTCTCTTTCTTCTTCTTTTTTTGCCTTTGTTTCTTTTTTCTTCCCCAAACTCTTCCAGTGAGATCAACTTGACGCTCTTCCCCCCACAGCCTATGTCTCTTTGGAAGAACAGCACTGCTAATTTGCTCTCTCACATGACTGGATGTAATGCAGTTCCATAACCTTTTTAACATTTTGCTGCCTGCATGGCATACCTGTGTCTTACTTATTGCTCATCAAATTATGCAGGGAACTCAGAGCCCCGCTAAGTTGTTTTAAATACATCCGCATCAAAGCCAAGCTTTTATAAGCCAGGCAGCACAAAATCATTATCACAGCCTCATCTGCATATCAGGATTCATTCTCTCAGCCTGAGAATGCAGCACTGAAATAGCCAAGCATAAAAGAGACAGAGAATTTTCCTCAGGTGGCGTCTCATAAATCATCACTTTCTAATTTATGGATAATTTTTTCCTCCGGATCTTCATCTATTTATTTATTTATTGCTTTCCAGAACACACAGTAATTAATATTATCTCCTCTGCTGACAGGAAAAAAAAAATGGTGTCTGAGCACGTTCACCAAGTTCTTTTCATTATGAGTTTGTGCAGATGGGAACAGCTGTGGATCAGGAAGATTGTGGTTTAGGTTTGGCCAAGGGACCTCTGAGTGCTGAACACAGCTACTACCTCTGCTCCGAATGACCTGGGTGACCTTGAGCAAATTTATCCAGCTGCCAAGATGGTTTGAATGCCCTTGACTTCTAGTAGGACTACTCCTCAACTTGTCCAATGGAAGCTGGGCTCCTAAATGCAGATGGTTGGCTAAGAAGTCTTTACCTTTTATCTCTCTGCACTTTCACCTCTAACCCTGAGACTGTGTAAGCGAGCTCTGGGCTGTTATTTGAGGCACGGACTGGTTTCCTCATGCTACTCCTGCAAGTTGCTTTCCATTAAGACCAGTAAGTTTCACTGTATGTGTAAAAGTAGGAAGTATGAAAGCCTAGCTGGAAAGAAAGACTAACATTTTCTCAAACTGCTGGTACTTTTCAGTGCCTCTGCTCATAGATGTCCAGACTGAGACAGGTTAGGGTGACCTGATTTAGAGTAGATTCTCAGCACTTCTGGTGAAGCTGAATGCCAAAAAAAATCACTACTGGTGATGGGAAATGTAAGCCAAAGCTTTTTACTTGCAAATCTCCAGTTCAATTCTGGCTCAGGCAAGTAGGCACTGGAAGTTGTTCCTGTCTGACAGTTGCATCAGTGGCATCTGGAAAATGAGCTGCTAAGTTTCAGCTTAATTTCTAGTGAATACATTACTGAAACCCCATTCAGTGCATATATCCTGGTACCTACCAACTGCAAGTGCCTATGAATCATCAGGGATGCTTTTGTGCAAATGATGCTACCACAAAAGCAAACAGTAGTGATTGCATCATTCTATCTTCATCACAGAAATCAGACACTAAGTGATAAAATCCATTTTGTTTCTTGAGGCCAAGGGCACAGGAGAGGGAAAAGGCCCACATTTTGGAATCCAGAGCTAGAGAGATTTGTCTAGCCTGTGAGCTCCTCCTGAAGCACTGCTGTGAGATGCTTTGAGGACTGACAAAGGCAATACCCTCAAGGGAAGACAGTGAGAGCAAATTAATTACAATGTCAAAGTTAAAGTGGAACAAAAGCAAGTGGAGGCATAGCCAGCTGTGAGCCCAATGAACCTCTCTAAAGTAGGAATTTTGCAGCAGTTAATGGGACTGTACCCTGATAAAGGTTACTCTGTCACTGCTAACAGTATGTGATTTTTCCCCTTGTACCCATATCTATATTGTTTGTCAGGAATGAACTTTAATAAGATTATGCTGTCAGAACTCATCACCAGAATGACCACACACATGGTACAGTAGATGCAGTGCAAAGATCTGCTTTGATTTTTTCCTCTGAGCTGCCCAGCTAGTTTCAAACATTCATTAGATCCCTTGGCACCAAGAGAAGTCCCACAACACCATGGCAGGACCCATATTCAGGATCCTTCTCTCAGAATGGGAAGGAGAGGTGCACAGGCAGGCTGGTAAGAGGTGAGATACAGATTCTGGTTCCAGATCCAGTGATAGCTTTTGACAGCTGTGTCAGGGGCTGCCTGGGTCACGATTTTTCAAATTGTGAAGTGGGATGTGTGCAAATGCCCACACAACTGGATTCTCAACTTGGCCAAAAAAATTGCAGTGGTGGAGCACAGTGAGGTGGCGGATCCACATCAAGCCTGCACCTGGGCTGGGGTGTGAAATTCAGATAAAAAATTACACTTGGAGTCATAAACGTGCACATGCATGAATGAAACTTGCACATTTTATCCCCATGTCTTCAGTTTCTTTTTCATCCCACTTTTCTTACATGCATTTAGAAAATGGATAAGATTTTCAACTACCTCACCAGATTATTTCTGGGAATTAAATAATGCCTGTAAAGCTCTCTGTGATTCTTGGACAGCAGGTGCCATAGGCACAGAGATTATAATTAAACTGCTAAACTGTGCAGTTGGATTTACTCAAACTGCTGCCAACAACTGTGTGCTGCACTTTCAAAGCAGAGCCACACACACCTCCTTCCAACCAAAGGACAGACATGATCTGTATTTGTGTCCTTAAGGCTCTTTGACAAAAGAGCAACCAGCAAACTTCATCAAGCTCAAGGAAACAGAAGACTCTTTGGTAGCTCTCTGGGGCAATAAACCCACTGAAAGCCAGCTCCCTTGACCCAAGACAACAACATTAAGAGGCACTGAATATTGTTGTTTTATTCAGCACAGAGGGCTGAACTTAGTCATTACTTCTGATACATAATGGAAGAGATCAGTGAGGGCATTTTATCTTGTGAAGAGATCCTCTGTAGGCTGAACCTACTTTCATGAGGACCCTTTCTCATGAGGTCTCCTCCATCAGGCTGGAGAGACATGCCACTTGTAAGCTTTCAGAATTGCATCCATCAGCCCTCAAAAATAATTTTGGCTGCTTATGGAAAGGTACAATCACAAATGTTTGTATCTATAATCTACCATCTCCAAATAACAGATAGAGTATCTATGAGGTCAAGTGGCCATCAAAGCATTAAGCAAACCATCTTCCTGACATTCTTTCTGCAGACAGTTATCTACAATGCTGAACATAGTTCTTATGACCTGAACTAATATTTGGATCTTTGGAGAGGAGAAGCCTGAAAATATTTCAGTGAGCACTTTAACAGAAGGGAGGTGCATCACAGCCCAGCCTGCTTCAGTCTGAGGTGAACAAAGTAAGGTGAATAGCCACAGTGACAGTCATGGCATTGGCATGACAAGCTTGCTCTAATGTTTATTCTTTCTCCTCTACTATAATCAGACTCCTAGAAACTGTTCCCATCCCTTTCTCCAGATATTCTTAACTGATACAAGGTTGGGTGCTCACAATTTCTAGCACTGAGGCTTTACAGGAGTCAAGGATACAGGAACAATAGAAGCCTCGGTAGGATTCATGCTCTGTAGTGGCAATCCAGGGTGGAGGAAGTGACAATATCTGGAGGACACTTATTTATTAACCATTTTGTCATCACAACACATGCAATTACATCCTGACAAGACACTGTCAACGTGAACAACATCCTTAGGTATAGTGGGGTCTTCAAAATGAGTACAGTTTCATTTCCATTATTGCTTGCTTCTGCTGAGAATGGCAGTAAACAGTAGTTAATAAAGGAAAGCCAGCTTTTATGGGCTAGGAAGACAGTAAATATATGCAAAATGGTTTGTTGAATCTAGCAGTGGGGTGCCATAAGAGGCTTCATAAAGCAGGGATGGAGTTTAGCATCATTCTTCTAGGACTGGGAGAGATACAGAATAAATCTCTCTTGAGCCTGCTTACGGACTGGCCCAGTTCAGATAGTGGATACACAGTCAGTGCTTCTTTCTCTGCAGAGTTTCTGTTAATCACTATTAACGCCAGTCATCAGATCACTAATCATTTGAAACAAGGAGCTGCAGATACTAAGACAGAGATTCAGGATGAGATAAACAGCACAGATCTCCCAGGGACAGGAAGAAGGTCTGAGCCCACCTGCCACTGATGTTGCCTGGTACAGCACGAGGCTGTTTGTCTTCCTAATCTTTCTTATGACAGGAGCTACTCTACACAAGCACAGAGAAGGAATTAGGAAGCTTGAGAAACCTTCAGATGGACACAGGGCTGGATATGGCCAAACCATGGCCATGTCCCTCTGCAGCAGATGGGAAGAGCACGATAAACTTACCTCATGGCTATGCTCTCCCAGACTCACCACGTGTTTTGTAGCAGTTTGATTATCTGCAAGTGCCCATAGCCATACACTGAATCACTGCAGCAGCCTCTGTGGGAAGCCAAGATGTCTTCAGTCTCACATCACTCTTCCAGTCCAACCTGATTCTTTCTGTTGACTACACAAACTTGAGAGCTGAAGCAACACTATTTGCTCTTGCCATTGGGGAAGGTTTAAGAGCAGATGCACAGGCAGAAACTGTGGTTCAATTAATGGCCATTCATGTCTCAGTTTATCACTTGCAGTCCTGAAAACATGTCCTGAGTTGTCTAAAACAATCCATTTCTCTGCTAAGAGCAAAGGCAACGAAAAGGTTACACCACTCTGGTGCAAATTTTCCTTGTAAATTAGATTCAGAAATCAATGCCTAGCAGCCAACTTCTCTGATATATTTAAGATCTTGAACCAAGGGCATGTGCTTGCAGGTGTCAGGGTGTGGATTTACAGAGCAGTTTAGGTTGTGGGTCTTTGGCTGAATCTGCATGCACTATCATCATGAATTTCATTTCATCTAATGATGACAGTGGCTGTCCTTTACAATACAGGATCTGCCATTTGAACACAGGCTGATCTCAGAGCTGTTGGAGCAAATGCAATACCCAGTGACTCTTCAAGGCAGAACTTCACAATATAACAAGCAACAAAACTGGATGTGCAGGGGAGGAGGAGGAGAGGAGGGAGAATAGACTCGTGGCTTGATCTTGCCTGGAGCTGATTTCAACACACTCCATGGGAGTTAGGACTATTCTGTACTTAACAGTGGGAGTTCAGGTAATTGTGAGATTGAATCTTACAGGAGATCATGACTCGCCAAAGGGGAAGTCAAATAGCATCAAAGCAATCAAAGGAATTCTTCAGGAATTACTGAGTGGAATTCTCTGGCTCAAACAGAACCTTAGGCTAGAGTAATTACAATTGGTGAATCTAGATGTGAGATCTGCAAATATCACAAGTTATGTCCATTTCTATTTGCTCTGGTTTCCAAGACTGTCTTGAAATCCTGATCTGGCTGAAGTAAAACAAGGAACAAAGAAAAGAGGAGGCGCACTGCCAGGTGATGAAGAGCTGTCTAGACACAGGGAGTGTGAATGCCTTTGGAGCAGATGAGCAAGGGCTAAATCCTGCCTTTGTTCAGTGAATAAACTGAGACAGAGCCAAGCAGGAGGGTCTAAACAAGTCTGGAGATAGCTACATAAAGAGATTCTGTCTGGCTAAATTCCTTATCACAGCTCTGAGATCCAACACAACCACCAACGGGGCTGGTTCCAGACCAGCCTCTGCAATGCCACGGTACAGACCAACATCACAACCATTACCTCAATGATCACAATACAACTGCATCCCCCCAGGTCTCAGCATCAGTTTACATCCCAAGCAGAAGGCTGTTTTGAAATCCTACAGCACTCATTTTACTATGGAGGAAGGCCAAGGTGTGCCCATCACTGCTCTTCAGGCAAAAGCACAACTCAGGTCTTGTCTTCAAGACCACGTTTCAGAGTAACCCTGACCCTTTCAAGTCCTATCAGAGCTGAGGAATCTCCATTGTTAGTCTAAGGATCTCTTTGGCTATGCTGATAAACACTTCATTGGATGGACAATGATTCAATGCATTGTTTAATCTTTCTCAGTCAGTTCATAGGAAAAGGAATGAAATATTTGATTTATTTTTATCTCCTTTTCCTCTAAGCTTCCTGAACAGCAAGTTCCTCCCTCTCTCCTCTCTTCCAGCACTCAGATGCATTCACGTGCACACACTCACCCAGGACCTCAATGTCAGCTTCCCCAGGTGCTGTATCACTGCTGGTAGATAACATCTGAACAAAACTATCTGGGAGACAACGACCCTTTACAGAGCAAATGAGTCATTTGTTTTTATTTTGGATAAAGTGCAAGCTGATGAGCTGCTATGTTAACCTTATGAGCTACAGCTCCTCCATGTATTCCCCAATCCTATCAAAAACAACAACAGCAAAGAAACAAACAAAGAAACAAAAACCCAAACCACCCAACCCCCAAAATTGCAGAGCATTTGCATAATAAAAAGAAAGATCACTTCTCCAGATGGCTAATGCAGTCTTACATGTTACTTTTTTAAAATTCCCAACTATTGCTGTCCATTTCCTAACTCCACACTGCAGCACAGCATGTAAACCTCCTCCTCTCTGGAGATGCAGTTTAGCTGCACGTTGGGTATAGTTTTTGCACACTTACAGGAGCATCTGCAGTGAGCAGAGTGTTACCAGCCTGCATTGCCTCGATGAAGCTAACATCCACAGCTTGAATGTCTGCACCTTACTGTGAAATTTATATCATTTTTTCCCCCAATTAAATCCTTATGCAAGCAAATAAGAAAATCTGCATTTCTTCATTTCAAAAGCATAAGGCTGAGGCAGGCCCTCTAAATCCTTGCTTAGGAGCCTAATGAAGTGGCCTGACTTCCAGGAGGGGTTGAGTACCTAGCATGTCTAATGTAAAATCAAGGGCTGGAAATCATACTCTTCAGATGAAGTATAGTTCTTATTATGGAGATGTCTCCTCAGCCTGTCAGCACAATGGTGAAGCCAAGTTTGCACTCCAAAACAAGGTGCAAATCTTCCACCTGCCAAAATTTCAGTAGTATCAGATCCAGAGTTTAGGTTTAGCTTTCTTCCAGAATATGCACACAAACATAACATCAGTAGGCAAATAAAACAGCCTGATGGAAAAATACTCATCAGAATTTACCCTTCTAGGAGAGCAAAGAAAGAATTTTCTTTCAGTCTGAGCTATAAGAAAATTAGCTTAATGAAACTACTAATTAAGCTACTCTTTTCTGAATCATTAGCTAAGTTGTAATTTCTACCAGACAAAAGGGTCCTGTGGTTGATCTGCTGTGGCCAGAGAAACAATATTGCAAATTATTGTTGCTCTTTTATGACAGCCTCTATCCTCCATCCTGTTTCACCCCTCCCTGTATACTTTCCCCAGTTCCCTTCTGACTTCCTTAGTTTGACTTGTGGCTTTGAAGACGGTCTTAAAAGCTGTTTAGTAAATGGGAAAGATATAAGACATAGGTAAAATAAGACATACAAAACTTAGGAACTGTTCTTATTAGGAGTACCAGATCCATCATTATAGACATTCCAGTTTACTTACACTATATATATCCTCCTAATAATCTCCCTCAGGTGGAACTAGCAGTGACTCCTTAAGTCCCCCCTCTTAGGGCACACGTAGGATGTTTATGATGAATGAGCTTCCAAGAGCTCAGATATTTAATCTGCAGCCACCATGGTTTGTGATGATTAAGATCCTCTTGTTTTCACAGTGTTTCTTAAATAAAGAATAAGCACATCCCATCCAAGCCTGTTAAACAGTGAGACACGTGGGAAATGTGGTGGAATTGTTAAGAAAGAGACTGAAACTGGCCAGGCACAGATGACTACACATGATCACACATCTATACACCTATGTATGCAACTGTATTTATATATATGAAAAATAAAAAAAGAAGCATGCTTACACAGATACAGATATATACACAGTTATATGTATTCCTTCCTCCTGAAAGCAGGCTTAGCATCTAGGGATTTCCACTAAAACACTAGCTTGATTTCCCACCAGGAAACATGGGGAAATTAAATCAACCTGCCTGGGTACTTGGTGAATATAATTCCCTATTCACAATGATGACTCAAACACATAGGCCTAACCAAACAGTGCTTGCAGAAAAGTCACAAGAGAGAAGGAAGAGGAACAGAATAATGGGCAAGAAGAAAGGCCAGTTCACAAATTCCCCTTCCCCACACATTCCCTGCAAAGGGACAGCTAGGTTTGCTCCTTTTGTAATTGCATCACAGAATTTAACCAAGAAAGATGGGTGGTTCAGGGTAGCCTACTGCACTGCAGGTTGAAGCAGATGTCTTCACATCTCTACCTGGGAGTTCAGACATTGCTCCCACCAGCCACTCCTTTTAGCTGCTTCCCTGCAACTTCCACTCATTGGAAGGAGCAGCATGTAGGATCCTATGATAATGCTTATCAGAAATCCCAGAAGTTTATTAAAAGCTGTGTTTTTCTTCCTTGCTTGTCTCACAACTTCTGTTCTCTATCTTTAAGACACAGGATCACGTGAAGACTCCCCAGGCTTTTCATAATGTAGTTTTTTTATTCTGTATTTCCTTGAGTACACAATATAGTTGATTTTGGCAGAAATTGCCCGAAAATGTTCCAGACCATAAAAGTGAATTTTGCCTGTGAAGTGACTTTCTATTTAATCTCCTCACTTCTCACCAGACACCAAGGCAATATTTTTATTCTTCTCGTTTTCTGCCCCTCAAGTGCTCTTCAGATGCAGCTGATCTTTTCTCCTAGTCTTCAGCCCACCAGACAAATATATATATATATATATATTTAGACACATCTATACATGTATACACAGCTGTACAAATTAACAAATAACTAAACAAACAAACAGAAAAACCTGTTACACGCTACGACTGCTTCATGAATTTATAACATATGGTGGCAAAGCACTATAAAAACTGTAAACTATAAAGAGGGTTACACAGTCCCATTCATTTATCATGTTACAATGAGTAATTTGTGCACTAGGCAGGAAAGAGAAAACCCACACAGTTGGAGAGTGCATGTGTATTTCTGAGACTCACACTAGAGAGCCTTTTATAAAACATACACATGATTTGAATTCCAAAGCAAAAGCACCGAGAGGCAATGCACAGGCTAATATTGTTATAATGGTGTGTGCAGAGCTTAGGAAGAAAGGACACTGGCTGATATCCTTTAATGGTAAAAGGACTTTCAAGCAGTCTGGGTTTCTGGGCAGTTCAGTCCCTGTCCATTTAGAAGTTGAGCTCAAATCTACATCTATAAATTTTCTCCTTAATGCTATTACAGAAATGACAAGATGGTTCCTAAAGAAGAAACCAAGACTGGGTGCTGCTTCTGCTCTTTTCGCTCTGTTTTTGCCTCCTTTCACATATCTGCTTGGGGTTTTGCTGAACCATATTACCAGGTGAGTCCACATAC
Organism: Indicator indicator; assembly: GCF_027791375.1. Lineage (NCBI taxonomy): Eukaryota > Metazoa > Chordata > Aves > Piciformes > Indicatoridae > Indicator > Indicator indicator. The sequence goes on along the minus strand of NC_072024.1, from coordinate 12,321,603 downwards.
TCATGGTCCAAGCTGTGTTTTACACTCAAATCCACAAACCATGTAGGGACAAAACAAGAACGGTGAATCTAAGCACTATATTTCTGTGGAGTATTTCTGACCAGTGTACTGTCTTCTATTAAATTATTAAATCACCCAGATTCTCCACATAGCACAGAGTCCCACAATTCATATCTACCTGTCCTGATTTAACATTTCTTTCCTTTTTTTCCTGTTGGCAAAGAGCTTTTATGAAACATAAAACACATGCCACATGCTCTGTCCCGGAAATGGGTTTGTTTTCCCACGGGGGCAAGTGAATGATGTAGGCTGAGTCCCTGATGTCATGTCCCAGTGCAAATGGTTAAGATCTTCTTTTTGTCTCAGCAAATGCCCCATGGAAGCTTCAGCTGGGTTTAGGCCCTAGGGTCATTGCTAAGCAGTTTCTCTTTCATCCTTTTTAGCACCAGCAGACGCAGCTTGAAACATGTATACAAGATGCCGCTTTACAGCATCCCTTATTCACTGGTACCTTGGAGACTCCAGTTCATTGAAAGCAATAAAACCAGATCATCAAAAAGAATTCTTTTGAACAGGCTTTGGGCTCTGCTGTGCTACTTGGTTACGGATATTCATCTTCCTGGAAACTGTGTTGTTTGATACAGCACACCGGCATGAAAGCATCAGCTGCCTCCCTGTTGCATTAACCCCTCGAGTGTTGGAATCACAATCCTTGAATAGCAAAATAGCTATCACTTATAATTGCTTGAGGGGAGCAGATTTTATTCTCCCAGATGCAGGAAGGCTGCACACTGGGGTCAGAGGGTTTCCCTATCCTTATCCTACTCCACTGATGCAATGGGCTGTGTACCAAAGGGAAGAGGGAGTAAAGAGAGGCAGCCTCTGTTGGTTACAGCTACAGGCAGCCTGTAAGATGGCTCCTGTGTCAAAGGATGCCACAGCACTTAATCCAAAGTGAAAACATGGATGTGCTGAAAACACAGGCCTTCTGATACTTGGGGTGTCAACCTTTTGTTAAGCTTACAGATCTTATGCATCTTCTAGAACTCTAATGTCAAGGCTTTAACTCAAACCCTTCTTATTTGGCAGGGGGGGAGTTGTCACTGTTGTCAAAATTGCCAGAGTTCTGGTGCTTTTTCCTTGCATCCATACCCTCCTTTTGTCTCTCTCAGCTAGAAAAGAGAGAGGACAACACTGGCACCATAAGCATAGGCCTACTGTCTCTGAGTTTCATTTCTCTAAATGAGGACAGGTCAAGGATGGTGCAGCTGGGCTAATTTCTCCTGAGCTTCCTGTTTGAGACACTTTTATACTTTATTGCATACTGTTTGCATCTGAGTTTGTGGTACAAGGAGGAGCACAGTCTGAACTCCTATTCTGGCCTCCAAAAGGGCTGCTGTCACCCCCTGCCCTGAGATCTCTTTGCTTTGTTCTATCTTCACCCTAGAGCAGCAAACCTAGCTTCTTTGCAAAATTCCTCTGTTAGTACATCTGCTAGCTCAAAGATTGTCCCTTAAATTGCAGCTTGTCAGCTGCTGGGAAGAGCCACTCTATCCAGCCAGCCTTTTCCTTATTCTCTCTTTCCAGATCCCTCCATTCATGGCCAATACCAGGGACCTGGATTAGAAGGTTATTTGATATGACCTTGTACAGCCACCCTTGTGCTCTGTCTCTCATATTGCACTGGTCAAACTCCTGTGCTTACTGAGGATGGGTGAAGAGAGTGTTACCTTCTTAACTTGCTCCTTATTTCATATCACTTCCTTTGTCAGCTTGGATAGCAGGAACACACACACAGTGCCTTGCACTCATGGCTTGCAAATGGATGCAAAATCCAGAATGTTTAAGTTCCTCCTTTGAGTGTCTCTCTCTGTTCCCTGCCTGAACCTGAGCCCTTTCTGCCTTGCTGCACCCATGTCACCAGAGAGTCTGTTTCAGGCTCACAGATCACACACCAGACTTCACAGCATCCTTCTGTTTCCCACAGAGGCTCTATCAGGGACAATGCAAGAAGGAAAATGTCTGGAGTTTCAGATCAGCTGAGAATAAATCAATTCAGGATCCCCAGGAGGTCATTTTTAGAGAATTGTTGTGCACTAGAACAGCAAATGGAGGAGCAGGAGAGTAGTACCTGGCATTGATCCCACCTGATTACTTATTAAAGTTTATAAGGAAAGATATTGGAGGAGAAAACCAGCAGGGGCACCTTTTATGACTAGATTAGGAGGGTTTGAGGAAAAAGAGAGTAAAATGGCTCAAAATGGACTCCTGCAATGTTCTCTAGATTTCATCACTACTGCATGTATTTTGAGGCTAAGGTAGAACTGTTACCTCTGAGGGGTCTGAGTAGAATCAGGATGCAGGCACAACCATGACATGAACAACTATTATAAAAAGATGTGTCTTAATTGAAGTGCACTTCTGACTTTGTATCTGTACATTGTGAGAGGTCTGAGTAGAATCAGGATGCAGGCACAACCATGACATGAACATCTATTATAAAAAGATCTTCATTGAAGTGCACTTCTGACTTTGTTTCTGCACATACATATACAGAAGTATGGACACACACCTCTGTGATTGTGTCTGAGGACAGGTAGTTCTCTGAGCATGCATGAGCACGTGTTTGGACATATACATAAATCTGATATTAGAAGATACAGATCTTTCTCCACGTGGCAGTTTCAGTATACTAACTGCAGGTATGTGCAGTGGTGCATTTACAACCATGGGCCAGGATGTCTCCACCCATGTCTATGTCTGAGCACAGCCCCATCCCTTCAGCCCCCTCTCCCCTAGTGAAAAAAAAAACAAAACAAAACAAAAAAAAAAAAAGAAAGAAAAAAAGTAATGGTTTGTATGCAGAAAGTCTAAAGCAAATGGGTCCTCTGCAGAACATCTCATAAGCTGCTGTGGTGTTAGGTAAGAAAGAAACATCTCTTCATAAAACCCAGCATAAGCCCTACATCAAAACCAGTACACAACAATTCTAAACCCCCAGGCTACTGCAGGATTATACAGTTGTGAAATACATTATCCAGCCTTTAAAGTCATCTTTGACTCTCTGCCTGGGGTCATTTAGACAGCCCAGATTCTCAGCCACAATAGAGAAAAAAAAAAAAAAAAAAAAAAAAGTGAGCTTGCAGGTGTTCCCAGGAAGGCAGCATGTCAAGGTCCAAGTTCTTTATGCAGAGAGAGACCAATGGGATATTGGAATTCCTTGTTTGCTATAATGATGGCTCAGCAGAGAATTAGCTCTAGTACAAACTCCTGTTAGAGAGAGATCTACTGTGCTTGGTGGCAGGAAAAGAAAAAAACAAGAGTTACTAGACTCTTGTGACTGAGTCATTGCACAGAAGGCCCTGAAGCAGATAGGCTATTCCTTAGCCACAAAGAAGCAAGACACAGTAATCTCCAACAGCAGTCTTTAGATGGATCTGAAGGCAGAGTTTTCCATTTTATCCACAGAAGGCACAACAACTTCAGCTTCCAGTTGCCCTTTCTGGTTAGCCAGTCAAGCTTCTAACTGGATCTCCTCTTGGACATTATCTCTGAGACACCAGGGCTGAGAGAAGGGGGCCAGGCTGCTACCTTGCCAACACAGCCCAGCCATCATGTGCAAAACTCATCCAAAGAACCATGCAGTCATCAGTTCACAGTGGCTGCTTATGCCTCCACTCCAGGGCAGTAGCAAACCCAGCCAGTCCTGCATCAGTCTCCCGTATTGGCTTGTCTGTTTTGTTCGTACACATCAGTAGTCATGGCTGTCCATCCCCAACATGACCTCTTTTATTCTTCCCAACAAGCCCAGGAGAGGGCTGGGGTCTCCAGGGCAAATGAAGCAGTGTGAATTAGCTTGTCAGCAGCTTAACCAATGGATAAGCCAAGCCAACACTGCTAGCACTGCTAATTCCAGCTTCACTTCAAGAGGCAGCCGGATGCTTCAAATGTAAGAAAATAAAAGTATCCTGGAAAGCACTGCAGCTGGTCTTTGGTTGACACTAGAAATGCTTAGGCCAGGAGGTCCTTATGTTGTGGGGAAAGGAGGCCTAGTGTGATACCATCCAGTAAGTACATTTTATAAGAAATCTCAAACTCAGATGATGAAGGTGTTGAGCTGTTCCTCCAGGCAGGAAGAGGAGTTATGATGTGAAGAAAGGATGTTTTTCTACGGACAGTAATGATAAGTCCAAGTATTTTTTTGGCCACCCCAATGATTTAGACAACCTTTTTCTTATGTTAGTTGCAACAGACATCTGCCCTCTCCTTTGGCTGCCTACCAGCTCCTGCAATGGTGCATTTTGTTATTCTCACCAGGGCAAATTGACACAACTAGTACCTGTGTTCCACACAAGAGCAACAAACACTGAAAGGAGCTCAAAATGAAATTTTCATGAAATCAAAGACCAGCTCAGGGTGGTTCCACTCCTGTGCTACAGCCCAGTGCCAGAACACCTCATCCAGTCAATCCTGGACAAGATTCCCTGCAATTTCTCCTTGGCCTTTTTACTAATCTGGAGACCAATTTCCTTAGTGTGAGAACTAAGAGCAATTGCTGGTTCTTCAGAAGTGAAGTCCCTGGCCTTGTACAACCTGTCTACTTGTGCTTATATGTCAGTGTTGTTCCTTATGGGGTACAGCTGTGAAGTGCATGCAGTCAGTTTCTTCTTCTGTTGCTAGAAATTTACAGGAGAAAAAAGTACAGTGAGCTGTGTGCTTCTAGAGCTGGAGACAGTTGTGTTCCCCTGTGTGTGCAGCTGGCCGCTTCGGTGTCCCTGTTCTTCTGACCTTAGGTTCAGTCTAACCAACGAGCCAGCTAATAACTTTGTGTTAGCAGAGGCAGCAGCAAGGGCAGTCAGAAGAAAAGGCATCAGAAATAAAACCTGAGAAAAGGAATTAGGGGAAGAGAATTCATTCATTTCCTCTTCCTGATGACACATGCTTTCCACTCACTTTTTTTAAATGACATTTTACCTGCCAGTAGTTTACTGTGAGCATCTCTAGCGCTGCCTTCCCTCCCCACAGCCAGTTCCCTGAAGAACAAAATTACATTTAAGCTACTGAAGTTGGACCTTTCTGAAGTAAAAAGAATCTTTAAAAATGGATTTTTTTAAAGGTCATTTTGAACTTTATCTGAGCACACACGAAGACGCAGGCCATTCAGCCAAATAATGCCATCTGACCACCTCCTGTCACCATTACCAGGATAAGAACATCATTTATGTGAGGGAGAGAGGGGAAGGTTTTCCACTCATTCCTTTTATTCCTCTTCTAATTTTTTCACATTTTAGTGCTGTTCATTTTTATAGCTGCTTATCCATTTCCCATTTCCCTTAATAACCCATAGGAAAGGTCATGAACTTACACTGAAATGGGACATCCTGACTTTCACAGAATCACCAAATACATCTAGACCTCAAAGATCACCCAGTCCAACCCTCGACCCAGCACTGAATGTTCAACACCAAACCATGTCCCTAAGCACCAGGTCCACATGCTTCTTAAACACCTCCAGGGATGGTGACTCCACCACTGCCCTGGGCAGACCATCCCAATCTTTGATAACCCTTCTGTGAAGAAATATTTCCTAACATCCAGCCTGAACCTCCCCTGGCGCAACTTGAAACCATTTCCTCTAATCCTGTCACTTGACACCAAGGAGAAGAGGCTGGCTCCCAAACACCCCTTGCTCCCATGAGATCAAGCTGCATTCTCCAGGGCTCTACCTGGTCCTCACTCTTAGCACACCCTGCCATGTTGGCAGTCCCTTGACAAGGCAGTGTCAGGGTAGTCCATCCCCCTTCTTGGGTCTCTTTCCCTCTTCCAGTAATACAGGTTTACAAATTAAATAAAGTATAATCTATTTTCAGGTATCTAAGCACCTGCTTAACTTCAAGCACCAGAACAATCTAGTCAACCACATGAGCCTCTTTTGTGGGTTTATGCTTCACTGTGCAGGAGTACAGCCTGTGAGACAAAACCCTGCTCCAGGGGAAGCTCAGTGAAGTGCTGCATTTATCGCAGCAGAGTCAGTATCTGCCAGTGAAACCTTCACCACTGACCTAAACTTCCTAGAATTAATTAAGTTAACAATATCTTCAACATTATCTTAACTACAAAGGCTGGCATGTTTTTGCACAGCCAAGTTCCATTCTGAACAAACAGGGCTTCTTAAAACCTTGGACTTTGTTTCCAGATGTGTCAGATCCACCTTCGTGCCACCAGCTGAAGAAAAAGGAGTTGCAACCAGCCTGCTATGTGATGAGCCATGCAGCAGAGCTCAGTGCTGTGAAAACACTGCATGTTATTTACTGCATCTAGTTCTCTCCAGTCATGCCTTAAACAAGGCCATATTTATTGTAAAGACACTTTAAAACATCTCATGACATGCTTTGTGAAAATGGGGACTTTCCTCAAATGAAATTTCAGCACTCCATCTCTTCTTACAATGGCATCCAGGTGCCTACTTCACAGCTGCCCAGCCTCCTTGAACAAGATTCCCTTTAACAATGTTCTAATATTTAATTTGCCAAATGCTGTGGGAATCCCAAAGGTTTGGAAGAACTATCTATTATAAATGACAAAACATGACATTATTATAGGTAGTCTGCCTACTCGATGTCATCTGTGTTCTACACTGCTCCTTTAATGAGGCTGTCGTTCAGATCCTGAACATAATAGGAAAAGATCCTGATGCTAACACTCAAAAAATTAAAACAGCTGAGTCCTTACAGCATAGAAAAGACTGCTTTCTAAACCCTAAACCCCTCATGTTCAGAGGAAGTGCTTTTAACATTCTGTTATTTAGTTGTACAGGCATTCAGGAGGAGGCTACTCCCAGCCACCCAGTGCAATTCAGTAAGTGTTCCCCTGAAACCTAACAACACAGTGCCCTCTGCTGCATTTTTCTCTGACATATTAAAAGGAGGGGAAAAAAACAACCCTGCCGTGCTTTGCAGCCTATCCTCTGGCTCAAATTGAGATAAGCAGATGGTTTGTTAGTACTTATCAATGACTCAGTAACATCCAAGGTACTACATAAAACACTTTAGCCGGAGAGAAGTCAAAATAACAAAACGGATTCCATACAAGGGAGAGCAAAAGTAATTGAAAAATCAAGTAGGGAGTGCAGAAGTGCTAGCAGCTCCATGTCTTAGCCCAGCTGTCCTTCCTCTCTGAGCAGAGCTCCAAACCCAGTTATTTAAGTTAAATGACTAGCTGCTATAATCTCATTGCTTTGCCTCTCCCACCACTCTCAGCCCCATCCACCACATCCTCCTGTGACAAAACACTTTTAAGAACTACGCAAACACAACCAAGCACACACAAGATTGGTAAGACCAAAGATCACACTATCTGCAGTCTTGATGCCAGGTAATATGCACCAAATGGAGCTGGCTGCAAGCAGCATCACCTCAGGAGAGAGAGACAGGCTGGGAAGAAGTAATTTCTGTGATCTTGCTCTTGATTTTGACATAGTGCTAAGCTGTTGATACTCCAGGGTACAGGGATCTTTGTGCATTACTGCAGAAGAGAAGGACAAACACAAGGCAGCCTTGGGAAACTGCAAAGCCAACATCAGCACTTCAGCAATTCTTACTTTGAGCTACCATCCCTTTGGGCTCAGTTAATTAAAATCAATAAATGCATTTGCTTTGATTTGGATTTTAGGCCTTCACTGAACAATACTAAGACTTTCTTTCACAGATTCACCCATGGTGAAGTCAATAATTTAAAATTAGCTAGACATACTGTGAATATTGTCTTGACAATGTAAGGTACCAGGAGGACTCTGGGGAGTGCACAGGTATTAGGATTTAAAGCAGCACCCTGCTGGTGATGTCGCTGAAGAACGAATGTGTTTCTGATACTCCAAAAGTCTATGCTCAGACCCAATCAAACACCAGTGTTTGGGAATGTTTCATTCTGGTTCCTGGGTTGAGTTACAAGAAGAGATACCACCTCCAAACTGAATCAGGTGTCAGTCAGATAACAATCCCTAAAGAACTGACTGTTGAGTCTTGCCACCAAAGCATACAAAAATCAATTGTCTCTAAAATTGTGCCATTAAGAAATGTTTATTCTTTGCAGAGACAGCCTGATATTTGAGATTGTCAAACCCATGTTTCCAAGCCATTATTTATAACAGAAGCTTAAAAAGAAGGTAGAATTTCTCTCCCCGTCACTGTTTTAAGCAAAACACAAAATCTGAGAGATTTGTCTTAAGATTTGACAAGAGTCTCAGTTTGTGACTGGATTAAGCTGCTATCTAACAAGGGCATGAAATCCACTCCAGCACAAATATGGTTTTGTTTGATCCTTCCCTGAAATCTGTAATTTTTTAGAAAATGCAGGTCTGTTACATCATCTCCTTTTCACAACACCTTCTCTTGTGCTTCCTGCATCTTTTCTGGGTCCTAGCCAGGCCTGGAAGCATCAAATAACCACAAGAAAGATTATTCCTTGAGATCACCACCCAGGAGCAGGAAATACTATGAGCCTCTTGGGCGGGCCTGTTTTTACTGAAGGAACCACCCTACTTAGCAGAGGCAAAACCTTGAATGGCTCCAGAAATTCAGCCAACAACTTATCTTTGTCAGCATCAGCCACTATTACGAAGCAACTCATTACAGTGAAGCAACGAAAATCCTACGAGGATGGCTTCTTTTGACATATGGAGTTAGCAACACTACTGGGATCAGCAGAGAGCGTAGTACCTGTGAGCCAAAAGGCACAAAGGGCAGAGTTCTCAACTCCAAGTATCGAAAGATGACCACCCCTTTGTCCACAGAATGAAACAAAACAAAACAAAACAAAACAAAACAAAACAAAACAAAACAAAAGACAACTATAAACTGCGTGGGAATCTGGATGCACAGAAAGATCTCTCTCTGATGCAGCTACCCCAAGGGTGAAAAACTGGGAGAATCCCTGATCTTTTCAGCCCAGTATTTAACCACCGAAAGGAAAAAACATGTAAATAAACTTTAAGAGACACACTCGATAATAAATCTATGACAAAAGGCAAGGTAGAAACCTGTGCTTTTGAATTTATTATCTGACCTCCCTGCTGAGCATTCCTGTGCAGCTGCAGGATAAAATAAATTGGTCTAGCTAAAGAAACTGTAGGAAAGATTTGAATATTCCCTGTTCTGAAATACTAACCTGTGATACTTCTGACCATCTCTCTCTTTCTCAAGTGGAGAATGGCACAGTCACAGTGGACAGATCAAGACACTATGAATTTCAGTGGAAGTGAGAAAGGCAAAGGGAAGTAGACCCTGGACCAAGACCCCCTCATTGCAAGTGCAAAAGAGTTGTCTTGCTAAGGCTTACTGGAATTTAAAAAAAAAAAAAAAAAACCACACACCAAAAACCCCAACAACGCAGCCCTCATTAAAATACTCTCCTGGGAAATGTGCAGCATATGATTACTTAAAGGAAATGGGTTTGCTTAGAAATACAGCCAAGTTCCCATATTTTTAAAAGATTAAAGACTTTTTTATCTTTCGTTTCTACATTTCTTTTCTTTTCCTTTTTTCTTTTAAAAAGCCTTCATAAGAAACTTAGCATAGAAAGGTGACCTCAGTGTACAGGAGATGGACACCATGCTGTTCATTAGAGCAGGCAAATAAAGGGCTCATCCTGTAAAGCAGCTGAGCACTAACACTTCCTTGTCAGCTCTAGTAAAGCTTCTGGCTTGCAGCACTTAACACAATTGAACTGTGGAGGCCATTATTCTGCAGGTTTAGATCCAGCTTGAGTCACTCTGACTTCATTAAAGCTTCATCTAGGCAAAGGGAGACCCTGATCTGCACAAATCCTTGGAGCCTGACAGCCACTCATTGTTTTCCCTCTCACTGCAGCCACCTGAGCAAGACCTGGCACTCTCTGTACTAGTGTTTATTGTAAAATACATATAACATCAACAGACCATGTGCCCTACACCTATAGGAGGAGACATTCCCTGAGCCTAAATGCTGGCAATTAAATTGTGATGCATTCAGAAAAAGACCATGCTCACCTTAGCCCTCTATAGTAATGATATCAATAGAAATTAAACAGTGTTCAAGGGGCAGCAACCATACATTTTAGACTGAAAGTGTGATGGGTAAGATGAGACACATTCAGCAGACTCCCAGGTCACATTTTGAAACAGAGGGCCACCAACATTGCATCTGCAGAAAAGCAGATACACAGTCGACTCTCAAACTAGCAGATGGTTTGCAAGACCAGGAAAGCAAACTTAAAGCACCCACTCTGTCTTTTACAACTTCACAAGCATGAGTTTTGCATGGAAAAAAATGCATGTGTACATTGTTAACGGATGCAGGTCCTAACTGTTTCACTTTGATTATTTCTTTTCAACTGCCTTGTTTCTGATGCCTTTTAAAAAGAAGCACAACAGCTTCTAACTGTTTATTCAACATCTTAAAGAAAAATTATTCCTGGCAGGTCTTGGGCTCCCCCCATTGACTTCTCAATAGCAGCTAACATCCAAGCCTTATTCAATGCTCTGCTGCTGTCCAGAGAAGCTTTTCTGGGTGGGATGTTGAGTCTTTACAACAATGAAGATGTGATTGCTCTCTTGCTGTGCCTATGCTCACTATATTTTAGCTGTACCACTGCTAACAGAAGTTATTGCTATGCCCAGCCCTTCCTGGAGAGCACTGCTACTCAGCTGAAGAGCTTATTTTCCTCTTTCTTCAATGGAGGAAGAATAATAATTTCTCCCTAAGGTCTTCACCCCTTCCTCCCTGGCCAAAATCTCTTATGATGTGAAAGACTCTCCCAGTCTCAGAACTGGAGTTATTATACTCTCTGCATTATGTGTACCAGCAGCACTCCAGCGAGCTGATTGTAATATACTTAATGGTGCCAAAATTTGTGAATGTGCCAGAAGGCTCCTGACATCGTTTGCCACGAACACTAATCCATAAACTCTGAGCTGCAGGCCATCTGCATGTCACCCAAATAGCTGGCTATCAAGTCAGGTTTTCAACAGCCTCCAGCATGGCTCCGTTTCCAATAACTCTCCATTGTCAGTGTTGACAAAGGGTGTAATAATGCTCATGGCTAAGGATTTTGGCTGTCTCCTGGCTTATGACTAATTTCTGTGGTAATTCAAGGATAGTCATTTGTTATTTTTTCTGAAGAAGTAATCAGTCTCTCTTTTCTTCTTTCTCCCCATGAAATCTTTGTGGCTTTGGGAAGATCTAGAGCTCCTTCTCCAAACCCAGAAATGCAGTTCTAAAATGCAGCACTGTTATTCTTCTCCTGCTACAAACACGGTAAGCTCCCATAAGGTCAGGGAAGGCACTGGAATGATGTGAGAAAGAGTAAGGTCACAGTTCAGGGCTTTTGTCAGCTTCTTGATATTTAAGACACATTCTCTACTCTTTCTTAGCTGAGTTACAGCATTCTGGATATACAAGTGACAGCAACCTTAGGGAATACCACTTCATAGACAGATCCACAATGGATTATAAATCTGGAGGTAGGTCATACTCTTTCCTTTCCTGTGCTATGACCTGAGAATTCAGTCAGAGAACAAAGGAATATGGCTGGAAGAGAGCTCTCTGGCTATTCTCTACTATTAAATCAACTGCCTTCAGCAGCACTGAGGCTTACAGCTATCTGAACATACCTGAGGAAAGGTGCAAGCCCAGGTGACACAAGAATTTGATTTTAAATAAAAGGACAGCTAAAGACTTTCACATTGTATTGGTGAAAACAGTTCCCTCATTCTTTTCTATCAGCCAGTTCCTTCCTTCAAATATCTTCTTGCAAACAACTTCATTTGGAAACTCTTAAAAAAAAAAAAACAAAAAACAAAAAAAAAAAACCCACAAAACTGCTGTCTGCATCACTTTGTCTTTTGCAGTCTTTTTTAATGGCAGAGACTGTGTTACTCTGTGTTTTCCAGAATGGTGTGTAGTTTTATACTTTTAAATATAGGATGAGACATTTATGATGTGAAGAGCCCTCTGGTCCTGTGCAAGTGCTGTGGAAATTATGCATACTCTAGTCTAGTCTAGTCTAGTCCAGTCCATAAACCTCCCCTATGAGTTTCTACCTCAATACTTTCCCATGGCACATTTTGCTACCTCATGAAGAACTATTTTATGTGGTTTGTTTTTTACTAATCCTGAGACTAAGGTGAGTAATGCATAAGAGAGAACTGTCTTAATGAGACCAGTTCCTTTTATTCTACCTGTTTATATTACAGAAATCAGACCAAGGCCTTTCATGGGGCAGGTGGGGAAGCTTACTGTCATCATGTCAGCTTTTTGTATAGCTTCTTAGTGGCCTGCAAGGAGCCATAGTTCAAGCATGTTTAAACCTTAAATACGTCTTTCACACTCCTGTGTTTAAAAGAATTTCCTGGGTCTTTCCATAAGCCACTTGCCCCTTCCTCTAAATCTCTTCTTTCAAACCACTTCATTCAGACACATTTATTTAATTTCTGTTGTTCCAAATATTTTGAGGGCGAAAAAACTCCACAGATCAAAAGCAAGATTCGGAGCTTATACTGTCAACAATAATCAGTTACTAGATGCTGCACAGGAAGGATACTTAATGGGGCAGTCCCTTCCTTTCTACAGTTGTCTTCCCTCTTTCTTCAGAGTTCAATTCTCTCCTTTTCTCTCAGCCATCAACAGTGACTGACAACATGGCAAAATCTCACCTCCCTGCTCTCTCCTCCACTCCAGCTTTGAGGAAATCAAAACTAAGCAAGACAATGCCATTATAGTGCTTTCAGGTCATCCATTTGTGTTCTGAGTTGGCATTGCCTCCCTGATCTATTCTTCATGGAATCATAGAATTATGGAATAGGTTGTGTTGGAAGGGACCTTGACAAGTTACGTAGTTGCACTCCCCTGCAGTGAGCAGGGACATGTTTAACTAGATCAGGTTGCTGAGAGCACTTTCCAACCTGACCTTCAATGTCTCCAGGGAGGGGCTTTTACCACCTTTCCAGGCAACCTGTTTCAGCATTTCCACCTCCCTTATTGTAAAAAATGTCTTCCTTTTATCCAGTTTGAATCTATCCTCTTTTAGTTTAAAAACTAAAACGTTACCCCATTCTTGTTCTAAGGTAACAGTGACAAAAACAGCCAACAGTAGAAAAAGTACAGAAGGGAAAGAAAACCTGTCAAGTGACACAATTTGTCTTGGACATTTATTCCTCATGGGACTTGGCACATTGCCTTCAGTGTTGAACACTTCAGCAGAAAAAGATACTTTGAGTATTTATTACAGTCTTTGGCCTTTCTGAATCTGATGGATGCCCAGGTCAATGTGAAAATCCACCAGCCTTCAGTGACACACACACTTAAGCTTGTGATATTAATGCCTGCAAGAATACTAAGGGTAACAATGATTGTCATCAGTAAAAGGAGTCTGAGAAGCAGGGAGAAAAATCAGGCGAAGCTAGGAATGAAACAAGCCATTTTGGCTGGATATGAAGTACAGTGGACAGTTCTGGCCCCTGCATGTTATGACCAAACTTAGCAGCTGCAAGTACTGTATCTGCTTTCTTGTGTGCTGATACTGAAATAAGAGGCTGTAAAACTTAGATTTGTTTTTCTCTGTGGGGAGTGTAGTAACACTTAGTCTAGAACTCCTTCCTTGCCAACATTCAAATAAATGTAATATATTTTTTTCAAGCTCGCTGGGCAGTGAACACCAGAGAGACATGTGATCAAAATGAAATTAAACAAGTTAATTCAGTGGTCTCCCACCAGGCCCATTTTCATCACAAGCAGTATTACAGTTTTTATATGCGATTATTCTTAGCCTTAGTAAATAGCAGAAGGGCTGGTCTGTGGCAGGCGTGGGAAGGAGTGCTGGACTTTATTACCTGCTTTGTTACAATCTTCGTATTGAACCTTACTAAATTGCTCTGTTTCTACGCTTTCCTCACCTACAGAAAATTATTTCTGATACTCAGAAGCTTGCAGGGTTTGATTTAGTGAAGTTCTTAAATGCTAAACAAGGGCAAGCACTTTATGGCTGCAGAAAGCAGCTGCTGCAGTTGGCACTGCAGGGAGGTAACCAGGTTCTTGGGACCTCAGCACACAGCCCAGCATTCCCCAGTGAAAACCCTCACAAAGCAGGGGAAAAAAAGAGACAAGATTGCTCCTGACTTATGCCCTGATGTGATGTGCTCTTCGTGATGTTCGAGGACGTCTCCCTCCACCTTCCGCTCCTGACAGTTACCACGATTCTTGGGAAAAGAGGTATGTGCAATGATAAGCAGCACTTCAGCATCCCCTTCCTTTACCTCTCTGACGTGTAACAAAAGAGACCTTCTTTCTACCAACGGGTTCTCAAGCCACGATCCATTTTATTGGAGAGCTCCAACTGTACCCCTGTTCTCCTCATGCATGAGGGACCCACGCACCAAGTGAAGGCAGAAGTGAGGCGACTCCCTTGTACAGAGGCCGTACAGCTTCCCCGCTCAGGCTTTGCCCTGATTTATAGTGCACCGAGTGGGAACAAACCCACCACCCCCGTCCCCGGTGAGAGTCTTTGTTCCGCGCCGGGACACGGGGCAATGGCCGCCAACACGGGATCGAACTCTCCGGAGGTGAGAACTGGGAGCAGGGGAAATACCTACGACCCCTGACCCAACTCCAGCTCTCGTCTGTCCCTTTCCTAGTGGAACTATTTGCCCTGTCTGGTTTCTGGAAGGGCCGCAGACCCCAGGCACAAGCGAGCGCTGTAGGCGTGACCACCCCCTCACCACCCGAGCCCAGCGCGGCCGCCGGCCGCATGGGACAGCGCCACTACGCCTGCGCCTTCGTGTCTCACACCTCTTGGGTGATTCCACACTGCCTCCAAAGGGGATGGGGGGGAACACTTAAAAACAGGCAGGCTTATCTTCTGTTGTATCACCTTTACATTAAAACCGACGCTTCTACTTCTGACGTAAAGGTATTTTACTATTTTACAATGCGTCAGGGTGCATGTAGCTGAAAGACAGGACGTCAAGTGTTCTTCGGTATTTTGCCATGCCCCCTCCCGCGTAAGTCGGTCTGACTCGTCACCTTCCCCGCTCCGGAAGGGGCGGGGTGGGGTTGTGGGTCAGTGCGGGCGTCGGGCGCGGTGCCGCTTTTGGGTGAGCAGGGAAGGTACCGGGCGTTTTTGGGGCTCTTCGCCTTAGTCCCCGGTCCTGCCATGCCGCCGCCGGGCCAGACCCAGCTCCCAGACTGGGATGGCCTGAAGCTTCGCGTGCAGACCCTCATCGCCTCCCACCGCGTCATGATCTTCAGCAAGAGCTATTGTCCCTACTGCAATAAGGTGAGGCGGCGGTGGGAGGTGTTTCGGCGCGCTCCTCTGGTGGGCCCTCCTCTGGGGTCGCCAGCCGCCGGAAAGGGGACTCCGGGAGCCGCTTCCCTCGGCTGGCCGGGAGGAGGAGGCGGGCCTGGCGCGGCCCCCGAGCGAGGCGGGAGACATCAGCCCTGAGGGCGCCCGCGCGAGCGCGGCTGGTGGCCCGCCCCGGGCGGGGGAAGTGCGCAAGGGAAAGAGGGATGGGAGGTGAGGGGTGCTGCTGCTTGTGATGGCGCCCTTGGGGTTTAGAGAGCATAAAAGGAGGGCTGTAGCCATCCCACTGAAATTAAGCACTCGATGCCACCCCGTAGAAATCCTTTTACCAAGCCTGAAACAAGTCAGAGCTTCTAGCTGGTGCGTTTAGTACCTCTTTCCCTTTGCCACATGGGTGAAGAGGTAGGCGAATGTGTGGGAAGCTCTGCACAGGTTGCTTGTTTTTCTGCTCTCTGCTCTGCTGTTACCTGAAAGTCAGGCTGCTGGTTGTGTTCCTTTCTTACGGAGTTTGAGCACCACGTTGGTGTTGATCTGGGACCAAGTTGCATCTCTGGGGAAGGCTAAATTAACTGCTCTTTTTAAATTTGGTGGAGAAAGTTGACTCAAAAGTGAGTGTAAGCTCTAAATGTTGACCATAATATATGTTTTTGTTTTTTAAGAAACCCACAACACTATTAATCGTGATATTTAGAGAAAAATACCTTTCTAGCCCTTATGATGCATCAGTATCACAGGGTAGCTGTAAGTAGTGAGTCAGAGTCATTAATGAAAAACAGAATCTTTACTAGAATTTCATGACACCAACATGCTATAGTCACAGCCTATACAAAATCTGTGTCTTTGTAGGCACTGTGATTCATGGATGTTTACAAAGAGCATGTTATGAAGTGTTGGTTAAACATCATAATGCCGTATTTGATGTGGCCATGGTGGAAAAACATAATTGGAACTGTGGAGTTCCTCGGTGGAACTGACAACCAGGGAAACACTCAGAAGCTGCACTCCCATGTGTAGCTTAGGTTTAATTCCAGTAACACTTGTGAGGGAGGAGAACTGTGAACTATGAGCCTATTGTAGAAAACTTCAATGAATATATCCTGTCCCACTTGCAGTTTCATTAAGGTTTTAGAAAGAAAACCTCTGTGTACAAGAGGATAGGCAAAACCAATGCCTTCTCTCCAGGAATGTTTTGGCAGAAAGTGTAGCGTATTATGCAGCTCAAAGCCTTCTAAAATTGGCTCACTTAGCAACTTACTTAATCAGAGTTTTAGCAAATGAAGGGTTGGAGTCTTGCTCCAGTCCAACTGACAAAAATGTTATCTTCTGTTGGGGAAAATTCTTTTTGTTGAAGACCTCAGTCCATTGAGAAATACTTGGTTGTCACTGTCTATATTGCTCTGTGTACTTTTAGTGATTGTGATTGCTCAAGTGTTGATGTGCAGGACGTTCAGTACAGTTTTATTGAGATCATGTGATGTCATAGTAAGTTTTTAAACCATACAACCTTTTCATCCATCTGTTTCTAGTGTTAGTGTGGGGTTAGACTAACACAAGGAGCTTAAGGGAAAACAGACTTGATTGTAGTTCAGTAATTAAATTCCAGGTTAGTGATGTTGCCTGCATTTGTTCAGAGCTTCTCCATTAGGCAGGATTACTTGCTTCAGGGAAACAATCAGATATGAGGAGTATTATCTTTGTTGTCTGGGAAAAAGGAAGAAGTAATATTGTGAGTAGGGGGGTCTTGTGGCCCTTTCTAAGAGGGAGAGTAGAAAGACTATGTGAATCTCGATGAAAGAACGGGTGGTAAAATTTGGGGATGGGAGGAGGAGCTAATTTCTCTAGTAGGCAGATTTTGTTGGCTTATTTTCCTGTTCGGAATAAAAGAGAAAGGTAATACATTGAACAAAACATGTAGAAGAGGTATATATTGCAGAGAGAGAATTAGGAGAAGAAAGATTATGTGACACATCAACTGATAAACATCTGCAACAGTATGAGGGTTAACAACCCCCACCACTGGAGACTTAGAAAATAGTGAAAAGAGTGGGAGAACAATGGGTAATGCAGCATTCTTGCTGGCTGATCTAGTGTGTAGAATTAATGAAGTAGATATAATCTGAAAACTTAGTTACACTCTGGTACTTAGGCTGTAATCGCGTAGTTTTGAGTTCTCAATGATGGACAGACAAATAGCACGCAATGTCTGTCTTTTACTGGGGATGGTTATTAGCAATGTGCCTTTGGTAGGATTAATAGAAAAAAACATGATGATATTTAGCACTAGTGCAGAGAACACTCAAGCTTTTATAAGGGCCTAATTTGGGGGATGGGAAGAATTTTTTATTTCACATGGGAGGTAGACATGCTGAAAGAAAATTTTAAGATTGCTTTCCTTCACAAAAGCACTGCAAGTAAATGCTCTGAGTTGATTCTGTTCGTGTTAGTAGCACGACTAGGCAATTGTGCAGTTCTTTTTCTGCAAATTCAAATTTTGCTCAATTGCTTTAGTGAGGTAGTAATAGAAAGTGGATGGTGCTAAAATTACTTCCTTGTCAAAACTTAACTTGACTGTTCTTTACTTTCTCACCACCTTGAAAATGTTTGATATTAAGATAGAAATGCATACAGAAAGCATAGGGTTTTAGCACAGAAAATTGCCAAATCTGAACAGTGATACATTGAAATGATTTTAAGAGCAACATACAATTATTGTTTAACTTCACTACTTGAAGATTGTTTCAAACCTGCTTACTTACCCTAGTGACAGAAAGCATCTCCAGGAAGAGTTTTTTTTAGAATGTTAGAACACTTCCTCAGTTTCAGAGAGATTTACTCTTAAATAGTATCTGGAAATTTTCTAGTCTCTCTTTTGTGAAAACTGGAAGAGTTTAGTAAGTGAATGGTTGCATTGATCAGATAGGAAGTCAATGGTTGTAGCAGTGACCATGCAACGTAATATCTTGTTCCAGATACTTGTTGGAGAAAATAAATTTTTCAGGATTGGTGTATAAGGAAGGACATTTCCCAGTGTACAGCTGAAGTTTCCAGCACTGTGTGGCTCAGGAATTTCTTGACCTGAGTTTGTATTAGTTTTATTGAGTTAAAAGTTTTCAGCAGATCTTCCTTTCATAAGTTGGTCTAGTAGCTCTTTTGATCTCC
This sequence comes from Indicator indicator, assembly GCF_027791375.1. Taxonomy (NCBI): domain Eukaryota; kingdom Metazoa; phylum Chordata; class Aves; order Piciformes; family Indicatoridae; genus Indicator; species Indicator indicator. Next base: position 12,303,114 of record NC_072024.1, on the reverse strand, counting down.
TTTTAATTTTGGTTTTTACAACATCAGGTGGCTGTAAATTCTCTGGTTTATGTATTGTATGAAAGTTTACTTCATTTTCATTTCAAATTTGCTTTCTGGTAAATGCAGTTGTCACTGTTTGCTCTAGTGAGCATTTCTCAGGTATCATTTCCTGTTCATCTTATCTAGATATTACTCATGATTTGTGTGTGTTACCTTTCTTCTCCTCCTAATCATTTTCAAAATGGAAATAATCAATTATCTCCTGTCTGTATTTAAGATTTCATAACTAATCATATACTTGTTACTTTTGTTTCTCTCTAATTCGTTAGCACAACACAAGCATGATCCATTCATAAGGTCAAATAGCTACTAATTAGGATGCTGGCATTCATCTGATTTTTTTTTTCCCTCTATTTCCTTTTTTTCAGTAGAAAATAAAGGTTGCCTAAATGCAACTTAAATGCAATTGTCTTAAATCTGTCCTTTCTTGAGTGGGAACCCTTTCTTGTTCAGTCCTACCACTTGCCACCTGCTGTTGCAATACTTTAGCAGGTGGGGGTTTTGTTGTTGTTTAAAAAGCACTAATGGAAACTTACCTGTTACTCTGCTGCTTTGCTGCAAACTAAAACAGCTGCCAAGTAGCTGATTTTGTGACTTCCCTTCAAGTTCTTGGCTTGTCACTTCATAGTACCAATGCCTTTAAGCTTTGCTTTCTAGGTTTTTCTATAGAGTTCAGCTTGGGCTTTTTAGCAGCAGTTGCAGAGCAGGAGGTCTGGAACAGTAGTTTCAATGCTGTTTTACTTTGTTCAGTCTGTAGCTGTAGTCATTCCAGTAAGCAAATCCAAAGGTAATAGTGAGTTTAGGACAAAAGTTTTCAGAGCCACCTAGATGGTTAGAAGACTGAAGCACAGAATGTGTGAAGAAGGAGTTCAGTTTGTTCAACCTTGAGAAGGCTAAGGAGGGATTTTCATTACCAAGTGGGAAGACAACCATATTCTTCTCAGAGTCGCTGAGTGAAAGAGTAAGGGCCAATAAATGCACGTTGGAATCAGTGATACTCCAGTGAAATAAAGCAGAATCTTTTACTGTGAGTATGGTCAAACACTGGAACAGCCCAGTGAGGTTATGGTTTGTCTGTCCTAGATATTCAGATCTAGAGTGGACAGTGCTTGAGCAACCTGATCAACCTTCACACCTGGCTCTGCTTTGAACAGGGTGTTGGACCAGATGGCCTCTAAAGTTCCCTTAAAATTTAATTATGCTACAATTGTAGAAGTAATGTAATCAGTTACAGAAGCAGAGCTTATTTTTGTATATTACAGTTGATACATGATGTAGTAAGAAATTTCCCATGTAGTTGGGATAACATACAAAATACAAAAGCTTTTTCCGCATCAAGCTGGCACTCCAGTAGAAAGCACTGGAATACTCAGCCTTTTGTGTAGACACAGCATGGATCATAGCAACATTAAAAACATTTTATTCATCGTATGTTAGACATCTTTAAGCTTCTCAGGTGTGAGTCAACTTACTCTAGTGAAGTGCTGTCAATAAATTGGAGGTTCATCAGAAAGCTCCTTGTAAAAGATTTCTTCTGAATTGGCAGCAGCTAGATGTGCTTCATTGTTCAGACTCCAGGCTGGCAAGAGGATCTATCACACAGACATTTAGTGCTTCCTGCTAGAGGTGTTTTCACAACCAGATTGTCTGCATTGGAGCAGATATGTCTTCATGCATCACCTTAAAATGTCTTCTTGCACAAGTAAGTGCAAATTTTATGTTGAAGGAGTAAATGCTGCTGTATATAAGGCTACATCCTGTACTGTGAAGTATGGTGGTGTCCATCTGGAAGGACAGGTCAGTTTCAGTACTGCCTGTTTACCAAATAATGTTATCATAAAAATAGCATTTCTTTTTAGGCTACCTGAGGGTACCCTGTGTCCATTCAGAACTGATGCTAGAACACTCAGAACTCTTGTCAGGGAGGGGAGTGGTAAATTTCAATGAAGTTGTCGTAGAGCATTTAGTTGGGGTTTTTAAAATTTATTTTATTTTTAAGAGTAGACTTGTATATAGAGGTTTTTAGTGCTGACTTTTAGATGCATGAAATATGTTTCTAGTGATACTGTATCCGAGTTTATTCATGGTTGTGTAGAAGAGCAGCAGCCTTTTATTGACCAAGTGTCTTTAGAATGCTTCTCATGCTTAATGGAGAAGAGTAGCAATTTAGAAGGTTAAAAAATGTAATTGTTACATTCTGGTGTTAACTCCCTCAGTATTTCACAAGCAAAGGATGACTGATTTAGTAAAACCATGTCAAACAAGTTAGAACCACTCCTGCCTGATTCTGGAGGCTGAAGCAGGTGTTGTTAAACAGCAAGCCCAAAATCAGAGCTGGAAAAGAATTCCAGAGATCATCTAGTCTCATCCCTTGCCTCAGGATAGGAGAAGCCATAGTTCAAATAGATTTTTCATGCACTTTGAAGCCTGTCACTGATGACATCTACCTAGGCAATATGTTCTAGTGTCTTGCTATTAGGAAAAACTTTTCCTGAAGTCCATTCTCAATCTCTTGACACAGTTCAAAACTACTAGTTCTTGTTCCATCTGCTGCTTCTTCTCATTTTCCTTAAGGTAGTCAGTGATGTATTTAAACACAGCTAATTCTTTCTCCATCTTTTCTATATTAAACCCAACTCGTTGACTCCTTACAGTAATTGTTCTCTGGTTGTTCTAAAAACTTTCTGAAGTACAGCAACCAAAAGTGAATGTAGGGCAGGTAGGCACAACTTGTCTTACTGCTGAGGCCACTTGGAAAGTGCAACCTTGTCTGCAGCTTTTTATTTATTTATTTATTTGCATGTCAGTGTTTTGTTTTGCATATTATCCTTCTTATTTTCTTTTCTTTCTTCTTTCTCTTAGTACTGTAAAGGAATCTGGCTGCTACTTCATCCCTCTTATTGATGTTTTTCAATGTAGTAGTTATTCTCATGGCTTTTGCTATCTGTTGGGGATGGAGAAGTCTGTAACATGGCAAGTTGTATTTAGAAATCTTTTATCACCGTAACTGTGTTGGAAAGTTTTTGTGGATGTGGGATGCTTCTAAGTAGCCCAGTTTTGTGAGGAGTATGCAAAACAGAGTAGTAGTGCCAAACTTGAGCAAAGCCATGTAGAGCTACATGCTTGAAGCATAATAACTGAGACTTAAGTTACCTGTGTAACAATCAAGTTTCACCTTGAGCTGTCTATCAGAACTTGTGACACCTTTACACTAGCACTGTGCTTTTCTTTCACTTGTAGGTTAAAGAACTTTTCCGCTCCATTCGTGTGGAGTACTATGCTTTGGAACTTGATGTCATTGGTAAGTAGAAAAATCTGTCCCATGCTGCTTAATGTGATTGAAACTCTGTGACTACAGCACTCCTTAAGCTGTTTGAACTAATCAGAGTATATGAAGCAATTAAAATCGATTATTATATATGCAGAGATAAAAGTGATTAGGCTTCAATGTAGATTTTAATGCAGGATGTGTTTTTAATGTAACTGAAGGCTTTGAGTCTTTCTGTACAAATCATCAACTGATAGTGGATGTGAGATCTTACTTTCTCTGAGAAGCTCTGTCTTTGGTGAAAAGCCTGTGGTATTTTTCTCCTGCCCCAAGTTCTTTGGTGGCCTTGGGTGAATTGTTAATATTTGACTTGGTGTATCTGTGACCTTTGTAGGGAAAGTTGCTGAGTCATTGGCAGGAGGGGTAAATTCCAGTACATTGGCTCGTTTTCTCGAAAGCCAAATCTGCTATAGTTTTAAGATTTGTATAGTGCATTCTACATATAGGTACATAATGTATGTAGCTTTTAATGTTATATTAAGACAAGTGGTTTTTAACATAATTTTTAGTAAACACTTGATTGCACAGTTGGTCAGCTGTTGAATGTGTATTATTAATTGTTTTTACATACAAAACTTAGTTTCCAGTACTTTTTCAAGTGCTAATGGATACTTTGGAGTGTTTGTGCCTAAGCAGTATTTGAAAAAATATTCTTTTTTATTGATCTGTAGTGTCTTGTCTTACTTATTTTTACTTTTTAATAAAATCATGATTCTGTAAACTATACCCCAAGATACGCAAAGTACTAAGCACAGCCTTCTCACTTATTACTTCTAATTAATAATGTATTTCCTTTGCAATTGCTCTGATTATTGATACTAAATAAATATGGGAACAAAAATATTTTAGGCAAATTGATTACTATAAAGTCTTGTTTCCACATTTACTGCTGAGCAGCTGCTGAGAGATCCAAAAAGAGCCTGTGTGTAGGTGCTAATGATTCAGATAAGTCAGTCAGGCAATGATAATCTTAAAATTGGAAGGCTTAAGACTGTGCGGTGGGTAGGAAGTCTGGAGGTAGCTTTGGTTTAAGTGGCAGTGCATGTTCGTTCTTCCCAGCCCCACATTCTTACAACATAGGGCTGCTGGCAAAACTACATGAATTTACTCTGAACATACTGCAAAACCAGACAATTATCCTGAAAGAAAAGCTGTCTGTATGATCTTCTGTGATACCTGGAAAAGTTTGGGGTTTTGGTTTGGGGTTTTTTTGTGTGTAGTACCAAGCGGTGCTCTCAGGAACAAGCTGATAAGAATAGAGGAGACAGAGACTAACTGATTTCTTCAACTTTACTCCATTCTGTTGAATAGAGCTCGAAGCACCAATTTATCCTTGGTATTTAAGTATGCTCTTTTGAGAAGTAGTTTCTGAAGACTTGCTTATGTTCAGGAAATCTACAAATGTGGTTATGACAGAATTGTTCTCTTGGCAGGCTCACAGTATAGTGTAGTCCAAACCTTTAATGTTTTAGGTTGTTTTAAAAGCTCTTTTCTTGCAATTTGTTCTATTGTATACCTGTTTCTTTTATTCTTAGACGATGGGCCCAGTATTCAGCAAGTATTAGCAGAACTAACTAATCAGAGGACAGTGCCTAATGTATTTGTGAATGGAACTCACGTAGGGGGCTGTGATGCAACTTACCAGGTAACATTTCTTTAAAAATTATCTGGAAGTAGACTATTGAGTGAATTTTGGTTCTATTATGTCACTCAAAATTTAATTAAGTGATCCCTAGATCAGAGAAGGCAATGCAGTTCAGGTTTTTTGGTCAGAGATGTGTGTGGTGATTTTATTTTTATTTTTCATCCCAGGCTTATCAGGATGGATCACTGCAGAAACTTCTTGGTGATAGCAAAGATCTAGAACCCTATGATTATGACCTCATTATTATTGGTGGAGGATCAGGTGGACTTGCATGTTCCAAGGTATGACAATTGCATTAAAGAATAGGTTGTATATGAAACTTCTTCAAAAGTTAGTTCCTCTATTAATCACAATAGTACAAAACAGTCTATATTTTTATGATTATTACAGTTCAACTTGTTAATTAATGAATAATTAGTGGTTTACTAATGTGCTCGCTCAGAAGATCATGGTCTCTGTGGACCAGTTTCTAGCCAATGTCTACTCAGGTCTCAATCCTAATAATAGGTTTTAGGTTCCTGTCTGAGGGTGGAACCAAAAGGTTTTTAAGTATATCCTCTTCATATGTGGCACTTTAACACTTCCGGGCAGTAATCTGAAAAATTTAAAAGCTGCATTTCAAGTACTGTTTAGGATCTTAAAGGATTATTTAGCATCATCTAAAATTAAGCACTTCAAGCTATATTCTCAAGGAACTGATTCATTCTTTAGTTCTCTTTCTAGCTGCTTTTTTTTTTTCAGATGCATAGAGATTGTGTACCTCTGTTGTTCAGAGTGCCTCAGGACTCAATACGTGGATTCGGTTTTCTGCCTGAGGGATTTGAATACCCAATTCCCATCTCTCAGCCAGGTGTCCTAACCACCAATTTACAGTTTGGGCACAGAGATGTTATTCTGAACAGCCTTGGCAGTTGCTGCACAACAATACAGTTAAACATGCAGCTCTCACTAGAGAAAGATAAGGCACACAGGAGAAGGTGACAATTGAATTCTTCAGTTAACCAGTTGAGCGTTTTCAGAATGTTCCATATCTTTCCTCACATCAGTTATAAATGGGTGATAATTGCCAAACTCTTCAGAGTGGGAGGAGTCAGATATTGGCTTGTTTGAGCCAGCATTGCAGAAACTGCAGAAGTTCTTAAACAGATTTGAGGCACCTAAAGGTTTGATTCAGAGCTGTTAAAAGATCAAATAATGGGGTGATGTGGGTACCTAGTAATTCCTTGGATGGAGTGTTACAGGTTTATTCAGGTTGGAAAGGATGATAGGAGGATATCTAGGTTAAACTCCCACTCCAAGCAGGCTGAGCTGTGAGGGCAAACAAGATTGTGCAGGACCTTATTCACTGGGGTCTTGAAAATAGCTAAGGATGGAGATGGCACAACCTTTCTGGGAAACCTGTTTCACTGCTTGAGTTTCTTCATGGTGTCAAAGTTCCTTACGTTTGGCCTAAAATTCTTATTTCAAGTTGCAGCCATTGTCTTCTGTCCCTCCACTGCTTGCCAGTGTGAAGAGCCTGGTTTGGTCATCTCAATTACTTCCTTGTAGGTATTGGAAATTGGCTGTTGGATCCCTTCCAAATATGCCTTTTTCTAGGCTGAATGTGTCATGTTTCCTTACCCTCCTCTCAAAGCATGTGCTCCAGTCCCCTGAACTGTCTGCCTTGAACTGTCACCAGTTCATTTAAGTCAGTTTTCTTCCATAAACATAACAAGTTAGTGCTGCACTCCTGAGAGAGGGAGAACTAACAACATAAATATTTCTTTGGGTGATACAGAAAAACATAGGCTGATAAGCCCACCTTGTCTTTTCTTCAGATTGTGGCTTTTGACAGTGTAGGATAATGTGGATGCAGCACTGAATTATAGGCATTCAGAGTTTGGAAGAAAGTAATAGTTTTTGAGGGATTTCAGGGTTCTTTTTCTACTGAAGGAGGTACAAGAGCCGTATATGAGATGAGTCTATTGGTGCTAAGTGCATTGTTACTGTAAATGAGCAGATAGGCTTTCCTGGTCAGGCAAAAGTTCAGTGATGCTGATCTGTCTCTCTGTCTTTTCTAGGAAGCTGCTTCCTTGGGAAAGAAAGTAATGGTATTAGATTATGTTGTTCCAACGCCGCTTGGAACCTCATGGGGTGAGCTTCTCTGAACCTCAATTTTATGGCATTTGAGTGGCACTGATATACTGAGTTGCTGGGTATTACGTATTTGTCTTCTTAGAAGTTGTGGCTGAATTCCTGCAGTTCTGGAACGTGAATAATAAAGGAATTTTCCTGGCATGTCTGCTTTTGTAGACAGTCATTTCTGTTTTGTGCATTGTTAACTCTGAGTTTGTTGTCAAATGTTATTCTAGTTCTCTCTGTGTGTGTGTGTTCACATTCCCATGTTTGTGGGGTGGTTTTTGCCCTTTTTTTGTTTTCTGTTTAATTATTTCTAGTTCATGGACAACTGGTGTAGGCAACCTCTAGAACAGTATGACTGTATGGCTGTGCATGCTTCACCTTTCTGTAATTAAAGACCAACTGCTGTCTGACCTTGTTAATTTTATTGGCAGTTGAGGATGGTTAAGGAACTTCACTGGTCAAATTTTATTAAATTGAGGTATGAATGTGCTTTCATAGCTAAGATTTCAACCAAATGCATATTTCTAATTCTATGAAACAGGAGTTACTAAACTCTAGAAATCCTGGGCTTTTTGTCTTTCTGTCTTGCCAGTCTAAAATTAAAGCAGTCTGGAGTACGTTTCCTGGGTCTATTTGACAGCACACTGTACCCTTCTTGGTTCAGTCAGCAAGTAAACATCTTAAACTGAATACAAACCTGTAAGCTTAGTGTGTTCATTGTATTTTAAAATGTCTCTTAAAACAAACTTCATGTTAATTTTGTGGCTAGAGCAAGCATCAACTAAGCATGATAGGAAAAGCAGGATAAAGATCCTATTTGTGCAGGTAATAACATGACTCTTTCCATCTTAGGACTTGGTGGCACGTGTGTAAATGTAGGCTGCATTCCTAAGAAGCTAATGCATCAAGCAGCACTTCTGGGTCAGGCACTCCAAGATTCAAGGAAATACGGGTGGCAGTATGACGAACAAGGTTAGTAAAAACAAGACAGACCAAGACTGTACAAGTGGGACTCTGAGCTTGAGATTGTTCTTGTACTTTGGATTTTGTAAACCAGAGGCAGAGTTTGAGTAGTTCTTAGGTGGATCAGAAGGCATTTTCCTCCTTGAGTCATCAAACCATCAGGACTGAAAGCCAATTGTATTTTGTTCCCTATATTATCTGAATTAAATGATAAAAGTTCTAGAATGAGCTTATTTCAGATTGTAACGAGTCGGGTAAATATTAGCGTAGTAGAACTTTAACGTGTATCATCCTTCCTGATCATAATGTTTTCTTAGCATCATATATAATGAATAAAACTTGATTGGTTTGTTTGTTTAAGAGTTTATTGCACTTTAGTTTCTTTTAAATATGGCATTAATGTTTTGTTTCAGTTAAACACAACTGGGAGGTCATGGTAGAAGCAATTCAAAACTATATTGGCTCTTTAAACTGGGGTTATCGAGTGTCCTTAAGAGAGAAGTCTGTGACGTACGTCAATTCTTATGGAGAATTCGTTGAACCACACAAAATTAAGGTCTGTGCTGTATTTAAAATGCTGTTGTGGGAGGAAGAGCTTGTGTTTTAAAATGGCCTTTTCAAATCCCACAAGGAAAAGGGTGCATCTTGACACTGCCAGCTTAAGTCAGCTGAAGTTAAAGTCATTGGAGAAACAAGTTGTTGGTTCTAATTTTTATTGTACTGTATTACATGCGACAGTGTTTGCAAACCTAGTAAGTGTAAAGTAAGATTAATGTGGATATCTGTAAACTTGTGTTTTGCATGCATAGAGACAGACAGTCTCAGTTGCTAACTTCATGACTGAGGTCAACAGACCTCAGGGTAATGGGGGAAAAGAAAAGAAAAGCTTCAGCTGTATGATTTTGCTACTTTGAAAATTTTCATACTAAAACATAAACTATCGAAATTTAATTCAGATGAAAGATTTGCATGACAGCACTACTAGAGCCTTATGCTGTATCAGCATAAGAATTTAACTGTCAGTGTTGCAAGACAAAACACGTGCTGGCAGTCTTACTGTAGCATGCATATTGAAGACAGCTGCTTGGTTCAGTGGGTGTAATTGTCTATTTTCGACATGGGGTTGTGAACTACATGTGTTTCAAACCCAGGGTGGCACTGAAAAGATAGTATTATGCTCAACTTAACTCATCTACCAATTGTTCCAAGTGTCCTATATGCAGGTCCTTTATATAAGTGTCCTTATTCAGTAAATGAAGGAGGACAGAAAGACTTCCAGCAGGACTAGATATCTCCTGAGTTCTCTTCCCAAGGAATTACATGATGACTTGATGGGGAGGAAGCTTCCCTTCAGCTGTGTTGTGAAATAACTAAAGAGGAAAAATGAAAGGTAGATTTTGAGATGCATTAGAAACATGAAATTGCCCAAAATCGAGGGCCTGTAGAGGTCAAATTAGCTTGAATTCATTTAAGGTTGGGTCTTCAGCCTCCTGAAATCATGTAGCTAGATACTTTTGTATTTCTACATTAGCCTAAGAACTAATTGATGTCACTGTCATTGTGTTGGCCTTTTATTGTAAGTAGGGAACAGGGGGGCTTTTGTTGGGGCTTTTTGTAACTTCAGTGTAAAGTTGATATGAACAATTCAATCTAAGTGAGTACCTGAAATGGGCAGGATGCAGAGAGTGAATGATTTTAAGTGCTCTGATGTGAGAAAAGCCTCATAGCTTGTGATTTAACCCTATTGTTCTTCAGTGACCTACCTAACTTTTCTAAATGCATTGGTTCTTGCTTGAAGCTGCTTGGTCGGTCTTGATTCTTGAATATATCCACAATATTTAAGGGAAGGATTACATAATTTAAATTTTTTAAAAAATTTTCTCTTAAAATCTGTTCTTACAAAAATGGCTTTCTTAATTGTTTCTGTGTAAACAGGCAACTAACAGAAAAGGACAAGTAACCTATTACACAGCAGAGACTTTTGTGCTGGCAACTGGAGAAAGGCCTAGATATCTGGGTATCCCAGGAGATAAAGAATACTGCATTACAAGGTGAGATGAAAAGGCATACAGATTGGGTTTTGTTTTCTCTCATGTTTGCAAAGACAAAGAAGCTTGTGTGAAGAGCACCTTTTAACTTACATTTATTTTCTTTCTAGTGATGACCTCTTCTCCCTGCCTTACTGCCCTGGCAAAACTCTAGTTGTGGGTGCTTCTTATGTGGCTCTAGAGTGTGCAGGATTTCTTGCTGGTCTAGGGCTAGATGTCACAGTCATGGTGCGTTCTATCCTCCTCCGGGGCTTTGACCAAGAAATGGCAGAAAGAGTAGGAGCTCACATGGAAACGCATGGTGTGAAGTTCATCAGGAAGTTTGTACCTGTTCAGGCAAGTGTTCTCTTTAGGTTTCTTCTCTCCATGCAAAATTACTGTAAAGAACATATATAGAATACATGTACTGTTGGAAGGCTTTAATTCTGTATAGGAAGAAAAGTTTTATGAGATTAAGCTTTTCTTTCTTACTGATGGTCTGAAGTGACCTCTGCTGTTTAGGGTCATTCTAAGCTTACAAATATTTATACAGGTTGAACAGCTGGAGGAAGGCATGCCTGGAAGACTGAAAGTGACAGCAAAGTCTACTGAGGGGTCAGAAGTCTTTGTAGAAGAATACAACACTGTAAGCATTTTGGATTTGAAATAACTAAATATAGCAGCACATGAAAATACATTAAAATACTTTTACATTGTATGGGAAAAAAAGGGAAATTTTGGAAAATTGTTTGCAGAAAAAATTAATATTCATCTTCAGCTGCTTTATGCCAGAAGAATCAGTGAAACTTGATATGCCTGGAATTTAGTAAATAAAAACAATGTTGCTTCTGGGTTTGTTCTGATACGAATAGTTTTGCAATTTATTGCATTTCTGAAACAAGTTGCACATAGAGGAGTCTGAACTGTGGGTGGCTCTTTCAAACAAAATTTGGAGAAGTCACTTCAATCATATTTCACAGTTTCTTCAGAAAAATACTAAAAAGTATCATGCAAATTATGCTTTTCTTGCATCAATTAATTTAATTTTGGGGTGGTTTTCTTTTTTTTTAGGTTTTGATAGCTGTTGGACGTGATTCATGTACCAGAAATATTGGTTTAGAGACAATTGGTGTGAAAATCAATGAGAAGTGAGTATTGCTCAGCTCCCTTAAACCATCAAATACTACGATTTTTTATTTCTTTTTTTTTCCTCTTTACCAACAGCTAATGACTGATGATTGGGGGCAGGGGGGAAATCCTTGGTCTTCTACCTGATAATTATGTGAACCTTCAAAACCTTTTCTCTCCTGGCTTCTAGTACAGTTAGTCATTAACTCCATTTCTTTTCTGTTCTGAGTTAATACCTACTTTTTGACCACTCTACTTAGGGAATAAATTTAATGTATTTGCTTAATATACTTATAAACTACAGTTCAATATTCTGTTAAAATAAATGTTTTACTCAGCTCATGCAAAAAGTTAATCTGGGGATTTAAAGAGGCAGCAAGCTATTCACTTACAGATTGAACTTTTTTCTTTTTTCTCCCTGACTTCAGAGTAAAGAGGTGCAAAGGAGGAGGCAGGATTATGTTGTTCAGGAGAAAGAAAAATTAAGATCAGGTTGCACCACCTAACAGTTTACTAAGCCAACTTACTTAAGCCTGTGAGTTGATATTGCAGCTCTTTCCCCATAGGAGAAAATGTACATTGCAAGCTATATAATAATCAAGTTAAAGATCCTAAGTCCAAAGAAGTCAGAGTAATTTCATTGTCACCAGGCACGTACTGTGGCTCAGGTTAAAACTGGCCACTGAATACAGGCTTCATAGGTAATTGATGCTCTGAAGAGTTTGCAGTTGAAGTAAAAGAGGCCCAAACATTATTTAATAAAATGTGTTTAGTAATTAGAAGGACATCTTTGTAGGAGATGCTATTCTTCCCTCTTTTTGCTGAGCAATGAGGAAGGTTGTGATACTGAACTCCATTCACTTTTCTGTTTGTTTTAAAGGAATGGGAAAGTACCTGTAAATGATGAAGAACAAACCAATGTGCCTTATGTTTATGCTATTGGAGATATATTGGAAGGAAAGCTTGAACTTACTCCAGTTGCAATTCAAGCAGGGAAACTGCTAGCCCAGAGGCTTTATGGTGGTAGTTCCAAAAAGGTAAAGCTGTAAGAATACAACTTCAACTTTTTTTTCTGTGCTTTTTGCCTCAAAAATGTGGTAGCATGACCTATTTGCCCACTTGATTGTGGGCACTGCACATCTTTTTGTAAAAAGACCCAAAAAGTGCTAACACAACTTTTCCTATTATGTGCTATGTAGAACTTGCATAGTCTAAATACAAATTTTGTTTTTTATTTTTAGTGTGACTATATCAATGTACCAACGACAGTGTTTACTCCTTTAGAGTATGGCTGCTGTGGGTTAGCTGAGGAAAGAGCAATAGAAGAATATGGAAAGCAAAACTTGGAGGTGAGAGCACTCAAGGCTTGTCTAGCTTGTAGCTTGAGAATGTTTTTCTTGGGCCTTGCTGCTTTATGCTCAAGGCATAGTGTCAAAAGAAGATTGTCAGGTTAGTTAGGTCTTTGATCTTGGAGGTCTTGCCATCTGGCTAACAACTTATGGAACTCCCAGAAATCCAGAACTGGACTTGATAATATTAGAACTGTGTGTAGCTGTTTGCAAGCTGCCAAAAAGCATTTGGCTTCAGGATGCCAAATTCAGGTTGCAGAACTGTAGATGTGTGGTGTGTTTTTTTTTTTTTGTTGTTGTTGTTGTCATGCATTAAAGAATTACTGCTGAAGTATACTGCACTCCTGGGATGAACTATCTATTTTCTGCCTGCTCGCTGTACTCAAAATGGGAATTAATTTCTTCCTGACCTTGTCTTACAGCTATAATAGTATCAGGCATAACTTCTGTGTTTTGTGCTAATTTCTAGCTTCACACTTTTCTGAAGTTTCATTAGACACAAGGCATGTGAACAGCTCTTACTCCTTATGTCTTTCAAATAGTTGGTGTTTTTTAGCTGCTTCTGTGAACTGTTTTGCAGAATGGGTTCAAACTTACTGTAGCTAGATAGCAATTTTGTACTACTGAAGCACTTTTCTTTCTGAAAGTAAGATGCTAAAATGCTGTGTCTTATAGCTGTTGCTGTTTTAAGCAAGTATGCAAATCAGAGGTGCATGGTTTGAGTCAAATCTTCCTGTAATGACTTTTGGAGAGTGGGCTGCTTGGGCAGGGAAGGGACAAAAATCACTCCCTTTCTTTCTTGTCATCTTGCCAGGTTTATCACAGTTTGTTCTGGCCACTCGAATGGACAGTACCAGGCAGAGATAACAATACTTGTTATGCAAAGATTATCTGCAATAAACAGGACAATGTAAGTAGCAAGTTGGAATGGATATGCTGAGTGTAGTCTTGAAATTTCTTTTCAGACCAGCCAAAAAACTAGTGTCTTCTATTTGGCCTGCTGGAGGCCAGCTCTACCTATTCTGTTAGTATAAATATTTGGTTTAGGATGTCTAATCAAGTTGGAAGGGGCAGATTATTTTGTTTTGTTTTGTTGATTTTTTTGATAACAGGTGTTTGAGGAAGAGGTAGCTTTATGCATTATGAAACGTTGTCCTATTAAGGAGAAGATCTATGAAGAAATTCACCAGGGTTTTTCTTCCTAAGTGGGTTTTCAGTAACTGTACTATCTGGTGTCTTCCTTTGTTTCTGGACCTTGAGGTTTTTGCCTTTTGTGAAGTGCATGTTTTTGTAGGTTTAGAAACTTGGGAAACCTGTGTTTGGTTCTAGAAAATTGATAATAAATGGGAATTTCTAGTGATGACTATGTTCTTGTTGCAAAAATGTACCAATACTGTCCAGTATGTTTCCCCAAAACTATCTGAAAGAATAGGCAGTGGAAGATATTTATTTTTTGTATGGAGAGAAGGAATAATGCTGAAACAGCATGGCTTTTAAGATAAGAGGAAGAAAGCTTACTCTCTTCTTTATTAGCCGACCTAACCCTTTATCAAGGTCTGCAGAAAGGCTCAAAGTTCTGCTTTAATTGGAACCCTTTTGGAAATAATCCAAATTAAAAGAAAACAGTGGAAGGAGAGACTTGATTTAGCTGTAAGAGGTTCCTAGGATTCTGGAGGAAAATATAAGGGAAATAGGATACAAATTGCTCATAGTACAAGCAAAGTAAATGCACTGTCTTGCAGATCATGGCCACACCTGGGCTAGGACATCTCTGAATGTATGAGAAAGGAAAATGTTTTAGAACACCCCTTTTGATAAGCCAATTATTGAAACAAATGGAAACAAACCACACCCAATTTCAACTTGTTTTTTATAGCCTAGTACCATCACTTCTGATCTCATTACAGAGACAGTTTGCTCAAAATTCAAGACTACGATGTTTTCATTTTCCTTATTAACTGTTTGAGGAGGAAGGGAACAGCCAGGGAAGCTCTTCAGGATCAGATTTTTAACAAATAATATAAACAGGTCCTCCATTTGAACTAATTTCCATGTAGAAAAATAACTTTAAATCTGAATGTACTAAACATATTGTACATCTATAAAATCCTAAAACTAGCTGACAAACTAGAATCTCTTTAGTTTTAGGCAATATCTTTTATGTAATGCTGTGTAACAAATTCAAAATTCATTCAAAGACTTGTTTCATTCTGCTGTAACAGACTGAAAAGGGCTTGGTGAAGTACTTTCTGCAGAGTAGTTTTTGGGTTGATTTTGTATTAAGGATTTTGCTATGAACTTGCTTGCATAACATTTTCAGTGTAGTGGGAGTTACATGTTAGAACTTTTGTTAAAAACTTTACCTGTGCTAACTTCTGTTTTCCTCTCACCTGTCTTTAAAGAATCGTGTGATAGGATTTCATGTTCTTGGACCAAACGCGGGTGAAGTTACCCAAGGTTTTGCTGCTGCAATAAAATGTGGTCTCACCAAAGAATCACTTGATGAAACAATTGGTATCCATCCTACCTGTGCAGAGGTAAGAGAGAGGGGAAGGGCACAGTTTGATTTAAAACCTGCTTTTAAAGGTTGTTACTTAAATGCAAGGAAAGAATACTGCATTGTATTTTATGAGATTTGTTTGGCATTTGGTTAACTTCCAACCCTGAGATATTGACATGTGATAGAAAATGTTAATTTGGCATTGCAACTTGTTTTCCATTGTAACAGTTCAAAGAAATCTACTGTTGTTACACTTTTCAAGAGGAGACCAATAGGGGCATGTAGGTGATACTACAGAGCAACAGTAAACAAGCCATTCTTTTGGTGTCTTACAGGTGTTCACTACAATGGATATTACAAAATCTTCAGGACAAGACATCACTCAAAGAGGCTGCTGAGGTTAAACCTGCTGTTTTACATGTTTTCATGTTGTACACACTGGGTTCTGTGGAAGCCCTGAGTACAACCAACTGCTTTGCAGCAAAATATTTGCATCAGTACCACTGTATGTACTGCAGCTGGAGTGGTGCCTTTGTGTGGCTTCCTCAGTAAACAGTGTTGCAAATGGAAACAGTAATACAGCAGGGAAACCTTGAACTGTAAATCCTGGCTTTGCTTGGAATCAGCACTTTCTGTGCTTTTTTGACGTTTTAGCTCAGAACCTTATTGTGAGGTGAGCTATAACTGATGGCTGCCATGCAAAGTTGGGAGATCTCTTCGTCTGGTCAGATGACTAAACTCCTGAAGGAAATTCTTAAAGTTGCACAAGTTAAAGCTAATGCTTCTAAGCTCCAGTGTCTTGTACAAATGCCTGAGATAGAAGACAAATAAATAATCGAATGATTATTTCCAACAGTTTTTGGTTGATTGATTTATCTCCTTTGATGCATTTTGTTTTACTTAATTATATATTCAGTTGAGTCAAGATGGCACAAATAGGATGCAGTGTTGACTAGGGCAGTTCAAGCACTAGTCTCCCACCTCAACCAGACTAAAACTTCAAAGTAATCTAAGACATGTTGTTAACATTCATAGTTGTCTGACTTCAGGTGACATCATGTCTTTAAGAGAGAAATTTCAGCTGTAGACACCTCGTTGGTCAGGATTGAAGAGCATAAGAGCAAAGCCTTGTTAGTTTGCTCTTGCTGTTTGTGACTATTTAGTGCTAATACTCTCAAATCTGATTTCAGCTCTGTTACGTAAAGCATCAGAGAACCCAGAACTGTAAATCTGTGCTCTTACGTGAAGTATTGAAGCCTTGGAGGAGCAGGATCTGAGAGTATCTGTGCCACTAATACAGTAGATGCCTGTCCATGATGGTCATAAGCGTTGTATAGAATTCCTCTCTGATGCAATGCATCTTCAAAGAACAATGACTTGGTGTGCTATCATGCTTTATTTGGCTTTGTGTACAGTCAATACTCTGTGGAAGCTTTCTTCCATCCCTAGCATTCTGCTCTGGGGGAATCGTGCTTGAATTTGGCTCTTAGTTTTGTCCAAAGAGATGTTTTTAAAAGTCTATTCTGAACATTGTATAATAGTAAACAGTTGTTAACTATTTAATCTATGATGTACCATGGAATTTGAAGTTCAATAAACAATGCGTACAACACTTTGTGGTGTCTGACCTCATGGTTTATGTTACCACATGCTTCAGGTTTGGTTGTGCTTCAATTGCATTATCACATGCAATGCTAAAACCTCTGCAGACTCGTGTGCTGTAATCTTTCAAATGGAGAAACAAGTTTTGTTGCCACATCTATGGGCTTGCTCAAGAAATCAAAAATAATTCTACTTCGCTGCAGTCTCTCAGTTTAGACTGAGAACACAATTTCATATCACTTCTGTATACTGAGAAGATCCTCAGTACGTGTGGTGTAGTGTTTTAACTGCAGCGCAGCTGAAGATGCTCAGTAGCTTCTAATTAGAGTTAACAACAGATCTTACTGAACCTCAAATCTAGTAACTTGGAAACTTTAAGGTGTTGTGAATGTCTAGTAGTACTGCAGAATATTTTCACTTGACAAGGGGGACACTTGCTGAGCTTCTTGGTGTTGCTTTGCTGCAGAGCTCTGGGGAGTTAATTGTTCTTGTCTCATAGAAATAGTTCGTTGAGCTTCCTGCTTGCTGTCACTTATGCAGCAGTGACCTTGAGTGGCACTGCCAAAATGCTGCATTGCCTGCAAGTTTGCCTTGCAAGTCACATGTTATAATTAGATGTAAAATAGACATAGTAGTAGTGTAGAAGTGACCTTAATCTAAGTTGACATGGAAGAACCAGAGACTCACCTGAGCTGGTTTGAAAAGTGAAGGGGGATTTGGAAACAGCTAGTAGCTGGTGGTTTGTTAAACAGACTTTGCACAGTCTGAAAACTGAAATGAAACTTTGTAAACAAATCATTCACCAGAACCTGACTGGTAATGGCACAGTTTCCCTGGGTAGCTGTATTCTAGAGGAAGGCCAGGAGGAAACAAGCCTGAATTTACTATTAGTAAGCAGTAATTGAGTTTTATTTCAAATTCAGCTTTGATTTGCAGGTTCAGGTTAATTGATCAATAATTACCACTTCATATCTGTAACAGTGTGCTAATTGCAGATGTTCCATGTGTCAAACTTGCCCAGGCTGTCAGCTCTTTATAAGCAACACTTTGCAAGTGTTGAGCATTCTAGCAAGAGCAGTATTTTAAGTGAACATGTTGCTTGTGTATTGGTAGGCTCACATGTGAAGTAAAAGGTGTCATGACAACAAGACTTAATTAGAAGCTAAAATTGTAAGCTTGACAGTAGGTGTTAGAGGAAAAAAGGTAGAATCGGAGAAGCAAAAAAAAAAATATCTGTAAAAGCCAAATAAGTATCCCTGAATGTAGAGTCTGACATTGTTTTTTTTCCAGTCTTTTTTTTTTTTTGTTTGCCCTAACTGAACTAAATAAGTAGAATGGCTTCCTACTAAAGTCCTTTCTAAAGTATCTTCTCGAGTATTCTGCACCTGGAGCCTAGCTGTTATGTCGCCCTAAATGCTCAAGCTGTCAGTTCTCCCAAGTACTGGGGCCATATTGTCTCTCATTCTCAAAGCCCTCTTTTGCTTAGCAATTTTGAAGCTTGTATCTTAGTAATGCATTGTTTATAAAACTAAATTTTGACAAATTGCAGGCCCAGTGTAGTGGCCAGTGTGGGGTGAAATTCCTGCTGCCATCCTGAAAAGGCTTTTGCCTGTTTCGTTACATTTTGACTTCAACAGTTTCTGCTGCCTCGCCCTCTGACAAACTTGCAGAGAGTGATGGATGTTCTGGTGCAATGAGGTGTAACAGCTGGGTTGTTGGCTTGATAAAAGAACTGCAAGAAACAGACATCAGTTTACACAAGCTGATTAAATGATTCTCTAGCTGCAGGTAGTAAGCACTAGCACTTTCTCTATACCTATTTGTTTGCCTGAGTGACAAGAGCAGACACTTAAAACTGCAGGGAGAGCTTTTGATTGTTAAGCTACATATGCAGACATTTATGTAAGTGCTACGTATGTTCATCTTCAGTTTTCAGACTTGCTTTGATGGGCACTCATCTAGTGCTGGTCGAGTTTAGAGTGCTCTCAAACAATCTTCCCTCTAGCTAACAAGGAACAGATGCTCTGTCCTGAAATTCATTTGCTCCAAGTCATTAGGGAGTTTGGGTAGCAGAGACTCAAGCAGTGGCATTAAAGGCAAAGTGGTGTTTACATTTCTCTTGTCATAAACCATTTTCTGTGTACTTAAAATACTCTGATATTTATTCATACTATAATACCAGGAACCTTTTATAGGCTGCAAGTTAGAAATGCTCAGCTCACTGAAGTTGCTCTTAGCTGAAGCAATGTAGATCACTGTTAATTATGGCACTCAGCTTTGAAACAGTGGCTAAACAGCAAAGCTGTATGTTTTCTGTTTATTTTTTTTTATTATTATTTTATTGGTGGAATTTTTTCTATTGAGCTCTAGGAGTGGTTATGATTGTAGTTCCTGTAAACATGGAAAGCACTTAATCATCAAATTAGTATATGGGTTTCCACATAGCATGAATTTTAATTATATTTTGAGCACTGTAATTTGTCTTGAGTAATACGAGCAACTAGGTGGCCTGTGCAAGAACTGTGGGGCAAGTCAGAGACAAAAGGGGGAGATGGATATTCTGTAATAAGACTTGAAATGCCAGAATAAGGCATAAAATGTATTTCCTGTGTAACTGTACTGTTTAAAGCTTCAGATTCCCTTTGGAATGGCTTTTGACAAAGACTCAAAGTGTCTAGCTTTCTTCAGCACATCTCAAACACTGGAAGAAAACTGAAACATTTCTCTTTTAGCTCTAAAGTAAAGTTCCTCTCTGTTTACATCTTGCATTTACCAACCTTTCCCCAAATATTTGCAAAGGAAAAATTCCTACATGTGCCTTAGAGGTGGGAACAGCAGAGGGAGGAAAGGTCAAGTGTTCTAACGAAAAATAAACAGTGGATCTAATGAAGTAAAGCACTTTTTTTTCCTGGGTTTGTAGCATTATATAATCTATTCTCAAGGTTGTAATTCAAGTAAATGAAGAGACAGGTTAAGAACTCCTTGAACAACCTTTTGCACCTGGCAGTACAAAGTGCGTGTTGTGTGTGACTGAAGATCTTCACCTCTGCTAAGGTAACATGAGCTCAAGAATTTGGAGACGAATTGCATATTTTCCAGTGCTACCTCTAAAAATAGTAGCTATCCTTTAAGGTAATTTCTTTGCATGGCAAAAAACAAGCACGGTCCTGTGCTCAAGTGTTGTAATAAGTGGTTTGGGAGGCAGCACTAATTGCCTGTTAATTGGAAGGCAAGATAGAAAATGCCATCTGTTTATTTTGCAGAGCCAATGTCACTGCTCTGCTGGTTTACCTGTACTTCCTTTTGGACCAGCAAGCGTGACAGTCACATTTGTGTGTGCATTGTGGTGCTGGCACTGCAAAAACACCAAAACCAGCAGCAAGATCTGCAGCAGAAGGATGATCTTTTTGTCTAGAGATTCAAGTAGAGAGAGAGAGTTTGGAGGGGTTTTGAGCTATAGTATTTTCTATTAGCCTTTTTGTTTAAATAACTCGCCACACTTAAGAGTGCTTAGAATCAAAACATTGTGGAGGTGAAAATCTAAAACATTTGCTTTGATTCCTAAATGGAAAGAGTTGCCTTAATGAAGTTTTGGAAAGATTTACATTGTGTGTAATCACTTACAGCTTTTTGTTCACTGAAAGGTCAAAAGTAATATTTAATATAAGCAATATAGTTTACTTACTAGTAAAAATCACTTACTGCAGTCTCCTTTTGTTTCCTGAAGTACAAGAGTAGGGGAGTTTATGTACAATGTCTTAAAAGGAATTCTGTCTTCAAAAGAAATCATTTTGTCTCCCTCTCTCCAGCCAAGTCCTCTAAGATGGTTTTGACTCCTCTGTTTCTGTTGCTCTGTGTAGTGTGCCTACTAGTTGTAGGTACAAGTTGTAACACAGTGTGCTGAGAACAAGGGTTTGTGATCCTAAAAGTGTCTGGGCAAGAAACTCCTTGTAAGTGCTGTTGTTGGGGTTTGCTTCTAACAGAGGATGATAGCTGTAGGTAAATGCTGGCAGGGTTCACCACCACCTTGCCTTATAGAAATGTGGCTCTTGGAAACCTGGCACTGACTTCCTTACGTAATCTTCCCTTTGACATGCTCTGACTTGGGGTTTGCGTAGTGTGTGGGTGGAGGGCAATTTAGAGCACTGATGGGGTCTGAACTATTGCAGATGGTGATTGAGTGGAAGTCTTGTGCTGGCATTGTGCTTTGGCAGGAGGAGGGCAAAGGCTGGGCAGAAGAGGAAAGAATTGGTAGGGGTGGGAAGGGTTGGCTTCATCTGTCTCTTCTACTTTACCTCAAGCAGGAAGAAAAATCATGGTAAAGCCTCTACCAGCCTGTGCTTAAACCCTATGCTGGGGCTGTATCAGCTGGGTTTGCTGCTAGGTAATTGTGCTCCTTCTACCCAGGGTGCTGGGCCATCTTGTTTAAACTACACTGGTATCTAGAAAGGTTGGACCAGATGATCAGCAAGTGAGTGGACTGGGAAGCAAAGATTTTTACCATGCACTGTTCCCTCCATTTGCAGGCAGCACTTCTCTCAGCCTGACTCACTCTGTTCCTCTACCAGTCTGTCCCCCTTGATAAAGATTGTTGCCTACCCTCTGGGATATGAGGTCTTCCAATTCTCTCTCTCTATCCTAAATAGGAGGTCACTGTATTTTCCTGGAGCAAATGCCTGTACATAATTCTCTTCCCCTGCCATTTTCCAGGCTTTCAATGGCAGCTGTCATCTCCCCATTGCTCTTGAATGTTAATTTTACTGACCTTTGTCAATCCTCTCCCAGCTGAGAGAGGAGCTTTAGAAGGATTATTCCTCAAGGTGATTAAAGGTGTTACTCAGTTGCTTTGTTGGCATCTCTATAACGTTCAAGGGCCAGGCAGGTGAAGAAAGTCCAACTGCCACCCATGTAAGGTGAAGCACTGCTAACAGCCCCTTTCCTTCAGGCTCTGCTTTGTCTCTCCCCTTTAGTAAAGGATTTGTTTCTAAATTAGGAAGCCTAAAATTCTGCTATTGAGATGTTCACATTTAAATTATTCCCCTTTCTGGAGGGGCTTAAGTTCACCTCACTGACCCTGGCTCTTATAAAACATGTTTGTGTCCTCTGCTTGGCTTTGCTTATCAGGGCAGTGGCAGTAAAGGTTAGAACTTTGCTGCATCTCTCATCTGTGGTGTGACTGTTGGTTACTTAACATCTCTGAGGGTAAGCATATATTGCATGGGTGAGAGGATTAGTTGCTGTTTGCACAGCATTTTGAAGTTATAAAACAAGAGTGTTAAGAGCAGTGTCACTGACAGGATTTGATCGATGCAGATCTATTTCTGGCTGATTGCCAGCACTTGTGTTAGGCATTGTTAGGGGCCCTATGAGAAACTGAATTCCTAGATTTCCCTATTCAAATTCTAACAAGCAAGGTGAGATAGCTTAATCTTGGCTGGCATTCAGGTGCCCACCAAGCTGCACTCTGCCTCCTCAGCAGGACAGGGGAAGAAAACAGAATGAAAAAGTTCATGGATTGATGTAAGGACAGGGAGACTACTCCCCAGTTGCTGTCACATGCAAAACAGCCTCCACTTGGAGAAAGCTAATTTAACTCACTGCTGTTTTATACCAGAGTAAGGTAGTGAGAAACAAAAATAACATTTAAACCAACTTCACTCCCAGGTCTTCTACCTCCTCCCCAGAGGGACAGGGTAATGGGAGATGGAGAGTTGTGGTTAGGTCGTAACACTACCTCCCCAGCTCCTTCCCCACACTGTTCTCATACTCCAACATGGGATCCTTCCCAGGGGAGGTAGAGTCCTTCACAAACTTCTCCACTATGGGTCCTTCCCACACTTAGACACTTAGGTTTACACTTTAGCCTTCAATCTCTGTTTTAATATGAAGTGCAATAAGTAGTTAACACTTTATAGCTGGGTTTTTATGGTTTGGCATTTTTCTTGTGGTCCTGCTATTGTCCAGAATATTAATAGGGCAGAGCTGTTAACTTTTTGTGTGGCACCATCTGTGCATTGCTGCAGTATTCCAAGAGCCTGTACTTGTAATCAGGGATTAAACTATCTTTGCAATTCATCCTAGTGCTGTGTGATAGCAAGCATAGATTGGTGCTGAAATTGCAGAAGGCTGTTGAGCCTTGTGTTTCTTCCAATGCAGTAGAACAGACAGCTGCATTTGTCAGACACTGAGAAATAAATACATCTCTAAATCCAAAAAATTCTGAGGATAAGTTCCTTAGTAGAGCTTGGGCCTATTTCCTTCATGTGATTTTCTTCTGAAAAAGAAAATTAAAAAAAGATGGATTTCAGCACACTTTGTTACCATTATTTCTATTTGGTTGGGGTTTTGTATAACGAGATAAAAAAACAAAACGTTTTTCCGTCTCTAAACCTAACAATCTGGATTAGTTGCTTATGCTTGTCCATCCCCTTGCAAATATCTGTCATGTTGTTTTACTTGGAGGTCTTTTATTTTTTTTGAGATTTAATAGCTCAAGAAAAGAGAATCAGGGAGGGAGAAGCATAAGGCAAAGGACTGATGTAAATGTAACTGTCCCCCAAAGCCTTCTGTTTTGTACCAAGACTTGAGCAATACATTATGCAGTAGAGAGAGGCCACATTCATCTCTTGGGTCAGCATTATGGCCTTTTCCACAGTCTTACTGGAGGCAGCACTGTGGAACTGCCTCCACTGGTGGAGATGACTTGATGGGTTAAGCTATGGAGTGCTCACTTTGCTGCTTTCTCATTGCTTCTGTGCTGCAAGCAGATGATTAACTACCCCAAAGATCAAAATCATTTTTCCAACTAGCCCTAAAAATAATACCATACATTTAAAAACTTAATGATTCTCAAAGTGAAATATAAAAATGTCAAGGTAATTCTTACACTAAATTGTTTTTTTTTATTCTTGTGGTTTCCTAAGTCATCCTTTATTAGAGTGATGATACTTTAAATGCATTCATTAATTATTACAACATGAAAGATTATAACCTTTAATTTGAGGAGTTCTTACCTACTGTAAAAGAAACTAAGTGATAGTCTAATACTCTATCATTGATTTGTGTTACAGCAAAATCAGGATGCCAGTGGCCTAAGCAAAACCAAAATATTTTGTGGAGCACTTCTCCGGCCTCAGTCATTACTTTTTCTTGTTTTCTTAGATGAGCTCAAATAGTTGTGAAAAATATTTCCTCCCAATCTGTTTCTCCTCAGATTCAACAGTAAATGCAGAGAGCAGAATCAGTCTGTTTGAAAAGTCTACAGCTGATGTCTGAACTGCAGAAAACATCCAGAAGGGACGCTCTGCTCTCATTCAGTCCCTAGCTCCAATACTGCAATCTTTGTAGAGTAAGGAATGGATATTTCTGATTAATGAAGGCCACAGGGAGGGAAAAGAAAAGGCAGATTGAATAAATTAGTCCAACTTGATGGCTAGATTGTATGATGTTTGCATGTACTGAAATGAATCTGCTGTACAAGAGCAAAATGTATGAACAAACTTATCCTGCAAGGATATCTGTCCATGGGTGCTATTAAAAGAGTACAGCCTGGATTAACACATGCCATAGTCCTCAAGAGGGACAGGAAAATGACTGCAAAATCCTGAGGGAGTACAGAATTAGACTCCTCCTAGAAAAAGAATGACTTCTCTGTCTCCTCCTCAGTTGTGCTTCTGTGAAGGTTTCTGTAACCTCTCAGGTATATATCTCCCTGGAAGTACCATGATAGGAAAACTCCAATCCTTTTAATTAAAACAAAAGTGGGGCAAATTCTTAATATGCTACTGCTTGTGAGTGAATTGCCATAAAATTAGACAAGTTTGTTTTTAAAGCAAAGGATATTTTCTATAATTAGGAAAACAGAGGGTAAAATACTAATACAATCTGTGCTCAGAACACACATTTACTTGAAATGTGTTAACTTGTGAATTTTGATCTTTTGGTTTCTTAAATGGGAAGGAAATGGTGTTCAACAAGTGGGAATCATAACTTCGGAAATGTAGGATGTATGTTTTGCATCAGGACTGCTTGCTTGAAGTAAAAAATCTACTACAGGTACCCAGGATTGGCAGTGAGGTGGAGAATAACAGCTGTGTTGTGTGCTCTGAAGATAAGGTTAATTTATAGATGGCCCATCAATTGTGTCTGCAGGACTGTAGCAACCAGCCTTTAGGCACCAGGAAAATGACACAGCATAGCTGCAGCCTTTCTGAGGAAAGCCTTTTCTTGGTGTTGTTTTTTGTTTGGTTGTTTGTTTTTGGGTTTTTTTGGGGTTTTTTTTTTTGGTTTGGTTTGGTTTTCTTGTTTAACCAATACTAGCTGTTTGTAGGCCAATACTATCAATCAGTCTTGCTGCTGTCTGTCCTATTTCTTGTTTTATCCTTTGCATATTTGCATTTGTGCCAAACCACAGGTAATAAACTGAAGAAACTTGGATTGCTCCTGCAGTGAAGAGTAAAGGTAATATTTTGTCAGTTGATTCATCTAACCTTTCTCACAGCATAGTTCTTTAAGCTTCAGTCAAACTTACCTAGTTCATCATACTGAAATAAAATAATGGAAACACAAAAGGAGAAGAAGGAGGGAGATGTTTTTCTTTTCCATAGCCAGAAGACAAAGAAAGCAGTAAAATGGTATGAGAGTCCTGATGAAATTGTCCGTACCACTCTACATGGTGTGCTTGTCTGGGCTAACCAAAATTGATCTCCTGTATGCTTAGGATTCACCTCATAATGTGTCTGTAATATCTGGGGAGGAATAACACCAGGCACCAGTGCAGAGTATGGGTTGCCTTGCTGGAAAGCAGCTCCTTGGAGAAAGACCTTGGGGAACTAGTGGACAGCAAGTTATCCATGGGACAGCAATGTCTTGTGGCCAAGAGGGCCAATGGCATCCTGCAGTGCATTAAAAAGAGGTCTAGGTCTAGGGAAGTTCTTCTCCCCCTCATACTCTGCTCTGGTGAGACCATACCTGCAATACTCAGTCCTGAGTTGGTTGGGTTTTTGGTGTGTAGAAACGCCCAGCTTTTACATCTATTAAAACAGATTTTTTTAAAACCCCAAGATATAAAACCAAGTTGGTTTTACATCTTTGGAAAGTGAATATTTCCAAGAATTCAAGGAATTCGAGCACTTGCCTTTGGAAATCCCCTAGATGTTACCATCTGAGACATAGAATGAGTGTTTAAATTAGTTTTATGGCTTCAGGAGAATTGTGGATTGGACTCTTGATAATTAGGGTATTTGATTTCAAAGACCAAATTGTGATTCTCAGACGGTTTTTTTGCACTATTTTTCACATGGTGATTTCAGCATGTAGCAGCCTACTCCTGTTGTTTGTTGGGGTTTGGGAAGATTAGATAAATTATTGATGGAGACAGAAGCAAATTCTGTTGCTATCACAAAAGGGTATCAAGAAGTCCTTTTAAACTGCTGTTATGTATTCTACTGTAGTTTGCACAGATCTGATCTTATCAATGTTATTGTAAAATAAAATATGATTTCCACAGAGGAACATCTGGTGTATGAGCACAGCTTGCTGTCAGCATATTGAACCTTACTGATTTTTATTGAATATCACATCTGCTATGAAAGCACAGGAAATACACTATTTCAGCTTCTTTCTGCCCATCAGAGTACCACTTTTTCTATGCCTGTTCATCATAGCCTGGTCTACTTTCAAGGACCCTGAAGTGAAAACGATGTGTGCTAGAGTCCACTTTTTCATCTACCTCACATTTTTGTGAGTCAGCAGTTGACAATATTTTTCTGAGCTACTGTTCTTTTAGATTGGTCTGTTTCAATTCTAAATGTAACTGTGGCAGTGTCTGCCACTTTGCCAGATGACCACTTCAGCTGTTGTCAGCTTTTCAAGAGGGTCTGGGCAGAGGAGCAGGCTGATCATTGATTGGAACCAATGATACTGGATCCATTTGTCTCTCCTTGAATGTTCAGAAATAAACTTCCTGTCAGTTTATAAACACCTGAGACCCAAATTATGTAGGATGTTAACTGCTTATGAATATGGATTTTGCTAGCACTTCAGCTGCTAAGCAAGTCAGATTTTTCTCCATTGCATATTAACATCTGACCTTGCAAAAGTGCTGTTTCAAAAGGATGGCCAAGATTCATTTCCTGGGACAACAGCAAGTCACTAAGCATAGGCAGTGAATGCTCACCTGAATTAGGGCACACAAAGTTCAATTTGTTATGTTTGTATTTTTCAATTACTTTCTCAGTTGCTTATTATAAGGTGTCAATGTTTTTAATTGCCTGTCATCTCCCAAGAATCTCTGCCATAAATGTGTACCTCTCAGATGTCTGAAGGGAAGTGTTTGTGATAAACTTACTGGCCCAGACTTTGAGTTTGGTATTAAGCAAGAACTTCTGGTTGTTGCTGTCACAACCAATGCTAAATGTTAGAAAAATGTCAAGACTCCAGGATTTTGTTGTGGTCTTCATCAGGAAAAAGGGTCTTGGGCATTATTAAAGCTTAATTAGAGGTTTAGAAAGTCCTCTGGCAGAAGCCAACCCCAACTACTAATTTCTTTTTTTTTTTTTTTTTCCCCACCCTGTGATTTGTCTATTTTCTGATGGCATTCTCAGGAAAATAATTGAATGGAAGTATTCCTTATCTTCCTGGGGAATTAATCCTCTGATTTGATATTTTTATTAAAAACAACAAAACGTTGGAATAAAAAAGACTGTTTGCACGTGTCTTTGACATACTTAGGCTGCCACAGATCTTTTCAATCCAAGTATTTCAGTTTTGTTTATCTTGGACTATTTCTGCTTTTAATTTGCATATGTGTTTTTATAGACTCTGACTACAGTAAGTGTTGAGTGTCATACTGCCAGCAAGGTCTACTGCCTTTCAAGAATCTTCTTACCACACTTGATTGTTTCTCCTATCACTGTGAAGGGCAACTTTTGAGCAGGTATTGACAGCATCCCCTTGCTGGAAAGCAGCTCCACAGAGAAAGACCTTGGAGTGCTTGTGGACAACAAGTTCTCCATGGAACAACAATGTGCTCTTGTGGCCAAGAGAGCCAATGGGATCCTGGGATGCATCAAGAAAGGTGTGTCCAGCAGGTTGAGGGAAGTTCTTCTACCTCTCTACTCTGCCCTCACACCTAGAATATTGTATCCAGTTTTGGGATCCCCAGTTCAAGAGAGACAGAGACCTGCTGGAGAGAATCCAACGGAGAGCCATGAGGATGATTAGGGGACTTGAGCACCTCCCTTATGAAGAGAGACTCAGAGCCCTGGGGCTGTTTAGTCTGGAGAAGAGAAGACTGAGAGGGGATCTGATCAATGTCTATAAATATCTGAGGGGTGGGTGTCAAGTGGAGGGGGCCAGGCTCTTTTCGGTGGTACACAGTGATAAGACAAGTAACAATGGGTTCAAACTTGAACACAGAAGATTTCACCTCAACATGAGGAGAAACTTCTTTACAGTGAGGGTGACAGAGCCCTAGAACAGGCTGCCCAGGGGGGTTGTGGAGTCTCCTTCTCTGGAGACTTTCAAAACCCACCTGGATGTGTTCCTGTGTGGACTATCCTAAGTGATCCTGCTGTGGCAGGGGGTTGGACCTGATGATCTCTTGAAGTCCCTTCCAACCTCTGATATACTGTGAGACTGTGAGTATCTTCTGGGCCTGATAGTATCTTTCACTTCTAACACAGAGGAAAAAAAAACCTACTTTTGTCCAGATAATGTGGAAGAAAGACTTGAAAGTCTTTATGTGGAAGAAAGACTTGTTCTAGGGCTGATTTTCATTAAGTGTCAGCAGAGTGAAACAGTGTTTGGCTAAATAGACATAATGGATAAATGTTTCATAGAATAGCAGGTTGGAAGAGACCAAGGATCATCTGGTCTAACCTTTTTCATATATATGTATATGATACAGACAGTTAGAATCTGCAGTCTTGTAAGATTAATAGTCTCTAGCTACATGGCAAAGCCAAGGCTTCTCCAAACCATGAACTCCAGCATTATTGTTCTTCAGTGGGAACAGGCAGGCAATAGCAAAACTGCATCCTATCCATCATTAATCAGTACTGCTGCTTTACTTACACAAAAGTATAAAAAGGGGGGCCTCTCCTATTAAAAGACCTAATAATTTGTGAATATTTGTGATGAAGCTAAGATATGCAATGGACTTTTAATTCACAGCAGCAGCAACAACAAGAAAATGTAGAGAGGTTTGTATCTTATTTGCAGTATATCTTTTCAGCAGTTAAAAAAAAAAGGCAGCTTCTCCCTTTCTGAAGCATATGTAACTCATAAAATCTGAAAATTGCTTTGAAGCATTGGCCTTGTACAGAGCTATACTGTGTAATTGGCTTTCTCAAGAAACCTCTGCATCATATGCTTTAAGGTATGTACTAAGTGATTTAATAGGATGTCATTTTTAATTACTGTGGAAGAGCATTCATAAGTCTAAAAATGCAAGTCATGTCCTCTTAGCATTACCTCTTCTAAAAGCATTTTTATGTAACCTGCAGGAACTGCACAGTATTATTATTTTTTTTAATCCTTTAAGTGCATGGTAGTTTTACATTTTTGTGATCTTCAGGATGAATCCAGTACATGATTCAAGGTAAATTAGTCTTAACTGAGCTCTCAAAAAAGCTGCTGCCAATTTCTGAGTTTGAATGGTCTAAAATTAGCTCATCCAGCTCTACAATACATCACTGTCTTAGAAGCATTCTAGTGCTCTCCACCCTCTTAATACCATCTAATGCAATATATAAAAGCCATGTCACTGTAATTGCCCCAACCATATTACAGCTGCATCTGATTCCAGTGGCCATCTGTAGCAAATAATTGATTTGGGTTTTGATTTTTTTTTCCTCCCCCCTGATCTTGAGTTGTAAGCAAATTATTAGAATTTTAAAATGGCAGAAAAACTTTACAGGAGCAGGTGATTTGCTTTGAAAAAGTGTCACATGCAATCTAACCTGAAATCTGTTGTAACTGATGTCAGCTACCTGTGACAGTTATTCCAGGATTTTCTTTACTGTTTCTGTGCTCCAGCCCTGTGCAGTGAAAGAATACTGATGCCTGACAAAGAAGAGTCTGCTGTGCTGTTCTTGTTGCAGCCCTCCAAATGTCTGAACAGTTTTATCCAGTTCTGGGTTTGGCAGTAATCCAGTCCACACAATGCAGGTGGAAAATCCAACAGCACAGCAGTGCTGGGAGCTGACAACAGGTTGGTGTCTTTAATGGGAATTGCAAACACAGAAATATCCTGGGCCAGAAAGGAGCCTAGCACAGGTCTGGTTGGCTAAAACTCCGAAGTTTTGCAGGAGTACTAGATTTGTCAAAGAAATTAAATGCCTAGGAAAGGTCCTAGCCTATAAGGCAAACTCAGCACTTACAGAAAGAAGCAACCTTCCAGCAAAGTTGGCAGTGGGATTTGGAAGCATCACTAAGAGTTCAGTGTCCTCTGCATTGTAAAGAGAATTTGTTTAGGGTTATATGAAGATGAAATAAATGAGTCAGAGGATGTTAGAGGCTGGAAGGGACCTTCAGAGATTGAGTTCAAATCCCCTGCCAAGAGCAGGATCACCTAGGGTAGCGTGAACAGGAATGCCAGAGAAGGAGACTCCACAACCCCCCTGGGCAGCCTGTTCCAGTGCTCTGTCACCCTCACTGTAAAGTTTCTCCTCATGTTGAGGTGAAATCTTCTATGTTCAAGTTTGTATCCATTGTTCCTTGTCTTGTTACTGTGCACCACTGAAAAGAGACTGTTCCCCTCCACTTGACACCCACCCCTCAGATATTTCCAGACATTGATCAGATCCTCTCTGTCTTCTCCAGATTAAGCAGCCTCAGGTCTCTGTCTCTCTTCATAGGGGAGATGCTCAAGTCCCCAGTCATCCTCATGGCTCTTCATTGGACTCTATCTAGCAGATCTCTTTCTCTTGCATTGGGGAGCCCAAAAGAAAGCCAAGAAATAGTTGTAGAAATACTGATAGTCAGAGAGCTGTATTTGCATGAGCTGTTGTCACAGTTACAGAGTAGTCTTATCTGATGCAAATATCCAAGTAAACACTTATTAGTTTTATTTTCACTTTATTTCAAGACAAAGTTTAATATTTCTCCCACAATCAAGTTCCCAGGAAAAAAAATCAGATAGCTTGAGTTTCACTAAAGAAAAAACAATAATTATTTCTCTTCAGGCTCCCTAAAATATTGTCTCTCCTAAGTAACAAAGGAAATGCTATTTCAGATAATGGCTGAATGTTAAAACATTTTCAGGTAGACTATGCTTTACTGTCTAATAAAATAATTCCAATCTTGCTAAATTGTAGTTCCTGTATAATAATAACTCTTAGACACTTTCATTTGCTTTGCAGTGGAGTCGATTACCAAAGGCCATTCTAATGTGTTTCTAGGGAATCACCAAGGGATACAGCAATTCCATTATCTCATTTGTATCTCAGAGAGGAAAAATACAAAGAAAAACAAAATCACTTTTAAGATATGAAAGGAAGACCAACTTGCCACAACACTCACAGTGTGGGCTACTGTTTCTGCTGTCATAGTAAGTTAATATCTCTTCAACAGCAAAGCTTACTGCATTACTGCTCTGATTCTGGCCAGGACATTACTTCTACTGGTATGCTCAATGAGTTGCAAAATTTCAGGTAAAGCATCAGCACAAGAGTTAATGGATGTCATTCATCCTTAATGCCAAGGATTCATGTGGATTAGCACTCCACTGTTGTTTGTCTCTGGTGACCGGGTGCCCTGGGCAGCCGGCGTGCAAACATCTGGAAGCACGCAGGAAGGCTGGGAATGGTAAGGTGACCTACTCTGCTGCTTGTGCCTGCATCTCTGCATGGCACCTCCCCTTCTTTGCAGTATCAAACCTGTAGATCAAGAGCTGGAGCACTAAGCACTAGGCTGACTTTCAGAGTCCAGTTCTCACGTGAAAAAGCTGTCATTCTAATCCTATGGCAAGGCACATTCAGAAGTGCTGTGGAACAAGTGGAGAAGAAGATGTGTTAGGCATTGTCTGGCATGTCCAACTGCATCTTTCATACCCAAGGAGCTGAAGGCATACCACAAGCACACAAACTTGTTTTATTTAACCATTTATTTAACCATTAGAGGTAAAGAAACCTTCATTTCCTTCCCAGAGGCTAAGCTGCAGAAGCAAACCAGGGCAGGTTGGTCTGTTCTTTCTGGTTCCCACAGTTCTGTTCTCATGGTTCTGATACAGATCTCTGGGTGGTAGAATCAGATTCAATTCCTTTTCCACTGATTCAGAGCAGAGACTGGAACCAGAACCTTGCAGAAGAAAAACCTCATCACCACATTTTACAGTAATGTAGACAGTGGAATTCTTTAAGTCTCTGCATAGAATTAGTTCTATTTTCTATTTTTATGTTACTTCTGTTTTCCAGTTAATTGTAGAATATTTATAAAGTTATCAGACCAGAATGGGAGAATAAGATGATTTTTAAGCTATGCACTAGGAATTCTTAAACCTAACTCCATTAGTCTCCTCTTGGCTAGTTTTGCAGTGTCAGTCTTTTTCACTTGTATTTAAAAATCTGAAAAAAAAAAAAAAACCAAACCAAAAAACAAAACCAAGGACGTGTGTTTTGTCAAATACAGTATTGAAGCCTGTTTAGGTGGCTGTCTCAAATTCTTGCTGAATATGGAGCTCTTGCCTAACATTTTAATGAGAGATAGGCAGGAGAGGGTGAGCTATATAGAGTTATATAGAGTTTTGATGACCTATGTGTGAATTTTAGGAAGCCACTATTCTTCTGTAATCAAGAAATTAAAATCCAGTGTGAATAGAGGGAAGGCTAAGCAGGGAAGAAATAATGCATCTACTCAAAGAGAAGAAATCTAAGGTGAATACTGCTAGCTTTGCCTCAGGAGTGAAGTGACAAAAAGTGCAAGCCATTTCAGATAGCATTTTGGAGGTTGCTTTGTTGACTTCACTTCTTCAGTAAATTAAGAACAAAGTATTATTAAAGTGTTTCTGTTATGGTGCACAATTAGTAAGATCTGTGTTTAGTTCTCAGTAGCTACTGTATCTGCTAGATTTGCTAATAATCCATGACTGTGTGGTTGACTTTTTGTTAAATCTGACTACTACAGCTCACAGCACGTTGGGCATTAAGTGGAAATCCTGCTAGGTAGCTTCCATGCTGTACTTTTATCATGGCAGTCCTCACTGCAATTCATACTCTGCTCTCAGTAATGACTCTGCAGCACCAGAAGTCTTGTGGGGTTTGTAAAGGTGTCTTAGAGAACAATGAGGTTGGCTTTGTCTCTGAAAACTCCTTAAAAATTGTATTGGGAGGATGTGGGCAATCACAAAATACAAACTGGGTGCTGTGAGAGCCATAATGCTGTTTACAAGGTTATTAAATCATCTGTTTTCACTAAAATGAGTTAGTAGAAGTGGATTTCAAGTGCAGGGCAAATTTGTTCCATTGGTTGTCATTTCTTTCTAGTAGTGGTTTATTCTAAAACTTACTGCACATGCCTCTGCCTGTGAATTTGATCTTCAGAGACAACACTGATTTAAATATTTTCTCCAGAAAATGGTGAGAGACCTACTTATGCAGCAGTAGGAAAAAACAGAGACATTCTTCTCTTATACACATGTACTCATACACCTGTGCACTCATACACCCACAGGTATAATAATCCCTCTTTAGTCACCAGAGCTATTGGGAGACTAGTGGTGGCCCCAGGCAGAGATTAAGGGTCAAGTGACTCATTCTGTTATCTAACATAGCTTTGTGGGGTCTCTGTGGAGTCCTAAGTAATTGCTACCTGACCCTTTCCTCTGCTGGAGCCAGTATTAAGTCCAGAATCGATAAAGGAAGTTGCACCCTAGCTTTGAATGAGTAATGCAGCAATTTTGCAGCACTGGGTGGGTAAGCAGACGTTCAGGCAGTGTGTGTGTGCTCTTCTTGCATGCTTGGCTATGTGCACAGCTGAAGTTCACATAAGTTTGCTACATCTTCAGGATGAGATGAGTGTCAGGAAGATTATTAATCTGCTGACTTATACGTGGCTCTGGATGAATGGGTGTGACCCTATTTGGATCCTAAAGGTAGTGGGAGTCACGTTGTGCAATCTGGGAGATTGTTGCATATGAAAAACGTTTTATAATATTCAAAGCAAGAGCTCAGACTGAAGAGGGCTGATCTCTCCAGGCATCAGGAAATGCTTGCTTTCTCGTACTGAGTACTCCAAAGCTTTGGTGCCATAGAAATCTGAGATATGAAGATGGAGATATGAGCTACAGTCTATAATTACAGGTGCTGCATTTCCCTGAAAAGTTTATGGAGAGAGAAAATCACAGCATAGCAAGAGTGCAGGTAGGTAGGAAATTAAGTAACTGCCCAGAATTTATATCGAGGTTTGTGACAGGGCATAAAATTAAAACACTGAAGTAGAACTAAAGAGACTTTAACTAGAGCAAGATGAATATCTGTCAACTAAATTAGCAGTCAGTAAGAGATGTGGACTTGTCAAAATTCCAAGTTTCCCAGGAGCATACCAGCTATGTTGAAATCTATGTCAAAAAAATTCTAAAGAGCAGGGTGAGTTTTTGTTATTTTGTGCTGAGAAAGACACCGCCCCAGTGGTGAAGATTTCATCTAGGATGTATAAAAAGCAAGTTCACATGTTCGCTTTTTCTCACTCAGACTGGGTGTTTGGATCTGAGTTTCCCTTCTCCCATAATTTGGACTTTTGGTCTTTTGTTGTTTCCAGGCACTGGCCTCATCAGCTTTGCTTTTTTAAAGGGACATGTAAGTATCTTTGGAGCTGTTAGAGTTGAAAAGGGGGACAATCTTCCTTTTTAACTTTAAACACAGAAATAAAAGACTTGCATTGTCCATGCTCCTTGTACTAGGGTGAAAATTCTTAATGCTTTACCATCAGTAATTAAGGATAAATTTAGTCACAGCCAATTTATTGTACTCACTACTTCTTGTGAGGAGAGTGGGGGTTAGATTTTCTTTCCTCTCTGCTGTGCTTGATCATGGCAATGCTGTTATATATTGTCATTAATGGTAATAAACTTGTAACCACATTTCATCCAAAGAATGAGAAGACAGCAGTGTGAAACTAGGAAAACACATCAGGCCAAAGGAGTGTTTCAGGCATTTATGCAACCTTCTATTGTTCTTCTGGGCTTTCTGGTACGTTACATCATTTTTATTTACTTGTTTGGTTTGGGTTTTAAGCACTGAATTGCCAGGGCTGCTGAGTCCATTCCTGCCCTGATACAGCACCCAGGAGGATGGGTGGTGATTTTTGTGGAGAAAAATACCCAACACAATGATAGATGACTGAACTCCCTCCGTTTGTGATTTATCTTCTGTCTCTGGAAGTGTACAGAGACTCAGCTTCTCTAATCACTAAAAAAAAACCACAAGAACCACTGTTCCCTAAGAAGACTCTTTCTTCTTTCTCTCAAAACCAACAAAAAGTCATAACAGTTTCTGCAAAACTGGAAGTCTTAAGTTGTTAGGCAACCTCATCCTCTAAAACTGATTACTTAAAGGATTCTTCTGAGGGCTTTTCTGTACATTTCCAGTTTGCTGCATGATCAGCAGCCATGCTGGAAGGGTTTCTTAGGTTCACAACTGCATGTTTGGGTGAAGTAAGCAAAGGATATTCCTGCTTAATATTTTATAGGCAGATTCAAGCTCTCTCTAATTGGAACTAAGGCATGAGAAGGTAGCCCAGAGCTTAAGCTGCTCCCTCTGCTTTCTAAACCCACCTTCTTCACTTGGATTCAATGCCATGTTGGCCATAGCTCTCTGGCTCCTTCAACCTATTCACAAAAGAGCTGGAGACATGCAACACTGTGAGTTAGCCAGTATAAAGGGAATGGAATTACAACATTATCTTTCTGGGGCCCTTAACTGCCTCAAAATATGCAGAAATACTTTAACTGCAGCAGGAATAAACATAAATCCAGGATTCTGAGAATACTACTTTACTAATGTTCTCATCCTCATAAAGGCTTGAAAAGCTGAAGTTTTCTGGGCAGTTGCCAAAGGCAGGTAATGAATGGTTGTTTAGCATTTTGTAAATGTACAAAGCAAATGCTAAACACCAGCTACATTCTGCTACCCAAGTCACAAGACTGCCTGGAGAACTGCCTGTGATAAATGTCCACAATTAACAGTATATGAACACCAACAGGAATTATTTAGGGTGGAACAAGGCAGGGCCAACCAGAAATGATTAGATGAACTTAAGGAGAGAAGAAACTTCCATGAGAGAGACCTTTTGAAACTGACACAGTTGACCAGAGAAATGCTAACTGCATAGGAAGAAATACAGGCTTGTGATGGGTTAAATTTGTTACTTCTGGCATGGAAAGTATCCCAAACTATTTTGCAGAGCCACTGAATGGAAGGGCCAAATTTAGTGCTTCTGACTGGAAATGCAAGCCACTTCTCACTGCATCTGCAAGAAGTTAGTAAGTCATGAGATGGGGAAAGGCTTAATATGGATCAACAGCCCCAACTGCATTCCCAAGCCAGATTTTCTTCATGCACAACAGCATCAAAAGTTGGTTAACAAGCAACTACATTACACTAATTTCTTTCATTTGTCCTCCTTATTGCTTTTATTAGCAATTCCAGGATAATCTGTTGTTCCAAACTGATTTTCCTATCGCTTTGCTGGATTAGCAGTAGGACCATTATAATAAATCAGTTGTGGACATTGAAGCACTTGAGGTTTGATCTCCATTTGCACCTGGAGAGTGGATGTACAGCTTATATACAGAAGCAGTGCAAGCTGTAGGAAAAAAACACAGTAACATCTGAACAGAAGGCATGCCTTATCTTCATGAGTTCCCTTAATTAGCTTGGCATAGAATTGAATTGCCTTCCCCATGGAAAAAAATAGTTTGTGCTCATTTATTCCTTGCTTTCTGAATACTGCTGAAGTCATACCATTTATATAAATGTGGAGTTTTTTCCCCAAAGGGCCTTGAAGTGTTTAAGCTTAATGCAGGATGAGAGACAGGTCAATGAGTTAGGAGATTACTCCTGGGGAGAGGGAAGAACTTTTCTGTCTGTGACAACACAATTTCTGTATTCTAAAGAAAGCAGAAAAACCAAAGGAGGAGGTGAACAGAAGGTGGTGCAGAGAAAAGCTACAGAAAGAGAGAAGCACAGCGATAGGTAAGGCCATAGAAAAAAGATGCAGGAGCTAAATCTGAAATGGTAGGAAGAAAGCCAGACATGCAAACATCTTCTCCTTGACAGACAGCAAATTGGACACTGGCAAGCTGGTGCAACAAAGAGGCTCTAAAACCTCCTAGGTAGGATTACACCAGAGAAGCAGCAACCAAAGCAGAGATTGCTGCTGAGGATGTATAACCACAGGTCCTGCATAGGAAGAAGACAGAACTTGTCTTCAAATGGCCACATTCATGTTAGCAATGCAGATAGTTATCTTTTATGAACTCACTTTAGGGCCACCACCAAAAAGTCCTTTGAATATGATTGACAATTGCAGCAACTATTTGCTTTTCCTTCTTGTGGATCGTGAAACTTTAATTGAAATTACACTCAATATAGTAAGTTTGCTAAAGCCAAATTCTTAACGGTTTTCCCAACGCTTTTACAATCTGATCAATCTTAAATAATGAGAGCCAGATGGGGAAAAAAAAAATCTATTCAGACAATGCAATTTCATCTAAACCGAATCATCTTAAGTGAATACATTGATTTAGATTAAATGTGATAAGAAAATATCAAAATGAATCATTTTACTTTATTTCTTTCTGGCAATACTGAAATATTTTTACCTTGGCATTTTATTCCTTTCATTTCAGCTTCTCTGATATTTACATTATTTTGATATTCCTATAGTATTGCATGTAAGAGTTTCAGTGATTCTGACTCGGTGTGGTTTTTATTTGCTCTGAAAACAAATGTCAGAGTGCTGGAATTTCCCATGGGATAAGTATTCCCCTTTCTATTTACAATATGATGTGAAAAGAAATAGTGCTCCAGAGCAAGTCTGACCTTAGTACTTCTTGGCTCTGGAATGCCATTCAAATCTAATACATGGATCAAGACTGTGTAATGAGATTTCTGAGTGATTTATGCCAATCAGCTTTTCATTATTTCCTCAGCAATATTGGCAGTGGTAACTCCTTGTACAATAATGTACTTTTTCCATCCTTTTAGATACAACTTTTATGAACTAAACTACCAAAGAGTCTCCTTGGAACATGGTTTCCAGTTGTAAGTATTGTTCAGATAGTTCTTTTTTTATTTTCTTTTTTTTTTTTCCTGAATTAGGTCCAGTGCTGTTCAATATCTGATTTGAATAATCTCTACATCTATTTTACATCAACATCTATTTTACAGATTGTTGTGCAGCATGGATGAATTTCAGTCCACATGGAGATAATGGCAACTGTCCTTATGTGCTTGCTCATAAAATTGATCTGAAAGCAATTGATGAGATGGTGAGACTTGCTTCAAGACACCAGAATGACAGTTAAAGAAATATTAGCAGGGCATATATTTATTGAGCACATAACCAACCTAAATGTAAAGAAAGCTGGCTTCAGCGTGAAGTGAGGAAGTAATTAACACATTAGCTGAAAGTTAACCTATTCAAATAGTGTTCCTTCAGGAAACTGAATGCATGCTATGTTTATTCATTAGAAATATACACAGATAAAATTTTGCTGATTTGATACTTTCCAAAAATAACAACAAGGTCCAGAAGCTTCCCTCAGCTTGTCTAATTTGAGGGAAGCTTATGTAAACCCTATGCAAGCCCCTTTCTGAAACTTACTATCTGAGGTAAACTTCTTGATGAAAATGTTTGAACTTGGCTGCCTTATAATTCAGGTCAAATTGCACTATTGTTAAGATGTTGGCTTTGATCTCCTAATAAGCTGCCTTCCTCTCAAAACACTGGCAAGGAGGTCAGATAATAGCCTCAAATTTTCTTATGCATCACTGGTTCTGCGGGGTTCTTCTCTCTACCTGTTCTCCTGCCTCTAGGATATACCTAGAAGCTAACAGTGCCATAAATGTAAGCAGGAGAATGCAAAAGAGAGAGGGAAACCAGAGCTTCCACAATATGCTGTATTATGTTGTCTAAACTGAGAGCAGCACACAAAGTTATTTTGTTATCAACAGAATCTGCTGGTGATCTGAAAAAACTCCAGGTTTTTTATATTTAGTTTCTCAAAATCTGATTTAAGGTGTTTGCTGATGCCTGCTGAGAGGTATGTGCCTGCTGGAAGTTTCCAGAGCACCTTGTGCCTCCTACTCCACCAGAAATACTGCAAGAAACCTGTTTGTAGAAACCCTGAAGGGCAAATGCTAATTAAAGCCTCTGAAGTTCTGTCAAATACCGTGCAAAAAATAACAGCATAAGGGTTTTTTTTTTGTTGTTTCTGTCATCTAATATAGAGTCAAACCTAAAAATGTAACATTTACCTTTTTTTCCTCTATCAGATTAGTCTTACCCCATTTCTGACTGCAGGGTAATTGGCCTATCTTCCATGAAAGAACAATTATTGCTCTGAAAAATAAATGTTTCTAGGCATGGATTTTGTGTTCAACTTTTTATTTATTTCAGATATTACGGCTGAGAAAGTTATTCCAATGACCAGGGGCATCACAGGTATTCCTTTGCTTTGAAGAACTTCATCTTCCTCTCTCCTCTTTGCTTCTTTCCTGCTGTGTGTCTGCTGGGGTGAGGTGGTTCATGGGCATGGCTAAGTAAGAGTAGGTCCATTCTGCCTCAGGAAGGCTGTTAGAGGATGGCTGTTCTGTAAAAGCCTGCTCCTGAAAAATCTGTTTCCTAGATTGAAAACTTTCTACCTGAGATTTTGTGCTCTCTGACAGGCTCATCTCACAGTAGGAAGGTGGGTTAGTAAAAATTTCATGTTGTCAGCTTTTAATATCATCCTTGGGACGGGAGGGTAATTATTTATTTTTCTAAGCAGAATGTTTCAGATGTAATATTTGAAAATATTTGCAATAAATAAATAAATAAATAAATAACCCCCCAAAAGTGTCATCTCAAAAAAAAAAACAAAAAAACAAAAAAAAAAAACACAAAAAAAACCCCAAAACCCAAGCCACTTGTAAATTCAGATCATGCCCTTGGTTTCACATGGGGGAAAATGTTGCAGCTAACCCTAGCATGGGTACTTGTCTCTGCTTGTTTGCCAAACTAAACCATCCAGTACATGACATGTCACTTGCATAGACAGTCCCTGTTTGAACTGGGATTTCTAGATACCCCTTTGGGTTTTGTAAACAGAGGCTTAACTGATTGTTTCAATGTTGTTTTCTTTGTCAAGCAGAGTTTAAACCCCATCCTTTGCTAGCCAGCTTCCCTCCCGGTTGCAGCAAAGCTCTGTTGCGGTTGTCAGTGTAATGTGGCTGATAGTGGCAGCGTTTTAAATTACAAGCTCTGTGCAAGGTACAGAAGAAAAGCCCCTGCCCTCTGGAACCTGCTGTATAAACAGATAAATGTATGTTGAGTCTATAACTAGTGAGCCAGATCTTGTAGAGTCCTCATTTGTAGCTTTTACCAAAACAAGGATCTGTCTTTTAGGGCTGAGTGATTAGAAGGCAAAGGGTGGGGAGGATGCACCTAATGAGGGCAAAACCAGAAAGGCACCAGATGGATTGACAGGCATAAAGATGTAAACAGACAAATTCTGAGGGAATTCTGAGGCAGAGCATGTGGGTAAGCATAATAAACAACATCAAGCATACAGGCAGAGCAGAGACATAAAGGTCTGGATTTGCTGCCAAAGATGGGAGGAGAAGAGAAAATGTGGGTACGATTGCTATGGAGCTGGTGGTTGGGAAGGGAACAAGGAGGGGTTAATTATCTTTGCAGAGAATTGCAGTTGTGGGATGGGGTTTGCTGGGGAAGTTGTCAAAAATCAAACCAGCCACGGGACAAACAATCATTTTAGCAACAAATTTTTGAAGGAATAGTGAAAAAAAAAAAAAAACAAACCAAGCAAACAAAAGAGGAAGTGTGTGTTAACAGCTGTATGAATATGCCAAGAGAGTGAATTAGAAGTCCTGAGACTGTACTGAGATGCAGCCTCAGTGACAACATAAATGCCTTATTTTTGAAATCATAATTACACTTAATGTATAGTTTTCAGTTGAAGATGTACTCAACAATTCTCAAAAGACACTCCTGTGTTCAAAAGCACATTCCTAAAGCTCCTGTTCCTTCCAGTAGAAGTAATTGTCCTCTCCCGTAACTTATGCAAACATGTTTGATCTCCTCTCATATCTGCCTCTTATACACAGGTTTGATGTTCACAGGCATTGCCAGGCTGGTTTATTTTCCAGTGAGGTGAGCTATGATTATAACACAGGGGATGAGCATCTGATGTTGATATGGTTTTTCTGCAAGTCACCATGGGGCAATGGGAAGTTTCTGGTTTAATGATCTTCACTGTTTAAATTTTTTATTGTATTCAGCTGGCTTTTTATAGCCTTTGATTAAAGTTCTCAGGAAAGATGAATTTGAAAGGCTTAAAGTTGGTTAGATCTGCTATGGCTTGCCAGTCACCTTGCCAAAATTTTCCACTGTGTACTTCTTATAGTTCTGTGTTGTCTAAATTTAATTGACTGAAGATGAGAAGCATTATTATGGATCTGTCATTGCAGCAGCTCTCCATATGTTTCACTTGCTGGAATGAGCAGTCACTGGGTTTGTTTCTGACCTAATTCACAATGATGTAAAGCAGCAGTGACTTCACAGAAGAGGAAACAGATTTAGCTGGTGAGAAAGCAGAACTGGGAGCATTGTTGCTCCAGCAGCGCTCATTTACAGGTGAGTAGAAGAGTAAAGTCCATTGTTAAAACACTAAATTTCAAGCTTATAGGAACAGAGGCTCATTACATTAGCTGTTCAGCTGATATAACAACAATTCATCATTTTATTTCACTGACTCTATTAAGACAATACTGGGGGGAAAAAAGTAATCTGGGCTTTGCAGCCTAGTCTCCTGATGATATTTAATTGTCTCACCAGAAGCAATGGTCTAAAGATCAACAAATGGACAGAGATGTATTTACCATACAAAATTACAAGGACTGCTAATGTTATTTTGGTCTACTGAAACATTAGAATTCCAGTAGTCTCATTTCAGTAAATTCATGTAAATTAATTTACATGTTGATGTCTAGATTTGTCTGTGCATTGATTTATCAAGTATGTCTTGTTTATTAAATTCCCCTTACTGATAACAAACAATTACCACTTCAGGTAATTGATTTAAAACCATTGTCAGCTGATGTTCTGCCAAGAGTTACCATACAAATTAATAGAGACCAGAAGTTCACGTGCCTTGTACTTGCTCCTCTGGATCAATATGTGAAGTAAGACTGTGGCATCTGCCAGGACTGTAACAAGACCTTGTTTGGAATACAAATGTGCAAGACTTGAGGCTTTGTGCATATGACTTGTCTTAATAGCTGACTTTGGGAGAAGAGAAAGGACTATGATCTTGGTGGGATCACGCAGGGAGAGTCCAGACTGATCTGCTTAGAATTGCAGTGATGTGATGAATTGGGTCTCTCTC
The DNA here is from genome assembly GCF_027791375.1 of Indicator indicator. Lineage (NCBI taxonomy): Eukaryota > Metazoa > Chordata > Aves > Piciformes > Indicatoridae > Indicator > Indicator indicator. Next base: position 12,260,803 of record NC_072024.1, on the reverse strand, counting down.
AAATGTGGGGTGGTCTCAAAAATTCCTGAGAGTCTCCTGAGAAATGCAAATACGAGATTGAAACAGGGAGTCACACCTGCATTGGCACTAGCAGTCTTTTTAGACCTGTAAGATAGGAAGTGAGAGGAACAGAGACATTTTAAAACAAAGCCCTCATCAGAGCAAGGAATGTCCTGCTTCCTGTCAACACCAACAGTTAAATATCTCAGGATTGTTTAAAACAAAGGCTTGGACTGGAGACAGGAGCTGTAAGCATCTTTGCTCTCCTAAAGAAAACTCCACTGTGGAAGGACCAGAATAAACATGGTGCTTGTCAACAGACAAGTGAACAATTGTCCTCTGCCCTCACAAATTCAAAGTAGGGGGTAGTGATTTATTACTCAGGAAGAGGTTGCTGTGGTATGACATGGCATATTGTTTTTCCAAAGCAGAACTTCAATATTATTACACAAATGTTTTTAAATGAATCACTAAAAGTAGAGCATCAAACTGAGGTTTGGAGTTTCCATCCTTAATTCCTTAGTTTCTTCCATAGTTACTTCAGTAGGCTTTACCTGCCTGAGGTCCACAAAAAGTTTAGTTGTGTTTACAAGATTCTTCCATCCCAGATCATGAAGTGGCTAGAATTTTCTCTCAGAATTTAAGCCTGTTTGCATAATGTGTGCATTGTGTCTTCCCACTGGGTTGTTTCACCCACTTAAAGTATTTCCATTTACAGAGAAGATCCTTGCAAAGGATCTAGAACTTGCAAAGCAGGCTTTTCAAAATGTAGTCCAAATTCTGAAGACAAAATAGACTTGTCTTCTGACAGAATGTGTAGCTTGGGCTTCTGGCCTCAGTGCTTTCAGAAGGACAAATCAATCTTCAAACATTGCCAACAATAAAGATTTCCAGTTTGCTTTAGCTTTTTTGGCCTGCAAAATGTGTTTTCTACTGTATTCTGTACTAATGATTTGTTGTTTTTTTCACAAGAGTGCTTGCAGAAGGCAAAGTGTAGCTAATAAACATGCAAATGTGTTCACAGGAAGGTTTGTGCCAGAAATTTTTATGGATAGCTGTTCTGCTCCTGACTGAGGAAATCACAGCAGTAGCTCTAACTTTCTTCCTCTTTTCAAATGTGATCAACCAGTGCTGAAGGAGAACAAAACTAGGTGAGTTGAGTAAACTAGTGAGTAAAGAGTGTAATAGTGAAGCTTTACTGAAATGTGCTTCTCTAATTCAGGCTTCTCTTACTTCTTACTTCTTTGCTTCTCTTACTTCTTACTTATTTGCTTCTCTCAACAGTATCCTTTAATTCTCTGTCTCTCCTTCCCTTGGGTCTTTAAAAGGAAGCATACCTGTGACACAGAACCTTTTAAGCCTAAAATAGTTCCACTTCTACATTGTGAGTAATCTCAAAAATAAAAAATCAGAGATGTAGTTCCTCCACTCACCTTCCACTATCAATGTTCAGTATTGATTTAAAGGACTACAAATGTGGGCTGTGTAAACTGGTGCTGACCCCAGCATCACCTTGCTTGTCTTCAGTAGCTCACCCTTCACTCTGCAGCATGCAACATACTCAGTCTGGGTAGGTTTTGCTTTAGGAACCTCTATCTGTCTCATGGACTGGGGCAAAACCATCTTTCATTTTCCTACTCCTCAGGACACAGACTGAAAGCTCAGGTTTAGCTTTTATGGTTGTGTTATGCCAGAGACAGAAATAAAGCATATTTCAGAGCTAGTTCAGGTAGTCAGCTGGGAGAATACCACAGGATATATCAGTTCATTTAATATCCTCTACTACAAACAGACTTTTCCTCCCTCATCACTCAAAAATGAGTCTTTCGAATCTGTATTGCTAAACATGAACTTTTAGCCCAAAAAATAAATTGAATATTAGGTCTATATCCCATAAAGTGCTACAGAAATTTAGGTCAAATTCAACAGGACAAATCCAAATGCCATTGGGGGAGATCTAATTAGATTTTTATACTTTGGTAAAGCATCTTTTATTTCTGAAAAGGCACATGGCTGCTATTACAGCTCTCAGCAATACTGTTTACAGCAAAAAAAAAAAAAAAGTGTTCAATTTGTGTGTGATATGGAAACTTAATGCAGAAATCATATTTTTAAAGAGCTATTTAGACTGCACAGCAGGCCAAACAGAAAGACATCACTGCTGTGACTGACCTACAGAGTACCTTTTGGTAAAGAAGAATTGGTTTGCTGATGCTTATTCTGTCAAAAGGAAAAGAACAAGTGGAAAACAAAGCTGAAAACTTTCAGTAAATATGCAGATAAATGCCTCCCAGACCTGCCTCAAGCATCCACTTCTGCTACCTTCTGATGTGGTGGGGCCATCTTGCTAAGATCCAACTTGCTAAGAGATTTTCATTTAAGTATCAGTTGCTGTGGTAACAGCATGAAGAGCAGATCAAATGGATGCCAGGACCAGATGAGTTTTTCTGAGAACTCCATGTACGTGAAGGATTGGTGGTGACCCAGTTCAGAAAGGTTATCCTCACAGATTTGCACTGCAACTGACTTAATGTTGCCTTCTCCAGGGGTCTGGATCTTGTTTCTGTTTCCCAGGGGTTCCTATGAATTGGTATCCCTGGAGTTTCATCAGAAGTTCCTGGGCTTCCCACAAAGGAAATACTAGTGGATTAACAGAAGTGATAAGGTTTCACACTCACATGTTTATGCTGCCTTCTCATTGTCAAGGGCTGGGCTGAGCTTGAGCCTTGGGCTCTGTCAAAATGTTGAGTAATTATCACATGATAATCATACACTGCAGTTTCTCCCAGGCTTAATCTGATTTCTGCACCACAGTTGCTTACAACCCACTTAAGTCACACCCACATGTAGTTTGGCCAACATAGCTGATGAGCTTCCATGTTCCATGGTCAAAGCTATGTTATGCACAAGGTTCATCAGCAATTAGTTGATCCTGAATGAGGTCTTTTTGGTTGTTTCTTTCACGTTCAAAACTGGTTCACTCGTTTCTTATGCAGAGTTGAGTTCAAATCACAGCAATGACCTTGTCCTTACTGTTCAGTCAAATCCTGAGTTTCCCATACTGTTTTGGAACTGTTTGGGTTCCTGCTTGGTTTTTGTTTTCCCAAGACATGTGTGAAGGGAGTGTGCATGTCGTGGTTTAGGCACAATTATGTAGGCTGGCGTCAGACAGCGTTCCAACTTTATCTGGAAAGGGGATGGAAGGCAACTCCTTAGACATTGCTTGTTTCATTTCCTCTTCTACCTCCAAAATACGTCCCAGCACGTTGATTTGTTTAACCTTGACCCAGTCTCAAGTACATTGAGGGGTTTTAGGGAAATGCTGTCAAAGATTGTGGGGTATTCGGGAACGCTCTGAAAGCAAAGTCCTGCTGGTTCTGCATAGCTGCTGCACATCCCTTGCCTGCTGATGTGTTCTCTTTTCCGCTTTAAATACTTTGGGAACTGTGTTTAGGCAGCTCATGCCTAGCTGTGCCAGTGTGGGTATGCCACGTAGGTGTCAAGTCGTCCTCTGGTCTGCAAGCATATTGCTTTGTGGCCTCACCAGAAGGTGTTCAGCCCATTCAAATGGCAGATGATTTTGGACTCCAAACATATTTTTGTCCCTAGTCAGCAAGTACAATTCTAAAAATGTCTTTGTGGGGAGACTTGGAAGTAGGTCTCCACATCAATTAGATTCTGGCAGCTTTGGCAACCACTTAAAGCAATTAGATCTGAGGACATGCTGGCTAAATTTACATGGAGCACATTCTTTCTTCCTGCCCCTTGCTTGTATCTATTAGATTGTGTTGTACTAGCACCAGAGAAAACACTGTGCCTCCAGCAAGCCCTCTAGGCTGTTTGTGGAGCTCAGCCTCCCAGTTTCTCTGGTCATGCTCAGTGGATTTGTCTGCCCATGCAGCTGAAATGAACCACAGTCTGCTGGTCCCCACAAGAGACAGGCTGCAGAAAAGTAGGTTTCAAAAGTGATTAATTTCTGCATTTTTCACTTTGTGCTTTGAACATACAGATGAAGAGAAAATACTTGGCAACTGATAAAAAGCCAGAGAGGAGCAGACCCAAAGAAACAGCAGAGTCCTGAAAAATCCCTGGAACCAAATGGAGACAGTAGGGAATTTATGGGACAAGGTCAGTGAGCAAGCTGGTAGAGTAGTCTATTTACGTATTTCTGGCTTTGGACCAGATTTCACATGAATACAACAGGTCTGGGAAGTGTTCTTATGCAGGATTCAAGGCGTTACAATGTCCACTTCTTATGAGAGAAATGGTTAAGAGTTCAGTTTAAGTTTACTATTTTTGAAGAGTTGGAGCTCACCCTGTGATATGTGAGTTTTAGTCAAGCTGTCAAGCTTGGTGCTGGCTCAAGGTGCCAGACATTAGTGTTTGTCAGAAGGTTCAGCTGTCTGTGGATGTAGAGCAACCACCTTTAAGTCCCTGTGGTAAAACGCTGCCTCATCTTCAACTGAGAGTTGCTTGTCTAAGAGTAATTTAGTTTTCACTTGCTGAAGTTGCTTACTGCCTCACAAATGGAATAAAATTACCAGGTGATGGATTCTTCCTGTGGCAATATGGCAAAAATATTATTCCCCGGAGAGGAATCCACATGCAGTGTCTGCATCACTTAAAGCTCCATTCATGACCTATTTTGGGGAGCTGATGGGTCTTAAGTCTCCTGAGCCTCATCTAGTCTGAGATTAGTTGTATTCACAGGCAATTACTAAATCAGCATTAAAATTGTTTCATAGATTGTCTTGCTTCCTTGATCTTCCAGTGCAAGCTGTCCAATAAAGCTCTGGGCTGTTGAGGAGAATTTGCTGGCTGAGAGCCTTTTTGATAACACTCCTGGGCTTGTTTTCCAACTGATTTTGAAGGTATCTTAGTAACTTTTAAACATTATCTCTATATCTTGCTGTGCACTTAAAGCTCTAAGTTTTTCCCTAGCATGTACAGGTATTTCTTGGATATTGGCAACAGATAGGAAATGGAATATGTAAAAAACCTCTTCTTGTTATAAGCTAGTGGATCTTCCCTTTATTTTTCTTTTTCTGCTGTTTTTTGTTTGTCTCCATCATCTGCAAAATCCCCTGCACCATGCTTTCAGCTAACAGCACTTGAGCAAAATGTGTCCATTGTAGAAGACTGGAATAATCTGAATTTCAACAAGATTCAGGTCTAGCTTTTTGAATCACTTACTGCTGACCTTTTAACAATGTTATAGAGTACCTGTGAATTGGAATAAATGCCCAAATAAATACAAAGGCTTTATTGGGATTTAAAGGATACAAAACCAAGTCTTAATTCTGTGGAAAAGGTAAAGAAGCAAGGCTCATCCTTTAGATCCAAATCTCTGTTGGAAAGAAATCCTTCTAATTCTAGTATCTATTTAAATGTTTTCTCATGTTTCTGCTATTTCAAAAACATCTTTGGTTTTACTTTCCACCTTCCTCTGAAGTGGTGGCTGTCCATACTCAGCAGAGTATGGCTATTTAGTGTGGAGAATCCAGAACAAATCACACTCTGCACCAAACAAGTTTCTGAAAGAAGAAAACATCATCATCATTTAGAGGAAAAATAAAGCAGGAATGGAGCGAGGTTCCTAGCATGGAATCTTAATTTGGATCTCTGCAAGCATATTCGTAGAATCATAGAATTGTTTCAGCTGCAAAAGACCTTTTCAGATCATTGAGTCCAGCTGTCAACCTGACACCCCCATGGCCATTAAACCATATCCTAAAGGGCCATGTCTACATGCTCCCTGGGCAGCATATTCCAATGCCTGACCACTCTTTCAGTAAAGAAATTGTTCCTGATATCCAACCTAAACCTCCCCTGACACAATCTGAGGCTATTTCTTCTCATTCTGTCACTTGATGCTAGGGAGAAGTGGCTGACACCCACCTCACTACAACATCCTTTGAGGTCTCCCCTCAGCTTCCACTTCTCTAGACTAAACAACCTCAGTTCTCTCAGCTGATTCTCACCAGCCCCGTTCTCCAGATACTTCCTCAACTTCCTTGCCCTTCTCTGGACATGCTCCAGCACCTCAATGTCCTTCTGGTGGTGAGGGTCCTAAAAGAATTCAAGGTGCAGCCTCGCTTATGCCAAGTACAGGGGCAGGATCACTTCCCTACACATGCTGGCTGCTCTATTCCTGATCCAGGCCAGGATGCTGTTGGCCTTCTTATCCACCTGGGCACACTGCTGGCTCATGTCCAGCCAGCTGTCAACCAACACACCCAGGTCCTTTTGTGCTGGGCACCTTTCCAGCCATTCTGCCCCGAGCCTGTAGCACTGCATGAAGCTGTTGTGACCCAAGTGCAGGACCTGGCACTTGGCTTTGTTACACCTCATACAATTGCCATCAGCCCATGGATCCAGTCTGTTCAGATCTCTCTGTAGAACCTTCCTACCTCAGATCAACACTCCCACCCAGTTTGGTGCCATCTGTAGGTAAGGGAGGTGTGAACCTCAATAATGTCCTGTTTTACTCTCTTCATAAAATATTACTCCCTTTGTATCTTTACCAGACTCATCTATCCTTAAAAACCCATCTTAAAATACCAAAAGGGAGAAGGTGATGTTAACTCCTACCTTGAAAATTTATCTGGATGAGAATGTAACAGATTAACAGCCGTAATAAGACAGACTAGAGGTCCATATATCTCTTATAGAGTGCAATATGGAGGAAATTTAAAAATTAGGGAAAACATACCATAATGGTTCTCCTCTGCATCTTCACAGCATCCGCTGCACTGTAGTATTGCTGTTATTTGAGCTTTAATTGGGACCTCGCATGGATTTTTCTGTCTTGGGCTTGCCTAATTGCTTTTTGAACCAGTAAAAAATTTAGTTGCACTTGTACTGCTGTGAAATACAAGGGATTGAATTCTGAATGAGCTGCTGCATTCAGGAATGTAAGAATCATTTCAGAGTCAAGAAGAATTGATCCCAGCAGCTAAGTCTGCCCCCATGTGTTAAATATACTTAACAACAATCCTTTGCTGCAGATGTCTGCAGTTGTGTAGTGGGCAGTGGAAGAGAGAAGCAGGAACCTTGTGTGAAATCCAGAGGCAGGGCAGAAGTTGTACAGGAACAGCTATTATTCTGGCCAACAACTGGAAGCTTTCACATCCTCCTTTACTGAAGAGTTGCTTTCAAAGCAGAGACTACTGTCTGCTGAAGAAAAGTGAACTTTTCAGATTACACACACACACACACAAAATCCATCTACCAAACTGGACTATGCAAGCAAGAGAGCTTTAGAATAGGAATTTTCTTCTTGTGATGCTGTGGGAAAATTTCCTTACAAGTACTAGTCAGAGTAGCACTGACTTGCCTGTGTTCCTTCCACCAAGTACTCTGTTCCTTCTGTATTCCACTCACTAAACACACAAAACTAAATTGGAAAAGTAAATGATGATTTCTTTGTGCAAGTTCTCTACTTGCATTTGCCATAGGTCATGTTTTGTTAAAGAATCCATAGCTGAAGTTTTTCATTGAACTTTAAATTTTGATGAAGACAACGAAGAGAAATTATCAGGGAGGAAAATGCCTTTTGATCTATTAGAGTTATGAGTTTTCACTTATCACAAATCCTTTATTCAGCCTCTAATCTTTTCTTTTATTTTTTTCTCCTGAGGATTATGGGAGAAAATTCTTACATGTATTTTTATTGTACCAGATACTAATAACTAAGATCCAGCATAATAAAAGATTCAGAATGCTTTTTCAGGAGGCTGTTGATGAAAGCAGTATGCAAGATTAAAAATCCATTTCTCCTTCTAAGCCTTGAGTTCTACCTTAGCATTTTTAGTGTGAAATATTGGCTTTTACCTATTCTGATATAAAAAGGCATAACACAACATCTTCCTTAGGCTGTGTAGTACAGCTGCTGGTCTCTCTTGTCTACCATTTAAGCCTCACATAAACATATTGAATCCATATTTGAATTTCACTCATTGAATAGAAAAAATTTTTTTTTCCAGTAAGACTTCATGGCTGTGAACCATTTTTTGGTACATGCAGCATACAGGTGAGGATGTACAAGCTGGAATCTCATGCTCCTGAGGGCAAGAGTGGGTGGGTTTCAAAGGCATCTGGTTTTTGTTTGGGTTTTTTTTTTTTTTGGTTGATTGGGGATGTTTGGTCGGTTTGTTTGGCTTTGCTGTTTGTTTATATATATATATATATATAAACTCTTTTTAATGGGAAAGGTTTTGGGTTTGTTTTTTGTTTATTTTTTTTTTAATAAACATCCTGGAATCTCATAGTGCCACTGCACAGCCTGATTAGTGCTTTGTCATCATCATGTTCCTAGACTTTGTCTCACGGCAGCAAGGAATAAAATCGACTTGGGGATTACCTTTATCCGAAAGAATGATTGTGACAGACGAGCTCATTAATCACTGGGGCCAGTGCTTGCAGGTGACAGGGATTAGGAAACTCCTCACTTTGGAATCTCCCCTCATTCCTCCTTCTTCAGCTTACCTTTGGAGATGCAGCCTGAGGAACAGGTTTGTATGAAACCATTTTGCATCGCTGTACAAAGTGCATCGGTGTGTCATGCTTGTCTTCCTCCAGCCCTGCACCCACTAGGTCAGAAAGCAGAAATGCTGATGAATCATGTTTGCTTTGGCAACCTCCTACCCAGGCTCTTTCTCCAACCTCTTGTTGGAGCCTTTTGACACACAGCTGGGATCTACTAGAGCTTCTTCATGCTTTTCTCTGCTCCTGGTGACATCTACTGGTAGAACAATCTCAGCTTGTGCACTCGCAGAAGGTAGCTGGGATGCACATCAAGTTTAATATATGTACCTCCATACGATGCAGAATTTATTAGTGTAAACGTTTCTATATTTGTTTGGGTTATTCTGTGAGCAAGGGGAGGCAGATTTGTAGCAGGAAGGCAGAGTTCTTGACAATATTGAAATGAGAGCAGAATAAATCACTGCAGTGGGTTTTATAGGCAGCACTTCAGCTGAGCCATGAATAAGTGGGATTATGCTGTCGTTGCCTTGAAGGCTTTTCTGTAGTTTTGTTCTGTAGTTTTGCTTCTTCTGCTTCCCTTATGCAAAGGATCATTTGGTGGAAGTGTCACACTATCAGAGGTTACTGAAAGCCAGGCTCACTATGGGAATATGAGATGGTACTTAATGGTTATAATTAATGCTTTCTGGCTTTGGCATGTCACAGGCTGTTGGTTTAGGAAACAATGGTAAGGCTTGCTTTTCTGTCTGCTAATGGCCTGTCTTTTGTGCTCTTTTTGTGGATTTTTTATTTTCAGTTCCTGACACTGAAAATTAATCCACTGATAGACCTTCAGAATATGCCAAGCAAAGAAGGAGAAAGTGGAGAAAGAGACAAAGAAAGATTTTATTATTGTTGTTGTTGTTGTTATTGTTATTATTATTGTTATTTTTGTTATTATTAATCAGCCCTTTTGGTAGCCAGAAAATTCTGTTTGGCTAAGACAGAGGCTTCATTTAAAAAAAAAAAAAAAAAAAGGTATTTAAGGATGAGATCCCTGTCCACATTATTAGTGACAATTAGTTAACTTTGGTCTGTGAATTCAGCAGTGAAACACACTGTAACTACAATGGTTTGAATTTGGGGACTTGAATTCTCTTCATATGCCTGCAGCTAGTTTGGCTTTACCCAGGGATAAGTCCTCTGCTTGTCCCTCTCTCATCATTCATGTGTAAATTTGCACAAGGTTCCATATGGCATACTTGGTGAGATTTTTGAGGAAGAGAAAGCATTTTTCTGCTGATATATAAAGAATGTGATTGAAGGCCCAGCATGAACATTGCCCACATTCTTTATGCCTTGCTCCTGCAAGACCTGAACTCACCAGGGATATTCATTGATGGGGAGGAAAATTAGAGCCTTATTCAAAATGCTTTCTAAATGTGATACCCCCTCTGCTCAAGAGCTGAACTCAGGCTTGCTCAGCTCTTCTGAACACACACCCATCAATATGCACACAATTAAGCACAAGAGACTGATTGTGTGATAAGTTCTTATCGATCCTCTTCTGAAACCCTGGAAAAAAGAACAGAAAAGGCTTCTAAGATAGAAAGCTCTTCAGTAGGGGGGAGGGGAAAGAAGGTATTCTCCATTATTGTAAGGACTTGAGTTGGCAGGACATCCCCAGTGGTTTGTGCTTTTAATAAGCTACTACAAGAGTCCTAAAGATGGTAGCTGAGATAGAGTACTGCTAAGCACAGCAGAAGGGGAGATAAGAAATTTAAGCTTCTCTGTATTCTGAGGTAAATTTGAAATAGTCAAGCACATTGATGGCTTGCTGAGAACTGGAGCTAAAACAAACCTACGAGTACTGGAAGGCAGATTTAGTGTCATGAACAAGAAATGATCCTGTGGGGAAGAAAATGGGATCATACAAGAACTAGAGTCCTGGAAGACAAATTAAAATTCTGTTTGGTATAATTTCCTTTATTTATACATTTGGCTTTGCAACAAGCAGCCATAAAACTCAACACAGATTTTTCTTTTTTTTTTTTTTTTTTTTTTTTTTTTTTTTTTTTTTTTTTTTTTTGAGGACAAGTGGGATGCAAAGACCTCTGAGATTCTGTTTGGTCTTGCTTACAAGAATAATTAGACACGATTCTATAACAACAGACTTCAGAGCTATATTCCTAATTGCTAAGCAGGATGTTGCTATGCTTACAATGTAAGGTCATTATACAATATATGCTTAAACTTGTCTTTTAATTAGGGCTTAGAAGATTATATCCAGGAAGTTTAGTAAACCAGGAAGTATTGGTCCCAGAAAGACACAATGCCAAAGCAAGTAGGAGTTCTCTCAGTGATGCAGCAGGTACTTACTGTTGTAAGTGTAGGTGTTTTGCCATGGAAGCATCTGCAGTTTGCCAATTGTTGCTCTTGTGTAAGAGGCAAAAAAGCCTCTGATGCACTTAGACAATGCAGCTGGACAAGGAAAGAATGAGAGTGCTAAAGGAATCTCATGAATGATGATAAACTAGAGAAATTCCTACTTTCAAAGGATGTGTTTCTTGGAAGGCACCCTGAAGGTTTTGATGTTATATCTCTTGAAAAGAACAGTGTTTGTATATGATTGCTTTTGATATCTCAAAAAACAAGTCCTACAGATTTCCTGAAATTGTCCATACTGACAGAGTACAGAAAAGAGGGAACTCCTGAGGAATGCTCATGATGAGCAGAAGCTTCCTATGGTCCAGATGGAAGAATCCATCCTTGGATAGGTGTTTTCCACAATTGTTATCTACTTGGTATAACTTATAGGGAATGACACATTTTGTTACTGTGCTGAGATGCTAATGACCTGTAGCAGGATAAATTATGCTGTACTCTCACACAGTGGCTTCCTTGAAATATGTTTATTTTTCTGTGCACGCAGACTAGGATCACAGGATCGTTAGAGACATCAAGACTGTCTTGTGAGCACATTTGGCTATTCCTGCAGGCAAGGTCAGCTATATCTGTCAAATTTACACATAAATTAGTAGACTTAAGGATTCATTTTCTTAGTGCAATTTGTAAGAAAATTAATGGATCATCACTTGATAGATATGCTAAAGATGAACGTGAAAACTTTTGTGATTAACTGCACTACAGTTCCTGCCTACACTGACTGTCCTCAAATCTAGGAAGGCTGTAGACCTGGGAACATGGGGACTGACCAATGTTGTGTGAAGGACAAGCCTGAGTTTTTGCCTGTGTAGTGCCTCACTTGTGTTCTTTGTCCTCTTTCCCCAGCATAAATATTTACTTTGCTCTTCTTTCATTTTTGTGGGTAGTTTCCCTGTTGTCCTCTTTCCCATGATGAATAATCAACAGCAGTATTACAGTGATAGAGCTCTTTCCGGGTGCAGCTTGAACCTGAGAGCATCAGATACCTCACAGCAGGAGAATTTGAGCTTCTTCACCACTAACACTTCTGACACTGACCGCAGCATCACATTGTGGTACCTTGGAAACCAGCTTGCTAGAAATGTGAAATTAAGCAAGGCCACAGATATGCTGAATTTAGTAACAACAACCGTTGTTCCATGATACAGATCTCCATGGAGAATACAAAGGATGCTGCCGTTAATATGTCTTCACCCGCGTTTTACTTCAGCAATCAAGGAAGGTCAGTGTTCTATAAAGCATTTTGATCAGTGTTTTGCAGCAATCGACACGACACACGGCCAAGGTAGCGATTTTTGTGACCGAGCAAGCCTTTGGCAGGCGATTTTCCTGCAGTGCAGCGCAGCAGCCGGCAGGTGGGGCACAGGCTGTGCTAAAGGCTCCTCAGGTTCGCTACTCAACCCCAGGCCGGAGGTTCACTGGGCTCAGGGGAGATACAGAAGCAGCAGATTAAAGTTGAGAAATTAAAGTACTGGAAAATTAGAAGCGTTCTTAAAATCACATTCAAAAGCAAAGCCAGTAGGCCAGGAGGTGTCTTGGCACTGTTGGCAAAGGCATGCACACCCAGGTGCCAGAGGTAAATAGGGGAAAATAGAAGAGCAGGGAATTGAACTTGACAAACATCATTTAGCTGTTTCCAGTCTGCCGCTGCTGCCAAAACTGTTTGGGTTTAATTAACTGAGAACACTGGGTTGTACAGATTTCAGCTCAAAATAGGTGTGTTTTCTATGTTCACAGCAAGGACCAGGCAAAATTCAGAGGAAAAAGTGGGTTTGAATATAAGGTGAAACTTTCTCGTTTATGTTTAGGTAAATTAAGATCAAAATCCTGAAAGTCCTCTAACAGTTATGAGTTTACTCTGCTGTAATTGTGAGCACAGTCATCTCCAATCTCTGGTGGAGTTGTGAGAGACTCAGTCTGAGTATTATCACATTCAACAGTTGCAGTGGCACTTGGCAGCTTGTGGGAGGTTTTGGTTCTAGGTTGATTAAACACATAATCATGACACGATAAAACTTAGAACAACACTGCTTTGGTGCCCACAAAGAATTTGTTTCCCTCCCTAAGCTTTGTGCCTGGCTTTGGTGCAGTCAGTACACATCCCTCTTTAGGAGCACATAGTAAAAGGGGCATTCAGATGTTTGGAAAATTCCATAACTGCCCAGAAATACCTGCTCTGAAACAGCATGGCTATTAATTTATCAAGTATGCCATTAGGTTTAGCATATTTATCCACTCCAAATGAACTGAAATTGTTTATTTCATAGCTTGTAAAACTGCATCCTCTGGATGTACTCCCCAAAATACCCTGCAGGTAAAGGTCTCTGTGTAATCACCCGTGATTATCAGCATGTCCTTAAATAACTTGGGCTCTTCCTCAGATAAAGTAACCATAGAGCCTTTTGTTAACTACATGATGGCACCAGCACCTAAATATTTGTGTCCAGCATGCTACCTGCTGCATTTACACTGTTCTCAGCTTCTAAGATGAAAATTAATAGTGAGATTGCTACAACAGCCAAGGGCTTTATCAATCAGAGGCATCATGAAAAGCCTTCTCTTCTACTCTCATCCCTCACACCTGAGAATGTAGAATCACAGAATTGTTCAGGTTGGAAAAGACCTTTAAAATAATCAAGCACAACCATTAATCCAGCACTGCCAAGCCCATCACTAAATCATGTCCCTATGCACCACATCTACATGTCTTTTAAATACCTCTGTGGACAGTAACTTCATTTCCCTGGGCAGCCAGTTCCAGTGCATCAGAACAATTTTAGTGAGGATTTTTTTCCTATTGTCCAGCTTAAGCCTCCTGTGGTGCAACTTTAGGCTGTTTTCTCTTGTCCTATTACTTGGGAGAAGAGACCAACCTCCACCTCAACACAATCTCCCTTCAGGTAGTTACAGAGAGCGATATGGTCTCCCCTCAGCCTCCTTTTCTCTAGACTGAACAACCCTAGCTCCTCAGCTGTTCCTCAGAAGACTTCTGCTCTAGATCATTCATCAGCTTTGTTGCCCTTTTTTTGACATGCACCAGCACCCCAATGTCTTTCTTGTAGTGAGGGGCCCAAAACTGAACACAGCATTCGAGGTGCAGCCTCACCAGTGCTGAGTACAGGGGGGACAATCCCTTCCCTAGTACTGCTGGTCACACTCTCACTGATGCAGACCAGGATGCTCTTGGCCTTCTTGGCCACCTGGGCACACTGCTGACTCATGTTCAGCTGTTGACCAACACTCCCAGATCATTTTCTGTCATGCAGCTGTCCAGTCACTCTTCCCCAAGCAGGTAATGTTGCATCGGGTTGAGATATAGATGTATTGCACAACTCATTTAAAAACCTGCTAGTAATTTAGATAACACTTCTACCAGTCAGAATCAGGCTGTTGTATATCTCTCCCCATTTTTCAGATGCAGAGAATTATCCCATTTTCAAGGATCAGTGCCCTGATGCTAGTCCTGATACAGCTGCTGGTGCTGTAGAAGCAGATCAGTCTCCCTCAGGTTTGAGAGCCAGTCCTTGGGAAGAGTAAGTAAAAGAACTCCTCGAAGTCAGGTAAGGTCCTTCCTTCTCAGCTCACTTTTAATTATAATTGCTACCATCTTCCTATCTTTGTGAGGGCTGCCAATCCAGTTGGGGATCTGGCGAGCTGCTCACTGACAATATCAAATGTTCTCAGAACTCTTAATCGAAGGCAGCCCATGAAAGCACCCCAGGGAGTGCTTTTATTCTCTGTGTTTAAAAGGACATGAAAGTACAATAGTTCTCTTTATATGGATACAAAGCAGCCAATTGATCTTGTCAGTTTAATAAATAATACAATTGCTTCCATCAGACACTGTTAATAGACTCCTGTCTGGACTAATGTTGTACAGAATTGTACAAGTACAGAAATGTTATCTACCTCTGCCTGCCCTGGATTAACCACCTATGCCTTTATCACCTAAGCTTACAGCAATAGTCCCTGAAGGGCATGAGGTCCCCTGATCTTTATCTTTTTCTCCATTTTAATGCATGTTCTTGGAAGAGACGAGCTAATTTCCTGATGCATCTGTCATCTGGCTGGTTCCTAGCATTCATACAGATTCAGAGAAGCTTGAGAATGCAAAATAAGCATAAGGTGGGGGTGGGGGGAGTGCTTGTTTATTTTTTAGTCATTCATTGTCTTATGTGGTCTCAAAATGCAAAATTTGGTTCATGTTTTTCAAACGTGGCAAAAGTGCAGGAAAGCTCAGATGCAGCTTCTTACCCTGGGATGTTATGAATACAAGAAGCAGACATCAGCAAAATTGATAGAAGGCTTTGGTTCAAGAAGCTTACAGCTCAGGGGTTTGGGATGTTTCTGGGTTGGTGCCAGCACAACCAGATCATACCTTTCCACAGATTCCACACTCAGCATTTTAAACAGGCCCTGAGTTTTTGCATCATCAGCACTGTGTTTTAGGTGAGCATTAGAGGGGATACAGACTCACCAGTGTTCATTGAGAAACTGCTGGTAACATTAGCAGAGGTGGATTCAGACATATTCCTTGTCTTGGTTTGGGTTTGTTTTCCCACTTTTCCATGACACAAAGTGGTTCTGGGTTTTGCAGCTGAGGTATGTGATAAGCACACAGGAAGAGAAGGCATTTGTCATTGGGAACAGGTTTCCAGGGTTTTGAAGACCAGAATGTTATGCTTTGAAGATAGTTCATTTTCCAACAGTTACAGATTTTAAACTTTACCTCTTTCTGCTTATATGTCTGCCTAAATATATATTGGTATATGTAGGAGGGGTTTATATATATAAATATGAAAATATAGGTATGTTTCACACACACACACACACACATATATATATACACACACATATGGATGTATCCAGTCTTTGCTGACAGTCTCCACAGATTATTTCCCTGGATGATGAGGAACCAGACATTCCTCTCTGAGTGTTGCTGAGCTATCCACCTGGGCCTGTCAAAGGAGATATTGTGATGAGTAAAAAGCTGATTGATCCCCTTCCTGGTGTTGGCAAGAAAAGTGCCTTAATGATGCAGTCAGTGATTCAGCTACTAATAACATTTTATCTATAATAACCTGAGTGAATATTGCAATGAGCAAAAAGAGCTGTTGTTGACAAGTTATTTAGATTCTCTGTATCTTTCCCTGCTGCAAAAGGTAGGAAATAACAGTGCCAGAACTCAAAGGGGCATTAGGAGGATAAATGCATGGTTTACATTGAGTTGCTCAGGTATTGCAGGTACTGGGGCAATATATGAAGCCAATAGATTTGTTACCTTAATAGAGACATAGTCTCACTGAGCAATGAGGATGTACAGCATTAGGAGTGGTCAACAGACCTGCAATTCTTTTGGATCAGTGGGGAAAGAAATTTCTAGGAATTGAATGCTTCATCCCAAAGCCTTTTTCCCTGGATTCCTGAGCGATCAAGTCTGTGCTTGCACAGATATTGCTTTTGAATCGTTGTTGCATTGCTTGCAGAGAAAACACTCACATTGCTGCCCTCTGATTTAAAGATGGATTCAAATGCTTCTTGTTTTATATTCAAAATCTAATTGAAAAGCAGATTCCTTGTCTAGTTTTAGATACAACTTCAGTAAGAAAGATCAGGCCCTTAAATAATAAAATGCTTATGTTGAAAATCAGTTTTCTTTACTCCCACATCCATTTTGAAGTGAGTCTACTGTGTTTGAAGGGTAAAACCCAATAATGCTTCTAAAGTCACAATCAGCATTTGAAAGGTAGCTCTGTGCTCTTCTTTGAGTGCTATTGATGCTTTCAGCTGTGGCATGAAAGACCTAGAACTCTGATCTCTGGTTTTGGCAAGTCAAGTCATTCAATTCAATTTCAGAACTGTGCAGCTGTGAAGCTTTATAGTTTTTGATGTTTAAAAAGGTAGGGATTATTTCTGTTCTCTGTGATTTGTGAGCAACTGCTGCTTCTGTTAGCAAACCCAGAAAGAAACCTGTCTGTCTGAAGTGCAGGGACTGTTACTGATACCTGCACAAACACCCGAGTTGATGTTACATATCTGGCTGGCATCTCTGGGATCAAAGCACTCTCTGATGCTTTGCTGCCCTTTGAACAGCATTTAATTGGCCATGAGACCACATTTGAGGACCTGGGACTGAGCTTTGCCTCCTCAGGTCGTGGGGTGAATTCAGTTTAGGTCTGTAGGAAACTGGTTGGTGTTCTCAGCCTCCTTTGTAGTGGAGTGAGGGCTGTGTTGTTTTTTTCCATTGCTCCTGTTCTCTTACTTGCAGAGAGTCATGGTCAAGATGAGGGGTTTGCAGTCCCTTCTCTCTCTTATGACAGTGTTTCTTCAGATTGATTGAAGCATGTTAACATGGACCAGGTGTCCTCTGCAGAGATTTCAGACAACCTTCCTGATTTACAGGGCTTGTGCCAAACTCCCCAGACACCTGATTCCCTGGAGAGTGGAGGTGGAGGATAGCTTATGAGTTGATTGGTGGTAACCTGGACATGAAGCTGGGCTGCAGGGTGAGCAGACAAAGCTGTAACCTTGGCAGTCACTCCTCACCCACCTCCTCTGATGATGGGAGGGGGAAATCAGCCAGCAGCCCTTTGCCAACCAACCTTGTGGGGGTCCTATTGTGGAAGCCCTCTTTGCAGTGATAAAGAGGCATAGACTGGCCACTGACGCAGACTCTGCTGTCGCTGGTGCCAACTGTCCCAGACCTGGCTCCAGTCCAGAGCCTAATAACCTGCTGAGATTTGTGCTGAGCTCAGGCTAAGAGATGAGCCCTCTGCTTGGTGTTCAGTGCCTCACCACTGCAGAGGACTCACCTCCCATCCAACCTGGATCATGAGTATGACTTGTGTGTGGCTGTCAGTCCACAGCAGCTAACTGCAATGTCCTTCATTTCCAGCTCTGTCAAACCAGCCTTGCCCATGGGCTCACACTGAGGGCTTCTCCCTGGTGGATTTTGGGGCATGTTCTTTCATTTTCACTAGAAACAGAGGATGTTTGGTTCAGCTGTCTGCCAAAATATCTTCATCAATGAAGTGGAAGAAGGGACAGAGTGTACCCTCAGAAGTTTGCTGATGATACAAAATTGGGAGGGCTAGCTGATACCACAGAAGGATGTGCTGCCATTCAGTGAGATCTGGACAGACTGGAGAGCTGGATGAAGGGGAACCCAGTGAAATTCAACAAGGGTAAGTGTAGAGACTTGCACCTGGGGAATAATAACACTATGCACCAGTACAGATTAGAGGTTGACCTGCTAGAAAGCAGCTCCCTGAAGAAGGACTTTGGAGTCCTGCTGGACAATAAGTTATCTACGGGAAGCAGTGTGCCCTCGTAGCCAAGACAATGGTATCCTGGGGTGCATTAAGAAGAGTGTGTCCAGAAGGTAGAAGGAGGTTCTCCTCCATGCTACTGTACTCTGGTAAGACCATATCTGGAGTATTTGTGTCCAGTTCTGGGCTCCCCATTTCAAGAGAGACAAGGAACTACTGGAGTCCAATGGAGGGCCACAGGGTGATCAAGGGAATGAAACATCTGTCTTATGAGGAAGGGCTGAGAGACTTGGGGCTGTTTAGCTTGGAGAAGGCTGAGAGATGATCCTATTAATGTTTATAAATACTGAAAGGTGGGTGTCAAGAAGAAGGGGCCAGTCTCTTTTCAGTGGTGCCCTGTGATAGGACAAGGGGCAACAGGTACAAGCTAGAACAGAAGAAGTTCCACTTCAACATGACAAAATACTTCTTTACTGTAAGGGTGATGGAGCACTGGAACAGGCTGCCCAGAGAGGTTGCAGTCTCCTCTGAAGACTTTCAAAACCTACCTGGACACATTCCTGTGTGGCCTGACCTAGGTGACCCTGCTTTGGCTGGGGTGTTGGACTAGATGATCTCCAGAGGTACCTTCCAAACCCTACCATTCTGTGATTCTATGAAGAAAAGCAGAGAATTGGAGAGCTGGGATGTGAAAGCAGAATCTGCTCTGCAATCAAAGCAGGCTCTTCCAGATGCTTTGAATATAAATAATGCAACATTACCAGCATGTCTATGTTGAGTTGCTGTGCAGCACACATCTTGCTGCAAAGATCAGCGAAGCCAAACTCTTCTTGCTTACCAAGGGAGAAGTATTGTGCAGGCTTTGCTTTTGGGGTAGGGCAGAACACTGGCCCTGGTTGTTTCCACTCTCCACTGGAGGAAAAGGACCTGGTATTGTAGAGAAGGGCTTGGGAACAATCCTGCATAGTGTGCAGAAGAAATGTAGTATCTGTGTGCTAACCACAGCTGAGGGACTCCTACCAAAGTACCGTGTTGCGTGTTGTTACTGAGTAGCTCTCTGTGACTCATGACAAGGACACCATGTTGAGGGTATTTATTGACCATATGGTTCAAAAAGCTGTTTAGATCCTTCATAGACAGATCTGAGATCCAGGGCTCTTCCATGACTATTTCACAGCCTGGACAGATATTGGATGGATGAGTGGCAAGGAGGTGGGGATGGTCAGAGCAACCTGAATTGACAGTGAGTGTCAGGACAGCAGCAGCACTCTGTACATGATAGGTGTGAGGAAGGAGAGGAGGAGGGATGTGGGACATGAGTTTGCTAGGGAAGGGAGAAATCAGAGCCATCCTGCAGGATGTCATGGCTGTGTGGAGGACTCTGCTAGAGTTCAATTTGGTGATATGCTGAATGCTTGCTGTTTGCAGCCAAGGCACAAAAGATACCTGTGCCTTGCAAGATTCCAATCTCTTTAGCTAGAAAGCATGTTGTTTTATCTAATGCTTGTCTTGGTCTGTGTTAGGCTGTGGCGCCTGCTGAGAAGAGGTATGCATAATGAAATTATTAAATCATGCGTTTTCAAATAATCAAAGTCATGCTGTTCCAGCTGGGCAGAAATCCTGCTCCTCTTAAGAGACATCCAGCCAGATTCAGATTTTCTTTTGGATTTTATTTTTTGTTAGAAGAACTCCAAATAAAAAGGAGAATCTGGTTAAGGCCAGTTCTGCTCTCCTGTATGCCCAGGGCCAGATATGATCACATTCATATTCTTCTTGTGTCGCTGCAGACAGAAAATAACTTTGCAGTCTGATTTTATGCTCTAAAGAAAATAATTCACACTGTGACAGTGCTTCAAAGTATTTCAATCCTTATTCTGTGTATGCTGCTGGCTATGACTGCAGCTCAGAAAAAAACACTTCACTGAATCAGTAGTAATGGGAAGAGGTAAAGTCTCCAAATCACTCCTTTCCATCTTGATATTGTAACTAATCCTTCATCCCTGCTGTATCTCCAGTTTGAGATGTCTGCACTGCAACTCTCCACTACTACTTCAAGTTTGGGCATCCCTGACACTGTTAGCTGCTCATCTTGTGTGTGGTCAGGTGAGACAGTGCTATGTAAGTTGCTACATGCAGAATCACCTCCTGGCTGGGGGACATGTCCCTAAGGAAATGTACCCTGGAGCAGGTAGTGAAGGAATCGAACCATAAAGACCTTTATGGTCAGAGTCCAGAGATTTCTACCCATCCACCAAGGTAAGGTCTCCTTAAAAGCATGCTGTCAAGGCACTTTATTTACCCTATGAGGAGAGGCTGAGGCAGCTGGGGGTGTTTAGCCTGGAGAAGAGGAGGCTCAGGGGTGACCTTATTGCTGTCTACAACTACCTGAGGGGAGGTTGTAGCCAGGAGGGGGTTGGTCTCTTCTCCCAGGCAACCAGCAGCAGAACAAGAGGACACAGTCTCAAGTTGTGCCAGGGGAGGTATAGGCTGGATGTTAGGAGGAAGTTCTTCACAGAGAGGGTGATTGGCCATTGGAATGGGCTGCCCAGGGAGGTGGTGGAGTCACCATCGCTGGAGACATTCAAGAGGAGACTGGATGAGGCACTTAGTGCCATGGTCTAGTTGATTGCTTAGGGCTGGGTGATAGGTTGGACTAGATGATCTTGGAGGTCTCTTCCAACCTGGTTGATTCTATGATACTATGATTCTAAGGCTGACTGACCTAAAATGAAACCTTGTGTGCCTTTTTGATGGATAGACATACATGAGTTCCCATGTTCTCCTGTTTATGCTCACTCATAGGAGAATGCAAGAAACTGCTTGAAAACAAACCAGAATGTTGTTATCAAAGAGGACTCATGGGAGTGACAATGAACTGATGGAGGTTGTTTTAATGAGGGTACAGGGGAGGTGGCACAGAATAGACAAGGGAGCTTCACTGTAAGATGTTCTTCCAGGTTTATTTTTGCAGATTGCAAATACAGCCTCTGGGGGAAGAGCAGTGAATAAGTCCCTCCCTCATAGTGCCACATCTGGGAAACTGAGTGACAACTGCAGTCTATCTAAGAAGGCAGAGAAATTTAATTGAATAGCAGAATATCAGGTCTACATTTCAAACAGAGGAATCATCTTTTGGGGGCAAGCAGAAAAGTTTACATTTGACAAAAGGAGTTGTAACAACTCATCTGATTTACCATAACAGAAACTGTCAGTACCAGCCTCATTTTTATAATGAAAATATTGCTCCAAGAGGCTTCAGATTCTCATGTGCCATTCTCCACCTCAAAACTGTAATATCTCAAACAAAATGACACTTGCAGCTTCAGAGAGCCATAATTCTGTACTGCAGCAAAAGAGCCAGAGAGCATATGGTTGCACTACTGGGATGCCAGTCTTGTTCTGCAGATCAGAGGTTGAAGAGAATGTGGGGATAATACAGAAGGTGTTCCTCTAGCAGAAAGTGGCAATCAGGGACATTAAAAATGGTAAGCCTGAGCAGCTATAAGCAGACAGCAGATGGAGATGGAAGAAAAGAAAATAATCAAATTCTGCATTAAGACAGAGCTTAGATGACTGCTTTCATTTACATTCACCTTGTAAAATGAATTTACCAGATCTACTCTAGATATGGATTTCCACAGATGATAAAGTTTAACAAAAAGGGCAACAAAACCTAAATCCTACCCTCCCCACTCCCCCAGCTTAGCAGCACTGCAGAGCAAAGCTAGCATTCAAAAAGTAAAGAGCAATTTCTTCTCTCCAAATGAGCAGAGCTGGATGGTTATGCTGGTTGCCTTCAGTTTTAAAATGCTTGAGCAGAGCTTGATGGTGTTCTTTTTTTGGCACTGCACACTGTGGCTCTTTGGGACAGGGTATGATAGTGCCATGGAAAACCCCACCTTGTCAGAAGAGTTTGACAGCCACTCACAAACATCTCATGTGGAGCTTAAACCTTTTCCCAACTAAGAGTTAATGTCACCACTGCCCATGTTCAACCTCTTCCTTGCAGAGTTCTGCCTCATCCCCTCTGTTGCTTTACCTCCTGTTTGAACCTAAACTTTAACCAGCAGCCAAGAGGGAGGGAAGAGCTCTGTGGGGTTTAGAGCCTTCAGTGCAGTCTGTGTGAAAAATGTCCATTACTAAAAGGTGTAAAGCCTTTAGCAGTTGAGTAGAACAACTTCATATAAATAACAAATTATACCAGTCCATATTGATTTTTCTTCACTAAGAAATCCCCAGATCAAATGTGCTCTTTCTACAAGTTGAAAGGTGATATTTCTAACTGTAGCCACTCCAGACTCTGAAGAGCTGAGCCCCAAGTTTTCCTTTCTCTGCTCCATCACTGTTGTAAATAAAAACCTTACAGTGAAGACATGCCTTCCCATTTTGTTACTGATAAAACTTCCTTTTTAAATAAGGAAAAAGCTTCCCAGCTCCATAAAACAGGGATGGCTATGAAGAGCAATTGCACAATAAAGGCATAGATGTGTGCAGCTTTTATACTCCTGAATGCTCTGATGTTTTGTGCTCCCTACTCCCACTGTCTAGGACTCAGCTTCCAGTGGACAGGAGCACATGAACTGTATTCTTCTCACCAAGTTCTCTCTGCTCCAGTCAGACAGGAGCAGACTTGTGCATACAACATTAACAAGAAAAGCAGAGCACAGCGGAGCAAAGGATGAAAACACCCAAACCCTTCGGATCAGGTGAGTCCACTTTCAAATCGGTGCCTCTGTTCTTTATGCACTGTTGAGCATTTAGATTTAATTCCCCCTTGTCCTCCTGGAGGTCAGCCAAGGAGATCCTGCTGCCGCCAAGTGATCAGTGATGTTGCTTGTTTGAGATCCATGGGTAAGGCTGGCATCAGTGATGCTGTCACCTCTGCATGAAGCTGCAGGTTGAGAAGAGACCTGGAGCAGGCCCCAAACAGACTTGCAGTAGTGTTGTACCAAGTAACATTGCACAGCCAGGATGATGGATTTGGGGAAATGAATGAATTTAACATTTATTCATGGGTGGATTCTGGGAGGATTCTTCACATCTCTTTCAGTGACAACAACAACAACACACTTGGTATTTCAAAATACAGAAAATATATCAAATGCCAAAGGGACATCCTATTGAGGGAAAGGAAATCAAGTTGATTTGACTCCAGAAATAAAAATTGAATACTTCAAATATTTCTCTCTGTACAGCTGATCCAATGTGTGGGCTTTTTTCAAACAAATACTACACTTCTGTTTTCTTTTTGTTCAAAGTATTGATTCAGTGTCTTTGTCACCAAGATGGAGTGAATGGTGCTGACTTTCATTCTCCCACTATCCTGAGGAAACAAACCTATGGACAAAGAGGTGATGGTGGCCAGACCTTGACTAACAAAGCTCTAATAATGTATAATAATGATCTGAAAGGTATTTTCCAACCTTAATGATCCTATGATTCTAATGCATTTTCTCTACCTGTGTCAGAGCCCAGCCCACATTTTAGTTGACCTTATCCTCAATCCCCAGTACCAAAGTGATGGCACAAAGCTCTCAGGCTGCCAACAGCAGGGTTACTGATCAACCTCAAATGTCCAGACCCTGCAGCAGAGTCGTCGTGAAACCCTTCAAACAGGAGGAAACTCATTTTTAGCAGTTTCTCTGTAGGCTGTACATCTTAACAGCGCTGTGGAGATATTTTGGTGTGTGGCACAATCCTTTCTGTCCCTACAGAGTCCCTTCTACCCTTCTGTTCCAAATCTCCCAGCCTTTCTGCACCTGCATCTCTCCTTTGAGCTCCTTCCTTCCCAGCAGGAACTGGTGAAGCTTGCATTCCTTTCTTCCTGATTCTTGCCTGTAGAAGAGATGTCCTAGATACCAGGTTAGATCTGAATACCAGACATCCTACATCTGCAGGAAAAAGGGTGCTGTGTGGTTATTTCCCTTGTCTGTGTTAAGTGTGTTATGCTCTTTGGATTCAAAGAGAACACTTGACCTTTCTTAGACAATTTATCTCCCTCATTCTTTTCTCTTACAGTCTCCCACAGCAAGGTCCCAGAAGTTATCTAATAAACATGGATGTTATGACATCCTCCCACAATAACTCTAAATATCCTACAGGAAACATCACCTAATAAATGATATAATTACTGCAAAGATGAAACGCAGCATTCCTGAAAACACACAGCAAATTGCCCTTTGTCTTCTACAAATTATTTCCTTTCTATTTTTTCTTTCCTTGAGTGGTTTGTTTTGTCATGCTTTGCTTTTCAGTCTCTTATGCTCATGTGCAAGAAATGTATATCTCCAGGCACAGAAACATAAGGAGCTGTCGTTCTGAGCTGCCATGGGTCCGCCCAGTTAATTTTTTCCCATTGTACCGGGTGGAGTGGCTCCACAGAACCACTCATACACACACCCTTTCTTTTTTGGTACTGTTAATTATTTCAAACTACTCTTCAGGTTGGTAGCATAGCTTATTACTGTGGAAAATGGGCAGCTTCTCTCCTCCTGTGGTGACTAGTAAGTTATGAAAAGCTTTTTAGTTTGATTTATTCTAACTTCTGCCACGTCTTGCTGATTTATCTATTATGCTCTAAAATAAGGCTGATTAAACCCAGCAGTTAAACCAGACAGAGGGAACGACATGCATTTCCCTACCCAAAAGGTATATGTGAAACAAAAAGCCATGCTTTAAGCCAGTGTCTTTTGCCTTGAACTAAGGACAGTACCATACAATTATCATCGACTGTTGTCACGGGCACGTCGCATTATCGCTCCGCTCTGCTTTGTGACTACCCTCAGTCAATGCAGTGGAACACAAAGGAGAAGGCTGCTCTGTCAAGTGCTCCAAGGGTGGAATTGCTGAATGCTGTATTTTAATAATCTGCCTTGTTCACATGAGCCAAGACAGCTACAGCCAAAGCAGACAGCAGTTGTTGGCCAACCAAAACACAGCTGTTGTAGCTCGTTTTGAAGTCTACCAGCCTTTCTGCTGTCCCTTTTCAGAGATTAAGCTTAATCTTCTGTATGTGAGGCTTATGTCACCTTAGTCAAGAACAGTTTCACTGACAGCCTTGGAGTTTTTTTCCTCTTTGCCTCATCCTTTGTGGTTTTGACAGGGAAACAGCTTTAGCAGAAACATACCCAAGCAAAAACTGTGTAAAACCTGTGTGGTTCTGCCACAGAGTCAGGAGCCAGGTCATGGCTGTGCAAGCAGCCCAGGAAACCATAGGCTTTTGGAGAGAAGAGCAAGCTGACATTTTGGTGTGCTCTCAAAACTGGGATAGGATGACCCTTTGGTGTGATTTGAGCCAATGGGCACATGCACAAAACAGAAGCTGTGTTTTAATCTGAGTTTTATTTCCTTTTTTTTTTTTTCACCCTTCTCTGACACCCAAACGAAATTAAAGTGTGAGAGAGGAAGCAGTTATCTAAACTGCATGGATCAAAATTTCATAAAACACAAAGTGAGTTGCAGCAAAAGGAAGCAGCTGAGTCTCCTCAGCCTCCCTCTTTCTGTGGCCTCATCTGTGCTGTGCAAGAGCTGTGCTGCGTTATGAGTAACTCTGCTCCACTGCCAAGACACTCATCACATTGATTTCTCCAGAAGGGCTTCTGTACCAAAGATAGCCTCTGGTGTGTGGGTTACATTGCAGGTCTACTTTTAGAAAAGAGCTGCTCCAAGAGAAGCTGGATGCATGTCTTGAGGTCTGTGATTAGTGCATAAGTCTGGATTTGAGCTTTTTTTACCGCCTGCCTGTCACAGCACTTTTCTAATGACTACTGGTTGCTGCCTCTGTTGAATAAGTTTACCAGAAGCACCAGGAAAAAGAGAAACCCTCCACCCTTGGGTCTTTTTCATTTTATAATTATCTGCTTTTTCTTCAGAGTTGCTCTTTTATCCTTATGTTTTGCTCTTGCCTGGATGTACCCAGCACATTGCAATTAAAATAAAGGGCTCTATACAGTTCACAGTCTAGGATCACATGCTGCAAACCCTTGCTCATTAGAGCAATCCCACCAGAGTGAATAAAGCTGTTGCACATCAGGGCTGCTTGCTTGGTGTGAAGTTTAGTAGGTTCTGACCTTAAGTTACATGTTTTAAAACATCAGCAAAATGGTCTCTGACTCACTGTTAATAGCGTAATTGCTAATGAGATGAAGCTCTAAAAAAAAATAGGTCCAAATATGTTTATATAAGAGTCAGAAAACTTTCATTCCCAAGGGGAAGGAGTAGTTGCACTTTCAACATCAATTGTGTTTTGGCCTGGAGGTGTCTCTTGTGCTGTGCCAAAAAGTAATAATTAAAGGGACACGGCTGACGTAAAACTAAGTTTATTGGCATTCCTTACCTGTGCTGCTCAGCAATGCAGTTTGGTGTTCAGAATGAAGGGCATTTTTCAACAAGTTTGTTTTGCACCACTTGGGCTCTTTGTTCTTTCTGCAGTGCTCAGTTTTAAGTATAATTTTTTTTTTTCTGGTCTGTTTTCTAGTTTGTGTTCGATCACTCAGTGTTTCTGTGCTGCATGTGTTCAGAATTTAAAAGACATCTGCTTCACTTCAGCTGTATCCCCCACTGTCAGTCTTCACTTCCTCCTGCTATATGCATGCTAAAATATTGCTGGCATGAATATGCAAGGAAAGTAAATGCAAAGCCAGCACCACAGATAATTGCTGATCCTTTTAAAGTGCCCAAACCCCTCATGAAGTCTTTGATGCAGAAGCTGTTAAGCAAGACAGCCTAAGATTTGACTGCTCTCTTTGCAAGCAACTAGAGCAAGCATCTGCAATTACTTTCTGAAAACATAAAGTTTTCTCTCTCTCTGGTGAGAATTACAAATCAATACGTGCTATGTGCTTGGTATATTTTATTTTAATGAAATCCTGCTTCACATAGCATTTGGATTTTATCGGTTGCCTTGTTGGACCCCTGGCATCAAGGCATGGTAACAAAGGAGCAAGCCGCCTCCTCCACTGCTAGGGTCATGCTGCAGGTGCTGCAAGTAACCCTGAAAATTGATTTGTTTTATTGGTGTTTTCCCTGAATGGATGGTGTTGCAAGTAATTCACCAAAAATCACAACTCACTTGGTAGCCAAACTTTTGCCTGCGAAATTGCAAGAGACCTGCATTTAAAATGTATTTAAAAAGGCACAGTGCTGAGTCCACAGCCAGGCCTGACCCTCTCTTGCCAGTGTCAGGTTAGGTCAGACTGAGGTCAAGCTGCATTAGCGTGTGGGTTGTGCAGAGCAGACATGCCCTGTCCAGATGTTGGCACTCTTCCACACTGAGCCTCAGATGGAGAGGGGAGACTCAAGTCCCACTCCTGCGTTTGTGTGTGGAGGGCTCAGGCTGCAGCACTGGGCTCAGTGCCATGCTCCTGCAGCCCAGAGGCTCCTGGCCTGGAGCTGGCTCATGGCCTGGAGCTGGCTCACATCTGGCCAGCTGCAAACTCAGCCAGAGGAATTTAAATCCATCTGCACCCATGGCCCATTACTGCTCAGGGTGCAGTTTGAGGTTAAAGCTAAAACAATCCTTTTTCTAGGAACAATGCCCTGGGCTAGGCCTGTCTGATCCAGAAGATTTGATGTTCTCAAGAAAAAAAAAATGAAATCAACCTTCTTTACTTCAAAGCCATGCTTGCCCTCACTTACAGGGGTCATAGCAGCAAGGTCTGGAGATCTTACATGGTCAGCCACAGCCCAGAGGCTGTGCGATTGCCTGCTCTGTCACTGAACTCCTTCTAGCAAGTCCAGAGAGAGGAGAAACAGCAAAAAAGCAAAATGCCATCAGAAACTATAAGACCAGCTTGAGTAACAGCTATAGTTGAGAAAACCATGGCCTGCTCATAAGGATTGCTCAAGCTGAAATGGAGCCAAGCTGGTCTCTGCCAGGGAGATGTCCCTTTCTCTGTGATGGCAGCAGGGAGGAGACAACCCAAACAAGGACAGTGCATGCTTCCTAAGATTCCACAGAGCATTGTGAAATAAAAACTATAAATATTTAAGTTGTGCAAATGCTCAGTCAGGTCAAAAGCCAGTGGAAAGTGCTCTGCAGGAGTCAGGCCAGTCCACCCGATGTGGCTGGCAGTCAGCAGGCTTTGTAACCAGCAGATCAATGACCTCCAAAGGAATGTCCTTCCACTGGCAATTTACTTGTCACTGATTTCAGCCATTCTTGTATGTGGGTCCTCTGAGCTTGCTGTGATCAACAGGCCAGGATGAGTTGTGCAGGACATTTAGGGGAATTTGTTATAGCTGTGGCACTGATGAGAGGCAGGCTGGATCCCAGCAGAGCAGCACTACTGGTGGATAAATGCCCAAGGGCTGGATGCTTTGTCATAGCTGTGTTACTTCTCTTTGCATTTCTTTTTTAATTTAAATCTCTTTCAGCCTTGGTTTGTAATTGTTCAGGATAACTAGTTTGCTGGTTTGTTTTTTTTTTTTCCCTAGGTCTGGATAATTGCTTGGCTTCTTTCCAGCTGATGCTCCCCATGCACAAAGAGGGAAGTGTGCTCTTCTGTATGAAAGCTTTTATATCTATTGCTTCCTTTGAATGAAATGAAGAGGGAGTTCATCTGCACTGCATTTTGAAGGGGTGAGGGTGGGAGCCTACAATGCCCATGAGGTTCAAGGGTGAACTTAGATAAAATTACAGGCACATGCCGGGGATGCTTTGGGAGTATGCAGCACCTCGGTGGGTCCGAGCAGAGCTGACAGCTTAGTGTGGCAACAGCAGAGCTGCTGGGGGTTCAGTCCCTCAGATGGACACAGGCACTTGGCAGGAGAGGCTCTGTTATTCTCCTGCTGAGAGGCAGCCAGAGATATTGGAGAGCACATTCTGCTCTTGGCTGCTCTTTAAAGAGCAGCATAACCTCTCTGCAGATAGAGATTGTCT
Organism: Indicator indicator; assembly: GCF_027791375.1. NCBI lineage: Eukaryota > Metazoa > Chordata > Aves > Piciformes > Indicatoridae > Indicator > Indicator indicator. The sequence goes on along the minus strand of NC_072024.1, from coordinate 12,231,745 downwards.
TTGTACTAGAAATGGCATTACTCCCTATGTCATTCAGCAGTGTCCTGGGAAGGTTTGGGTGTAATTATCCTGATATTATAATATGAGCTTGATCTGTACAGGACTTAGCCTCCTGCTGCAGTGGGCAAGAGCAGCTTTTGGGGTGAGACTGTTTCCAGAATGGGGAGAGAGCTCTGTGAATCTCTGCAAAATGCTCTCCTGGGATGGTGAAGGTGTGCCCCCCAAGGAAGAATGCCTCATTTTCCTGAAATTCAGCCAGTTTCTCTGAAACATTTCATTTCTACTGTCCAAATGCATATCCAAGCAGGTTGGCCTGTGTGCTGCAACAAGGAACAAAACCCACTTGTTTGGACTGAATTGTACATGTGCTCAAGGGAGAACCTGCTAAAATTACAAAATCCCAGACTATGTACCCGTGTTCATATTTTGCCACTCTGATAAGATAGTGTTTTGTGGGGCAAGTGGAAGCAAAGTGACAGGTTTACACTTTACTCTGGAAGTGAACTTAAAGTGAACTTACACTGTGAGATGTTTATGTAAAGAACTAGTAGTTAAAGATATCTTGGTAAGTTGGCAGGAGTCTGGCTGATTTAACATTAACACCCAGAAAGTCTAAGAGACTGTAAGTTAACAGTGAGACATCATTAGCTTCCATCCCCTTTCAACCTATGGAAAATTATTTTCCTCCAGTTCTTCTGTTTTCTGGCCCCTTGGAATGTAATCAAATGTGACTCAGCTTTTCAATTCAGCAAAACCTTTTAAACCTGCCTGTGTATGAAACACTTCATAGCATGGTGTGGCACTTCATAGTAAATTCAATTAACTCTTCTGTATACTCCTGAACTGTGAGAGAACCTCGATAAATAAAATAAATCTGTAAAATAAAGAGAATTTAGTAGAGGGCTGAATGTTTTCCATTCCCCCTCAGAGACACAGGGATCAATATTATCCTCACATGCTTCTGTACTTGTGTGGGTTCACCCAGATGCCTGACTTCTCTGCAACTCTCCTTCTCTCCTTTTACTTCAGAGCAAAGGCTGATGTCTTCTGAAAACACCAAGGAGATGATGACTGCAGCCTGCCTGGCTGATCCACTCCCACTCACACACTGTGCTGCAGAGGACTGCTTGCCTTCTCCAGGCTCTTTGGAGGTCAGTGAAACAGCTATAAAGCCCTTCCAGGTCCATGATACCCAATGGGATGGGTGTTCAGTACAAACCAAGAGCAGGCTACTTTTGCTTGTAGCCCAGGGGGTTCCTTGTGGGTTTCATTTTGAAGAGATTCGCTGTCACAATGTTGGGGTTTTTTGGAGCGTATCTTTGAAATTCTTTGTGTTCCTTTGTGTGACTGCTGCTGCCCTAACAAGGTGCAGGACAGGCAGACATCACCTGCTAGTACCCTCCAAAAAGTGGTATCTGCTCATCCTCAGAGACTGACCTTCAGCACTGAGCACATGGCTCTACTACAACTCTAGCCTTTCAGGGAGGTAGAAGAGGGAAACTGTTTTGCTTATAAAGCTGAATGTCCCACAAAAAGTGTTCTGTAGGTAAAGACTAGGAGGGAGGACATATTATTTTTTTGGAGAATACTGCTAGGAATAAAATTACCTTGATCCTCTGCTTTGCTCTGCCACGGACTCATTCTTCCACCACAGGCAAGGATCAGTGAAAACATGCCTTCAGGAAAAAAAAAAGGTCTGTCTTCAGAAAGAAAAGTCTGTCTCCAGAAGGAAAAGTCTGTCTCATGCTTTCTGGTAATAGCTCTGTTTACTTTCTATTTTGCCCATGTTCAGCTGTTGTGGAGTTCTGACTTTCATGTTTGGAAGAGGATAGTGTAGGTTAAAAGTCCTGGTTACAAGAGCCCAAACGTGCAACAGATGGTTTTAAATGGTAGTGAAAGTGTAACTTGTTGAAAAGCAAGTTTAATGGAAAGGAACCTTTGGCTACTGGTAAGACCCAGCGCTCCATGTTCTCACTTCATCAGCACATGGAAGTATTTATGGGGCTCCTACAAAGCTTTCAAGATTCAGTGTACACTTGGCCGTGCAGTTTTTGCCCTAAAGATCTCCAAATGCCTGAAGTTCCCCATGGCATTAACTTGCCTGGCAACATGGCCTCTTCCAAATGAAGTACTTTTATAGTGGCATCTCTGAAACCCTTTTGGACCTTGTCAGGAAGCACTCAGCACCCCCTTTCCAAAGCAGAAATCAGTGGGGGAATCTGTTGACACCCCCAGGCCACTGGGCTTTCCTCCTGCCTGGGCTGGCTTTGGGAAGTTCTGTTGAACATGTGAGCAGAGCTCTGCCCCCACATCTGCTTACTCTTTGGTTTTACACAGGACTCAGCACTATGGTAAACTGGGAGCAGAGCCTGTCAGCAAGTGTGGGTTTGTGGGACTGCTGTTACTTTGATGAGAGGCTTGGCCTGGGACTCTTTTTTGCACATCTTTTTGATGTGCTTGAATACAAGTCTAATCCCAAAGGGTATTGCTCTGCAAGAGCATCCATCCCCGTGAGTCTTCAGGGTTCTTTGTGTTTGAAGTTACCTTGACAATTAACCTGTCTTGCTTAGGTAATAGCTACAACATTCCCCTGGAATCTGGCTGAAATATTTAAATTCAAAACCCAGCACACTGACATTAATACTATCTCTTTTTCTGCTACTGTCATGCCAGCCTGTAGGCTGGGGCACCTAGTGTGCTCCTTCTGCACACCACTGCTCTCAATCACCTCCTTCCCTAACCTCAGTCTTCTACACAACTCTGCCCACACATTTATACAAACTATACCCATGCCTTCAACCTCAAGTTTCTAATGCAGAGAAGCCACAGCATGTGTCTACCAATCCAGTGGTGCCCTCTGATGTTTCTACTCCTGGCTTCTGTATTGGAATGGGTAATAAAAATGCTGCTCATTTCATCTTTATTAGGCTTTTCAAAAAGGCTTGGGAAATGAGATGCTGTCTGTCTGAGGGGGTCTCAAAATTCATAGGCTCACTTAACTGCATGGATTAGAAACAACCTGGAGGGCTATTTCTTGATCTGTGAAAATTTAAATTCAGCAGCCAGTGTTCCCTTTGCCAGAGAGGGTGAAATTACCACCTCTTGGCTCCAAAGAAAAAGCTGCTTTCCCTGACTTCCTTACAATGCTCTAGGTGTTAGTGATTAATAATAGCAGCCTTCACTTCAGTCCCTGTCATGGCAACAACAGATTTTGTGCATGCAGGTGCACCACTTCTTGCTAAAACAGACCAGCACTTCTAGCTATGAGAATTCATTTCAGCTGCTTAGAGTTTTGCCAGGTTGCAGCTATTTGGGTTGAAACTTCTCAACCAGAGAATGTCTGCTTCGTGCTGATTAATTCATTTTAAATTTCAGCAGGAGTATTTCAGATGTTCCATGACCAAGATTAAGGAGATGTGTTACTCAATGTTCTTACTATGGTAGAGTTTTTTTATCCTTGTTGTAAAAGACAGTCCAGCATCCACATGCACTGAACTTATCATGTGCTGCATATGCTTTCTGGTGTCAGACAGGGCTGTCCTGAGAGCCAGTATGAAACAAATGGTAAATTCACAGCCCATTTCATTGCCTCCTGTTACAGTCCATCTCCTGGATAACTTGCTTTCCCTGCTCCTGTCCTCCCTCCCACCATTACAGCTGAGCAGGTCACCACTGTGCCCTCTATCCTCTTCACCAAATCCACTTGAGGTTGTCTCATCTTCCCCATTGTGTGGCAAACCACTTTCTCAATATCTTCCCCAGCTGCCAGGTTGATTCCTGTTTCAAATACTGTTCTGACACCTGCCTCTGCACAGGTCTAGGGGCCCTGTGAACTGGGTAATTCAGGCACTGATTTGGTACCAAGTCCTCTACTGTCAGAAATGGCACCTTCTGCATCTGGAGAAGGTTTGGACACTGATCTGCTGCAAAATGCTCTTGCTAAGTGCGTTGCTTCAGCTTTTTTCCCCAGAGTGATGACTTATTTTGCAGCCAGTATTTTTGAGGGCAGGCAGGTGGAAGGGCTTTTTCAACCAGGAGGAAAATAGATCTCTGAAGCTAGTTAAGGAAAGAGTCCTCCCCCTCTATGTTGCACTTACTATGATTTAAATTTGTCAAGACTGGCTTGGTACAGGACAGCAGAGGTATTCACATCTGTCACTGTAACTAAAGGAGGCTTTCCCTGAGCACAGCCCAAAAAGGTGCATTTGCATTCACTGCTGTTGGATCTTTCACCAAAGTACTGGTTTTAAAGCATTTGGCTCCCCAGCAGGATTTCCCACTCTGGTTTCTGTGAGATTAATTGTTTCAAAAGCTGGAGTGGATGGAAAATTTTGTTGGCTAAGTCCATACAGGAACAGCACTGCTTCTCTGTGCAGGAAAAGTTGATTCTTTTAGCAATGCCATGTGTTTCTGTGCAGTCTAATATTTCACTCAGCTGTGACATGTTCTTACTTTATTCAGCCATCATTTAGCCCATGAAGGAAGCACATGAAGTGTGTTCATGTTGCTATCAATTGACACCTTTTCCTTTATAGTCTTCTCAGAGTAATTTTTACAGTTTCACTGTCATATTCACAAATGTCAGCCTATCAGACTTCTCTGAACACAGGACAGGTGTTGGAGAGACTGCCTTCAAAACAAGGAGATTTGCTTTGTGCCATTCATTGCCATTCCTAGCCTTGATCACAAAATGGGGGATTTAGGATTGGGTTTCTCTCTACTGTGTCCTTGTCCTGACTGCAGAATACATTTTAGGAACTTCACCTGAGAATGGCTTTCTTTTCTTGGCCTCTGCACAGCCCAATTAAGATTTCATTGGAAAATATTAACTTCTTCAGCTAAAGCTGTAGAGACCACACAACCATAAATTCCTGTGTAGTCAACAGTGGCTCAGGAGATCTGTGGAGTTATGCCTACTTTGTCAAGCTTTGGAAATCTTGAGAGGAGGTCCTGGAAAGCCAGCATTAGCCTTGATTGCATTCTTGGCTAGTTTAGCACCATGAATCTCTGTTGGGCTCTGCAGGAATAGTTTGGTTGGCTACAAACCAACTACCAGGTGAAATATAGTTAAGAGAGCAGAATAGGAGAGTAGAGGAAAGCCATATATACTGCACTGCAGTGTGGATGAGGAGAAGTAAGTGTCAGAATAACACAGCTTTATTACATTTTTACCCCAGTTCTAATCTTTTCCTTGAATGGAGCCAGAGTTCATATTCCAGGCCAGCCATATTTCTAGATAATGTATAATCATGGTTCCCTCTCATTGCTTATCTTACTGCTCAGTCGCAGCTGCTTTGCTGGGTATCAGGAAGCTTTTCCATATGGTCTGTGAGCATCATTAAAAAGTGCCATGAGTTTGGTGCTTTCAGCCCAGAGGGATTTGATCCCTCTTCACCACAGGGCTGATGCACAGCAGCAGCAGCAGCCACTAGATCTCATCAGCTTTGTGGAGCAAAGGTGAGCTTTGAACCAGAAGCCTCAGACTGTACACACCATACAAGCTTGGATGAGGGCCATGTTGCAGTATGATTCATATTTCATTCAGAGCATGTTCTTCTCTGACACCCCTGCAATCTGAGCAGTCTTTTTTTTATTTCCTCATTAGTTATTAGGTATTCCTTGTCTTGCTTTGATAAAACCACTAGTCTGGGAGTGGCTTTACTCCCCCATCTCAGGCTTAGGAGAATCCTCCGGAGGACTGCAGTACTGAATTGTTGGGCAGGGGCATTTCAGGGCACAAGCCACAGACAGGATGACTGAAGCACTTTGTTCAAGCTCTTCCACCCCATCAGCTCCAGGATGCCAAATAGAAGTAAAACAGAGCAAGCTTCAGTGCAGCTCTCATTGCTTCAGGTTTTAAACACTGCCACATACGCCTGAGCTATCTTCTGCTGTGTCCAGCTGGTGGTTTTCCCCATTGAAAGAGACATGAAAGAGATAATTGTGCTTTGTTTAAAAACATTGCTGGAGTTGGAAAACCAATTTCTTTTTAAGACTGTCTAGCTCATTGAATTGAACCTCTGCACAGTAGCATATTCAGTTTCTGCTGTAACCTGCTACTGCTGCTTTTAGCTGTAGCTTTAACCACAGAAATAACAGCCAAAAAAAAAAAATAGCCAACCCAACTATTTGATTCCATTTTTTTTTTCCTATTTTTTTTTCTCTTTCAATGACACTGGCTGTACTGTTAGCTGGAAAGAAGGTTTGAGGAAGAAGGCATATGACTGTTCTTTCTTCCTCAGCTGACAGAGGCATTTGAATTCTCCCTGGCTTTGCTGAAATCACAGTATTGCTGAGAACATCTGTAAAAAAGAATTAGCTTTTTCTCTCTTCCCCTCATGGACAACAAGCTTCAGAGAAGGTCAGGTTTAGGAGTGTTTCTGTGGATTATTTTAGCTACACTGAAAAGGGTAGAGCCTATCTCATTGCAACCAGATACATATACAGCAACTACTTAAAAAAAGTACAGGAGTTAGCCAACATCAATATATAGATTTGGTAGCAGTCAGCCTGTTCTTTCACATTTTCAGCAGTGCTAGCATTACAAGCCAAGTGAGAGGATGTCTGGCCACACCCTGAGCAGTGCAGAGTGTCAATTAATCAGGCAGACAGACTATCTGTGATTAAACAGGAGATCACCTTGTAGGTCAGACTGATACCTCCTCCAGGGTTGCCCCATGATAGGGTGACAGGCATATTCTCACTGGGCTGCAACTAAAATCATGTGGAATTCACAGGCTGGAGTTTCTGTGAGTACATGATGCAGAAACTCATGAATCATCACTCCATGGTTAACATCTGCAAGGAGAGGCTAAGGCATTACCTGCAAACCTTTGATCTGAGTTGTTTGGGCTGCTGTCTGCAGGGCTACTTGGGTTGTTTCTCTTGAATTAATTGTGGTACTAATGAGAGCTCCATCTGCAAATACAATGCCCTATCCCCTTCTGTCTACAATGAACTGTGACAACACTGGACCAAAGTCCTCATTTGAAAGCTTTCTTTATAAAAGAGAGGAGCCAGCCGGCTGGGCTTTCTCTGCAGTGGCTCAGAGACTTGGAATGTGCTTTCTCTCCACTTCATACTAAGCTGATTTGGTAAATTTCCAGGACTAAACTTCTAGCAAAAGACTCCTGGATAGAGTTTCTGGAGAAGGCAGACACCAATCCTCCTAGACATTCCTCCTAGACACTATGGGTAGGTGGCTGTCTGATTGTAGAAGTGCTGGAGTTTACTAATGCAGACATAATTAAATTAGGGAACCCAAAGGATTGGAGAAAAGCCTTTATTATTTTTAGTCTTAATAAAAATAGCATCTCAGGCTTCCTAGAATAGTAAAAACAGAGAGTGTCAGGGATGATTGCTGGACAGAGAGTATTTATATTCCTTTTCAGCTAGGGTTTCCATGAAACAGAAGCTGTTTAGATTGCATTTGACCAACCGTGTCATGTCTAGGCATATGCAATCAGTTCTCTAAGCTTAGAATTGCAGTTACAAACCTGAGTTTAACTTTATGGCAGCATGTGCAGGTGTCTCACAAACAGTATTTAGAGGATGATGACTATTTTAATCATAACCCCTTCAGTAAATAAGAATCTCTGGTTTTAGTCATGAGGGGATGTTTCAGCAGTAATAGAGGTATTTAGGAACCTAAATTGATCTAAATGTGGCCAGTGAGGGCAGTACCTAAGTCACAAAAATTTCATTGCAAGCATCACTCCACACTGTTGCTTGCTTTCATTCTCCTCTTCCTTCAGGGCCAGTTTGCTTTGTTGTAGGGAAATTCTGCAATGTCAGTATTTCTGGTCTCACTCAGTATATGAGGTGCTGAGGGGGGAAACGACAGAGCTGTCTAAGCATCCCTGATGTGAGAGGGACAAGAAAATATGGGACTTCTGTCCCTGCCTGTAACACAAGGATTTAAGGAGAAAGGGCAGTTTCCCACCACGCCCATTCTCTGGTCAAGGAGACTTTTATAGCACTGCTCTGACTGCTGATGGCAATTTCTGTTGTTATTTACAGTGTGTTCTTTTCCCTTCCCTTTGTATTTGGATCCACTTCAGAGGGATGTGTACATAATAGCAGCAAAGTGTCTGCTGCAGGGAAGAGAGCTCTCTCCAGCATGCACTGCCCCACCAACCTGAGGAGCTGATTCATGTGGCCATGAGCTCTGCTTGCCACAATACACCCCCTTACTCCACATTCAGGGACAAAATTGCCTGTACTCAGACCTAGGGAGCTGGAGAATGAAACACACCAGGTCACAATCTTGTGCTCACTGCTGTTATGCTAAGAAAGGGGACTTCCCAGGCAGGGTACTTAAACTGGGGTTCTCTTTTTCTCATACTGTATCTTGGCTGTCAGCAGGTTGGATTTAGAAGATCAGGAGACCAGGTCATTTGGTCCTGGGATTCTGGTCAGGAACAATTAACTTAAATAGACTGAATCCAGAAAACAGGATTTTTTTCATAGAATTTCTGAAAGGTCTTTTTCTACCTGCTCTGCTTCAAAAATACCACAGACTAATCTGTGCTGTTGAGTCACATGCTTCTAAGCAAATAAAGCCCAGCTCAGAATAATCTGGTTTATACTTTTTGTGAAGAAACAAAAGCATGCTGCTAGCAAATTTCTTTCTAGTAAATGTGTATGTATAGACTTCCTGGATGTGGTCCCTTGGCTGGGATAAAAATGGATACAGTCTCTGAGCAAATGCATACAGCAGCCAAAGATCTGGCCTTTTCATTACAGGCTTCAAACTAACAATTCTAGGCTTGCAAACACATCAGCAAAGGCATCGTGCCTGTGTGGGCAAACACTCCCTTCCTCTTAGTTATCACCAGCTTCAGCCAAATGGTTTAAAGTGCTCAGATTGCTCTGAAATACAGAGAGATCTCTGATGGCAGCCCCAAGCCCCTCTTTCCCTACCTTGGGAATCTTTTGAATGCAAACTCTGCTCGGGCTCCAAGGAGAGCATTTCATGTTTGGGCATGGTGGAACTGTGGTAGCAATGTCAGCATGTGGTGCAGGTCTCATGCCCATCTCACCTGCCACTGATGGGGAGGTCCAACAGGACATGAATGCAGACAGAGGCTTAACAACAAGGACTGCAAGCAAATGTCCTAGCCAGGTCATGATACTTTATTGTGAGGCCTGATGCTACCCAGTAATGCTGACTCCTCACTGTGTTCCTCCCAGTTGTAGAAGGTAGGAAACAAAAATGCAGGGTAGTTTCTCCTGTTCTGGAAGAGCTTCAGGAGAGCAGGCAATAAACTGGGACTTGGTGCTTTGCAAAGTATTTCAGAGTTAGTCACTACACCAACTAAACCTCTTCCCTTCTTCAGTCTTTGCCCAAGTGATTTCTGTCTGGGAAAAAGCTTTCCTGGAGATCAAAGCAGGACCCACACAGGAGTGGAGGGGTGTCACAAACCTCTACCATCTCCACTCCAAATGCAAACTGCTCCTGATAGCATGCATGCAAAATAGGTGTCTTTCTTCTCACCATGATACAGAAGAGTGTACAGCAAGTGTTTGTTTCTTGGAGGAGTTTCAAAACAAACTTTGGACAGCTGTCAAGGACTTATTGCATAGCTGGAAGGCATCACTCCACTGGTGAGTGCAGTGAAAGGGTGATGTGCTCCTGTGGCTTTAACTGGTTTTAAGTGTTCATCAGTGTAAGAAAAGCTGGCAGCTCCTCTACTGTCTGCTACTTGCCTTCAGTACCATCCCTATCTTGTTTGTGATGCTATGACACTTGAAACAAAGAGATGTGTGCATGCTCTGCTTTCCTAGAAGCAAAGAGCACCTCCCAGAAGCAAGACACTTGGCTGCTGTTTACATGGATACTTTCCAGTGCCAGTGCCACCAAACTGCCCAGTCAAAACATGCTGGCATGCATCTCTATTCACCATTCTAAGCCCGGTTCTTTCTATCAGGGAAGAACTACATCCCCAGAAAGGGATGTCCTAGTCCTGGCAAGGAAGGTATAGAGTGCAGTCAGGCTTTTTCATGTGTTCAAAATTGTACAGCCTTGTGCCCTTGAGATCCCATCCCTCCCTGAGTCATTGGGTATATAACTATACAGGAGTACCTAGTGGTGGTTTTTTTTTTTCCCACAACAGGATTTGGTTTTATTTGTTGGGACTTGCAGCACAAGGTAAGACTGTGACAATGGTATTTGTACTAAACAGTGAATATTCAGTGGCCACTAATCCTAGGAAACCTGGAATAGAAAGTAAATTGGGTCCTATGAAAAGTCTGGCAACATACATGCTCTGAGTGAGGTGTTTGTAAGCTAGGTAAACCTATGGGTTCTATTTCAGGAGCTTTTGCCTTTCCCTTCAGAGCCTTCATGATGTTGCAGATAACTGTTCTTCCTTGGAAGAGGCAACATTTTAAGGAATGAGAGGGAGAAATTTCCACCTCCAGAGGACAACTTGAAACACATTTTCCTTGCAAGACTTATTTGTGCTTGAAATGCTCATGCTCCTCTTTCCCAGACACCATAATCAGACTGTAAAAAAAGAGCACTGAGTACACAAATCCCTACTCTGTGGAAAGCCTTGTTCACAGGAGATCTATGTGACACAGTAGAAAAATTATTTGTTTCCACCTTCTCCTCCTGAAATGCATTTCCTTGCAATGCAGGATAGTCTATATATTGAGTCATCTGTTGTAGACTGACATATGATGGGCAGGACTATGGTGGCAGCTGGCTCCAGGGCTTTACAAGGTTCCTTTGAGATGGGTCATCAGCTGGCTCCCACCTCAGCTGTGCAGCAACATCACAGCATCCACTTCTCTTCATAGAGCTTTGCATGCAGCTGTTAGAGGGGTGGCAGATAGCACTGATCAGTTGCAGCCACTGCTTTGAGCAGCAAGGAGAAAGGCTGCAGCTTTCTGCTGCCAATGTGCAAGAAATACCAGAGCACGAAACAATCCCCAGCCATGGGAGTGAGTCTTGTGCTGCTCGTGGGAGGCTTGACAAGTTTGCTGCTCTTGCTGTTGGAATTAACTGCAGCTCCCAATGCTGTCCTAAGATCAAGGACAATTGGCTTTCCAGTGGGTATCTGTAAATCACATCCCTTCCTCATGCAAGCCTCTACATCTGACATCAGCAGAGAACATGCTCCCTGCTGGTGCCAGTGTATAAACTAATGAAATATAAATGTCTGGCACAAAAGGCAAACATGGTCCCTAGTTGCCACCACTGAATAAAATGGTTGAAGGGAGTTTCCATCATACCAATGACATTTCCAGTAGATGCAAGCACTATAGGCAGAGAGCAGTCCTCAGAGCCTGTAATTTGGTTTGTTCCCATCACCACTGGTACTTTTAAAAGAGAACAGCTGCTGCTTTTTTTTGTTTCCCTTTTTTTTTTTGTTGTTGTTGTTTTCCTAAATTGTGGCAACAAAAAAAAGTTAAAGCAATGATCTCTCAAAATCTATTTTGACAGAGGCCAGCATTTCCTGACGAAAAGCAAGAGCCCAGCTTTTAGTTTCTAGGGAGAATTCCCAGAAGACGAGGAGATAATTGCAAAAGGATCTCTGGGAAGTGATCAGCATTTTGTCTGGGAACAGAAACGTTGGCAAGCTATGGAATTAGCCACCACTCAATATCAGCTGCTCAGAATCAGATGCTATTTTCACTTATCCTAACTCTCAGCACTTTTTTTTTTCCCTGACAAGCTGTATGAACCTGCTTAACTCAGGCAAACCATGCTGTCACCCACCAAATCAACCCACCCTGCATTCCCCAGGGTGTGGATGGCTTTGGCTTCTTATTCCCTGTCCTTCTGAGACAAACCATCAGTATTACTTTGTATGAACAAATGGCAGAATCTGACCACATTTAAAAGATCCATCAAGCATCTTGTTTTATTATACATACTTTTAATTCTCCAGGTACCTCTCCAGAGGTATTGAATGTAAATTCCACCTTTTATCAAATATGTTTCTCTTATATGCTGAGCCTGCAAATACTTACTCCAGCACCTAATGGTGAAGAGTCCATTCCAGTGTGACTCTCTGCTGCTTTGAACTGTGGCTGTCATATACCAGTGAAAAGTGGGCATAAACATCAGTGTTGTGATGAAATAATCTTTGAAAACTCACATTCTGCAGGTGAAAAGGACTACTGGAGATGGTGGAAAATCAATGCACTGCTTGAGAAAGCAAGTATTCCATCTTGCTGCTATTAGCAGAATTGACCTTTCCTGGTTAATACAAAAATGTGTCAGAACCAGGCAAATGTTGTGGGTGCCAGTTTTGACAAGGATGGTTCAGATAAGGTGGTAGGAAAATTTGTTTGAGAGTTTGCAGAGCTGGAAGGGATTGCTTGGCAAGATCACAAGGTGCCTATCTTGGGGAAAGTTTCAGAACAAGCTGCACACATCTACTGAAGTAAGGGAAGACCTGGGGCTCTGTAAGGTCCCTCTCAACTGGCACATTACAGTGATGCCATAAATTTTAAAGCAAAGCATTGAGTATTGGATACTCTGGGGTCTGTAGACGTTCTGGAGGCAGGGTGATGTCTAATGCAGTTCTTACAAAACAGAGAGGAGATTTCCCATGGTCATCTCTGTGAGTAGCTCCCCAGATGCTGGCCTCTGAAGAAAGCCTGTGCTGCATCGGTGTAATTCCCTATGGATATGCCCAAACCCTTGGAAAAATCTGGGGGCTTCGGCAATAAAGGCAGTGTGCACTGGTGGCTGGCCACCAGCAGATGGAGGTGTCCCCAGCATGAGGCCAAGGCAAACTATTTCTGTGGCATCCAGTTTCCAGAATTAAGTAACTGAGCTCGAAGTTAAAATACCCTCTAGAAAGGCTCCTTTCCACAACAGATGCAAAACCAGGACAGATTCCTCAGATTCCTCAGTTTCCAGCTGAAACTAGCTGCTGTTTAATTTTCATTCAACATGGTCATCAGACCAAAGCTTGGGGTTAATCTCACTCAGTGGCATTAAGGACCTGGGAAACAGCATGGCATTTGGGAGGAACCTGCTGAGAAGACAGTAGCAAGTACTGCTGATGAGCAGGGAGGGAATCAAGAATGCACTGCATCAGAAGCACAGCATCTTTCTGCAGGCAAAAAGCACTCCCTCTTCACCTACGAATCAGACGCTGTTCCAGGCCTCAGCACCAACAAATTATTTTCCTCCGCACGGTGTTATTTCTATCTTTTGACCTTTTTGGTTATCAATATTGCCTTAGCTATGGACTGAATCTCATGGTGTAAGGCACTGTGCAGATGGAGAGTAGCATGGCCCTTCCAGAGGGAGTTCACAGGGAATGGGAGGGAAAGAGCCATTGCCAGTCTCTGGTCTGTACTCAATTCTTCCAACTAACCTGGCAAAGTGGCAGATTAAGACAGCCAGGCTCAGTGCTTGCCTGTAGAAAACTGACACACTTATTTCACAGGTGCTGCTGAGCAGCTGTACTTTTATGTGAGCTTTATGCCTGTTCTCTCCCATCAGCAGCAGTGTCTGAGGAGGCACTGCTCCTCCAGTGCAGACTGAATCTGATGATTCCCTTTGAAATAGGCTTGGGATAATAATTTAGAAGTCTGAGAGCTTGAGTTTAATCCTCTGCCTTTCTGTGCTTCTGAAGTGACCTTGCCATGATTGTCTGCCTTACAGGCTGGGGTTGCTTATTCTCTTCTGGATGATGGGGCTGCAGGGGAAGGGGGATGGTATAAAACATCAGCTTGTGGGACTGAGGAGAGTTCTCAGAGGCATGGAAATAGGCAAAAGCAAATGCTTGACCTCCCAGCAGCTGGTGCCATTGCCACCCAACAGCTCTTATCATAATGTACTTCTTCCTCCTTGAAAATATGTTTGTCCTTCTAAAAATGGTGTTTCAGCATTGGAGCTGATCATATCTGCAGCTGAGTCCACATAGGAATCCTATGAAATCTTCATGGTGTGTCTCCCTTTCTAGCCCCATGAATCTGAATGGCATGTTCACCTCAGACTGTTGGAAGACCAGCCTTGCATATCTGATGTGATCACAGATGGCCCTGGCCCTGCCCTCCAGCTGTGAAATACAGACAGCAGTCAGCAGTACTCAACAGGTCAGTGTCTGAGTTTCCACTGAGATGATTTACTGTATTTTCTTTTAAGGGAATGCCCAACTATGGGTGAAGTTTAGTTGCTTCTAATGTTTTTATTTCTCTTGCTGAACCCAGGGAAGTTGAGCTAAAGGGGTGATTATTTTCCTCATCTCCTCTCAGAGCATAGGGATAGATTTTCCAGTGTTTCAGTACTGGGAGATGCAAATACTGGTAATACTCACACACTGTCTGAGTGCATCTTCTAGCTCTTGGAAAGCTCTGGCAAGGAGATTCCCACTGCATAGCTTAAATATGCCTTCAGTCTCTGAACCTCCCTCTGCTGCCTTGAGAGGTTCAAGAAAAGCAGCACCAAACACTTTTGCTGAAGTGGACACCCAGATAATTGTTCTGGTTTCTTCTAACGCTGACAAAACCCGTAAGTCTTTATTCTGCTCTGAGGCTGTTGGAAGCCTCTTCAGAAACAAAAATAAAGGGAAGTCTCACTTTGTAGTGCATCCCCATTACAACGGTAATGCCAGTAAGTAGATATAAAAATGTATTCAGACACACCAGACCCTCCTCCCCACCCAGACTCCACCAGCCTCTTTGGCCCTGGGGTCTCTCAGACCATCTTTACATGTGAGGCAGACCCCAGCTCTATGCATGCTCATCAAGGGAGCCAAAACTGCTGTACCACTTGCAGCAGAGAGCAGCCTGCATCAGCAGAGCCATTCCAGCCAGCATCCATCAACTCTTCCCTAGCACCACCCCATCTCACTGCCCAGTGGCAGGGGTTACAGCTGTCCTTTTGCACACCGGACAGGCACGGGGCTCAGGAGTTGAGCTATTCTTTCCAACAAGTTACTGCAGACTTTGGTGCGTCCTTGCAAGCAGATATATTAGGGTCTCAGTTGCCACATCTATTGCCTATCTCTAGACCATCCAACAGGGACGTTAAAGAGCTATGTAATGTCATGGTCATAGCTCAACGTGGCCTGCAAGATGCTGCTCAGCTTCTTATTTCATTGCAGCCTTTTTCACTGCAATGGGTTCCTTCTCCTGGTTTACTCTGCCCTGCGTGAGGGCAGGATGAAGTGCAGCATGTGCACACACCCAGGCTTTGTCATTCCCAGTAGTGCCAGCTTGCACTGCCCGCTTTTTCTTAAAGCTAAGTATTCTGGGGATGAAGGTAGAAGCAGTGATTGACTGTTGTCACTTGGCATACCGCTCTCAGCCTGGCTTTCTAGTATGGCAAGTGGCCTTTGAGTAGATCTTGAGCATTGCTGCTATTTCAAAACTGGGGCAAGAGAAGCTCAGAGCTTGTTTTGCCTGCGTTTACAGAGCCTGGAGGTTAGAGAACGCAATAAGAGCTTTGTGCTCTTGCTTTCCAAAAACATGCAGAGATTGCCAGAAAATTATGTCCTTCTAGATAACTTTATTGCTTCAGTTGGCATCAGTCAGAAGCATTATTGCTTTCAGTTAGAGACTGCAGGGCCAGGGGGTTAGCCCGAAAAAAAAAAAAAAAACAGAGAGAAGAAAAAAAAAAAAAAAAAAGAAGGGGGCTATTTTAAGGCCACGAAACTTTGTGATGCTTAGGAAGTAGTGGCTGTGCTGAGAAAAGTCACCAGGAGGAAACTCCGCGCCCGGCCAGCACAACTCAACTTTCTCTTCCCTCGGAGAAGTTTGGAACAGGGAAGTGCGTACTCCCGAGCGCTGGCAGAGCGCAGACCCAGCGCTGGGCGAGGAACCCCCCCACACCGCCGCGGCCCCCGCCGCTCGGCGGGGCTGGATGGGGCGATCCGCGCGGCGGCCCGCGGCCGACGAGCGCCGGCGCTGCGGGGCAGCCGGGGGGCGAAGTTCCCCTTCCCGCGGCTGAGCTCCTCCAGTGTCACTTCCTGCCGGCGGCGGGGCGAGGCGAGGCGGCCCCGGCTGCGGCCCCGGCCGCGGGCGCGGAGCGGGGCGGGGCGCGGAGCGGCGCCCAGGGCGGCGCAGGGCCGGCGGGCGCTCGGCGGGCCCTGGCCGCGGGGCGCTGCGCTCCGCCGAGCCGCCGTGGAGGATGCGGCGGAGCCGGGCGCCGCGGCTGGCGCTGGCCGCCTGCCTCGGTTCTTTCCTGCTGGTCGTCTTCTACTTCCAGAGCAGCCTCAGCCCAGGTGGGTGCGTCCCGCTCCGCGCCTCGGCCAGCGCTGCCTGCAACTCGCGGCGGGACCCCGGCGAGCCCAGGCGGTCCGTGGGGCGAGTGTTGGGGGCAGGGTGCGGGGTGCTGGGCACCGTGGCCAGCCGCGAGCCGGCTTCTAACATCACTTGGGTGTCATCGGGAGCCGGTCAGGTTCAGAGGGACCGATCCACGCGGGAGTGTAAGTTCGGTTCAGCCCGTGAACTCGCTCCAAGGTTGCACGCTTCTCGGCCGAGACCAGTGAACTTCGCTGTCGTGTTTGCTTGCGACGTGTGACCGACCCACCACAACCGCTTTGCGGTGGAATTCATGTTTCATTCTCAATGGGAGCTTCTTTTGGGTGCTTGTCTCAGTAGGTGTCCCTGCCTTCAGTGAAAGCAGGGAGAGAAATTGCACAGTTCCCTCGGAGGCTATGCTGGGGTCAGGACAGACTAGAGGACCTGTTCTGCTCCCCAAGTGCCTATTTCGCACCCGCCGTCGCCGAAATTCCTGGGGAATCTGGTTGAATTGCTTAAGGGACTTCTTTAATGTGTATTGCTTTTAGAAATATCTTCCACATTGGGAAACAATTCAGAAGATAAAAAGTTGTGTTCTGGAGGGGTTATTTATTTATTTCCCTGCCTGCTTTCTGCTCTTTTGGGGAAATCTGCTCCTCTTTCTTCAGAGACGTTGTTGGGTAATTCCCGTAGTTTTAACAATGTACTGAAGTTGGTTGATTACAGCAGCAATCCATCAATGGCGCCTTTAAAGTTACATCTTAAAACTCAGACGATTGATTTGACTGAAATGTTAGTGGAATGTTATCAGTCTGGACTAAATGAAATGCGATTTTTCTTTTGTGGGGGCTGCTCCATCACTTTAATGTGTTGTTTTGTTTGGTTTTTTACCTAAAAATAATTTTTAAAAGGCTTAACTTGTTGACTGAGTAAGACTGAAAAGGAGCTAGGGTTCAGCAAGCATTTGTTATTTCTAGAAGAGCATGTGAGGTTTGTCAAGTGAAGTTAGTAGTCCCAGAGGACTACAATCAGTGCTGTCTTTCTTAGTAATTTTTATTTAAAGAAAGGATATATGTGTCTTGTTTTAGTGTGGGGGCTCTTCAGTAAAAAGTGCAGCATTGAATTGGGTCTCATCTTCACGGCTCCTAATGGGCACAGTGGTGATTTATGTTGGATTCACTTTCTAGTATTTGCCTGGAAAATGTGGCTCTTTTCAGGACTTTGGTTTTTAAAAGGAGTCTTCTGTGCGTCTGAGTCAGCAGAACTTTGTGTGCTTACTTCATTTCAGTCCCTTGCATGATCTCAGCACGGTTTCACACAGAGTTCCCGTCAGGTCAGAGCAAACCAGGTAATGGTAGTGGTGATGGCATCTCATAAGGAATTTGGGGGATTTGGGATTTGGAACACTCCCATGAGAGGTGCTGGCCAGCTGAGGCGTTGGGATGTGCAACACTCTTAATTGACTGCAGATCTGTTTCTTTCATGTGGGGCAAGTGCAGTTCTTGAAAGCTCCTGTGATCAGTCTGGGGTAGGGATCCTCCACTGCTGGAAACCAGTGGTGCTTGTCACTCAGTGGAAGCCCATTTGCAAGGGTGGTGAAAACTCCTTGCGGACTTCCCCCTTAAAGCTCACAAAAGAGGTGAATTAAAGTGATAGTGGTGTTCTCTAAAATATGGTTATTTTCTAGCTCCATAGTTGTCTCCCTGGTTCCAGCCTTCATTATTGTGCTATTTCCTTCCCTTATTGTTTTTCAGTTCACAGTTTTTTCTTTCCTCTTTACTTCTGTGAAAACTCACACTAGCAGAGGTAAGGTCATTACCAAATACAGAAAAGCAAGCTAAAAATTGCTTTTTTTTTTTGTGTATGTGTGTGTGTTATCCCATGGGAAAGCAAACAGAGGTCAACTGCTTGAATTTTAGAAGTTACAAGTTACAATAATAGGTAGACAATTTGCAGACTAAAAAGTGTCATCTTTAAAGTGATGGTTGCCTTGAGGTTATTTGGAGTTCTAGTTGCCTGGTGTCATTTGGGTTCTACGTAATAATGAAGACAAATGATAGAAAAAGCAGCAGTGCTATGATTTTCTCCTAGAAGTTAAATCCTGTTCACCATCTTCAGCAGGTCACCTTTCCTGGGCTACTCACAGTCCATTCTGTGAAACATGGTGAATTAATCCTTGCTAACAGCACACAGGGACTGAACCATCCTGCCACCAGGACAAGAGGTAGAACAATGGGTAGAACGATGATGCAACCAGAAATCTTTGAAATTTGAGGGTGCTAAGGGCTCTTTCAGCCCAGGGAGTAGGAATTAACTCCTCTCTTTGCATTTGCCACTTTTAACTCCATCCAAGCAGTTGTCTGCTGGAGCAGTTTGCGCTGAGCTCCATGGCTGTGCTGAAATAAGACTTCTTGTTTTGCCCTAGGAACACCCACACACCACTGTATGCTGAAATAACTGCTCCTAAGTGCTGCCCAGTTGGTTATTTTTGTGCTGGGCTGAATTGCTTCTCTTTGTACTGAGGGCAGTGGTAGAATCTGCCGTTGTACCTCCTGGATACAGAAATGGGCTTGGGCAGGCTTTCCAACCTCACACGCAGGAGAGGTGAAACAAGTCTTGGTGCTCCCCAGAGAGATCTTGTACATGTGAGTTTGAGTGTGCATTGACTTCCTGTCCCCAATTGCTTTGCTTTGGCTTTCCATGCTGCTGGCTGTACCAGTGGGCTGTAGTCCTTGTTCTTGGCCGTGGGGTGCAGCTGCAGCATATAAACTGCTCACTTCAGGACAGCAATGTTGGCCTTCAGCTGTCTAACTCCAGATTCACAGATATGTGTCCAGGGGCAGAACGTCTGCACCACAGGAAGGTGTTACAGTGATGCTGAGCACGCTAGTAGGTGGAGTTTTTATAAAGACTGCCACAGTGTGTAGTTGAAGGATTTGGCTGGAGCAGACATCTTTCAGCATCTCCAGGTTTCAGCATCTGGGCTGATGGTGTGGGCACATATGCTCAGCTCCTGGGGGCCTGGTTGTACCTGTGTCAACCTACAGCCATCCAGGAGATCCCACCTGGCCTCAGCATGATTGTCATCTGCCTTTTGAACTGATCTTCCTCTGCTGTCTCTTCCAGGGATGTCATATTGTTAGTGGCTATGCTGGCTTCTGCACACTATACATATATTTTGTAGAGAGAAGGTGAAAATAAGCAGTGGGGCTGAGAATTGCTTCATCTCTCTCTGGTCATAGTGTGGCTAGACTGGCACAGAGGTAAATGCTGGAAGCTGCTGATCCTTTTCTTCATCAAACCTTTGATTACTGCTGTTTCATAGGACTTGCACTGATTTTAGCAACAGCAGGGATCTGGGGATGACTATGGTAATACAGGGTGTGGGGTAGAGGGAAGTGAGAATGTCTGGAGAAGGTAGAGGGAGGTGAGTGGCAGATGGTAAGACCCTGTGTTCATCTCTATTTGCAATTCCTGCAGACCTTTGTCAAAAGTGCTGTGAGGCCACCCCAATGGTAGGTCTTTTGTGGAAACCTTGAGTATGTAAATGATACTGACATCCAGGGAACTGGAAGGTTCAGGTCACCAGTGAGGGGCCAGAGGAATGTGTGCATGAACTTGCAGTCCCCTAAGCAGTTAATAAGCAGCTTCTCCATCCCAAAAGAACATACTTCCTAATGAGAGGCAATTGGATACCATAGGAAGTATTTTATGTAGCCTTCTCCCTTTTGAGGCTTCTATCTTCTCTTCTTTGAGAAAAAATCCCCTTGAAATCTCTGAGGAAGAGGCACTTTTGGAAGTTGGAGGTACATAAGGAGGGTGAGGTCATTCAATCTTATCCTAAGAAACCTTTGCAGAAGAGAGCCATTCTGTTCTTGCCCCATCCTTCCTGCGTCCAGTCCAGTGACTTCTGCATGCTGGAGGTGACTGGAAGAGATGAAGCAGCCCTTGCACAGAGGCAGCCTGCAGGATGGCAGCTGCTCCTCTTCCTGTTGTTTCTAGTTTGTTCCAGTACTGAATCACCTTCGCCAATAAGAAAAAAGGAAGAAAACTCAATCTCAAAATGCTGCTTTATTTCTACTCCAGTCAAACTGTAGCATCCAGCTGTTGCTTCTTACGTCTTTTTAGCAGCACTTGCTTCACTCTGCCTTCTGCACTCCAAATGTTCTTTCATGACCTACTGTCAGCATCAGTTGTTGGACTTCCACTGCATCTTGTGGGTTAGATGTACTCAGCCTTCAGTCTGACTCTTTCACAACAAGAGATGCCAGAACCAGGATCATAGTAGTGCCGAGGTTGTGATACTGCTCCAGAAAGGTTTGCAATTGAGTGTGTAGCAAGATCCTTCTCTCCATCTGCCCTTGTATCAACCAGTTGGATCTTCTCTGGGCACTGACAGAGCAAAGCCTCTTCCAGCCACTGCTAAAGTGGAGGTGAGACTCCTAAAGTGGACGTACCACTTCAACCTCAAAGAGGAGGATTGGGGATGTTACAGGAGGATGAGCAGCAAATGCCAAAAGCCATATAACCACATGTAGCACATATGAGGAGTAGGAAACTCTGCCTCACAATTTTGGTGTGGTTAGCAGCTCTCTGATGTGCCAAGGTGGATATGGAAGATACTAATTGCCCCCACTCTCTGCCAGCTTTGGGATGGTTTCCGTTGCCTAGCCCAGCGTCTCTCAGCACCAGCTGATCCTGGAGAATCTCTTATTTCCAATCACTACAAGTCTGTCTCTATCCTCATGCCTAAAGATCTTTCCCTTCAGAGGGGGACAAATTGTTATAGAGTGAAAGAGATTACAGAGTTTATAAATTAATTGACTGAGGTCCTGCAGAGCCCTAGTTCCTGAACCTACAAGTGCACCTAGATGTCACCTGAACAGAGATACTCACTGAGGTATTAGCAGACCTTACAAACCAGAGATTCTTTTTCAGAACAGGGAAGAGCCTATCTCAGACCTCAGTTCCTCCCAATTCTTTAAAGCTATTTTCAGGCTGAAATTCAAGCACTGCCTTGGGACATGAGCGCTGTTCAGCCAGACGAAGGCTTTCTGAGACCGGGTCATGTTTGCAGGTGGCTGACACATGTCCTCAGCCTTCCAGATAATGAAGGCTAAGCTGCCTTCACCCTGGTTAATGCTGCAAGCATGGGCAAGTGCTGCGATGTGAAATTTAAGATGCCCTCTGAGATGGTGTTGGTTTGTCTGTTTTATTCCGTTTGCTTTTGTCATGGAGCAGTTTTGCCCAGCTCAGATTTCTGGTCATGGCACTGTGATGCCCAGGAGGCAGCAGCTGCCCTTCAAGGAACCAGTGCTCAAAGTACAGAGACATTTGCCAGCTGAGACATTGGGCAACACGGGCTGAAAAGCCCTCAGATCTGCTATGTTGGAAGAAGTCATGAAATGCTGTAGCTGCAGCCTGTTGTGGCAGAATAATATGCCCAGTCCAATGCTGAGGGCAGGGCAGTAATAAAGCCCATCTGCTCCTGAAAGCCAGGCTTTTCATGAGGAATGCTTTCTCTACTCCTTCTTGGCTTTCTACAGTTTCCTGAGAATCTCTGCTATGTGTGAAAGGTTTGGGAGGGGGAAGGAGGGGACTTAGCGTAGTAGAAGTTAACTCTGTGCCTGCAGGAGAGATTCATGTCTTGGTGGCTTTGCCAGGTAGATCCAGCCTTTGCTGGCCCCACATCCCTCTGACCTCCCAGCCTGGGTGTTTCTCTCTGCACTTGCACTTTCTGTTTTGTCCCAGCACCCAAACCCCCAGCAATTCTATTTATCCTAGGAAAAGAACCCTGCAAGAACACTTTCTGGGAGCAGCAAAACCTTTGCCAGTGTTGGTGCAGGAAAGACCTGCTGGTGTTCATCAGTCAGGTTGAAGATGTCTGGAAGTGCTTGGGGCACTTCTGGGGGTGCTGGGGTCTAGTGTATGCTGGATCTTCTTTCTTGGTCCTTGCTTCCCACAAGCATCTGAATGGAGAGCAAGACAAACCCTCCATCTTAATCCCAGTGCAAACACAGCTGTCTGTCCCTGGACTGTCAGAAGCCAAGGAACTACAAAGGCATTAGGTGCTGAGTACCCAAAGAGGAGCTTAACTCCTCAAATACTTTTGTGGGGCCAAGGCTGGGGGATGTTTCACATCAGGCTTTGAGGCATAGCTGGACAAATGCCCAAAACTTTCCTTGTTAAAAGGCAGTTAAAGACTATTGGTAGACTGAGAGGGAAGGAGCATCTCACTGAGTAGCTCTGGTGACCTGAAAGTCCTGGGATAAACATCACCATGCCTAGGTCCTGCCTTTGCTGCATGGCTTGAACTGATGCTGAGAGCTGGCACAAGTGGAGCACCTTAATAGCTAGGTATTTGGTTGGGATTTTTATCCAGTAGAAACATTATTGGGTAGAAAGGAGTGACTGGTGTCAGTGGAGAGCTGAATCCTGTGTTCCCAGTCTCTGCTGTCCAGTTCAGACCAACCTGCTCTTTCCTGTACATGTATCTGCACCTGTGGACCTTGCACTGCTGTAAACTGGGACATCCTGTCTCTCTCTTGTAAGGATCTGCAGCTTTGGGACAGGTCTGTATTCAACTACAATCCCTCTGTGATTTCCCCATGGATCTTTCCATTTTCCCTCCTTCATATATAGCTTCCCTTGACAATAAAGTCCTTCTGGCAGGGCTGGATGCTGGGTGTCATTGCTAAATGCACCTTACACATGCTGCTGCCCTCTGTGGATAGCCCCTTTCTAGGATGCCTATCTCCACATGCCAGAATCCTTGCTTCATGGCTAACTGTCATGGTTTACTGAAGCTAGCCCAGTTTTTGCTCTGTTTCAGGTTTGCACCCCATGTAATTCCAGTGACTTATCCAGTAAAATAAATTGTAGACCCCTGCTAAACAGATTAATTTGAGAGTAGAGTTCAACCCCCGAGTATCTCCTCTGCAGCCTGGACCCACTCTGTTCTCCCATTTCTCAGTTACCTGTGGCTTCAACTCAGAAGCCAAAATCTCAGTCTAAGTCAAAGCCCTACAAATGGGTAAAGGTGAGAAGAGTTGCTTTGTATCCTCAGGAGCTGGGTGTCCACTGCTCAAGATAAACTCCTCTTTCTTCATGTCCTTCACTGGAGATCACCCAGCATAGGAGGTAGCACCAGGACCTGGGTTCGATTTTGTTTCTCTTATAATTTTAATGAGCTGGGGAGGAAAGACAATGCTTTGTTTATTGTGTTGGAAGGAGAGCTTGACACGCTGAGGGAACACACAGCATGCATGAGAACAGGGAAAGGGAGCCAAAGGACACAGTGTGAGAAGTGGCTTTGTGCAACTTGGGTCTGCTGTAGAAGTGATAGCCAATATTGCCACTGCAATCTTCATGCTGCTAGGAGATATGGCATGTCATATCTCAACAAATGGGCTGCAGCCAGGCCCTGGGATGTCTACAGACTTTGCAGGAGGCAGCATGGCTGGTTTCAGCAGCCCCCAGTGCCTATTCCCCTCTGCATGGAGCCAAGCAAGGCAAGGAGACCTAGTATTGACATGAACCTGCAGTGGCTTATTCCAGGACAGCTGCTACTGCACCATTTAACAGCCCCCAGATTTCTGCTTTCTTCTTGATGGGCTGAATCTGTCAGAGTACAGTAGTGCCCTGAAGCATGCTTTCAGTCTGCAGACAAGGCAGTGATTGCAAAAGAAGCAAACACACCCAACTGGCCCATGCACACACGCTCCCCTGCAGTTGGCAAATACATCTCAGTGTCAGCCCCAGGCATTACTGTGATTCACCCTGAGCAGCTGCCTAATAAATGGCCTTTTATGAGGAAAAGTTGGTGAATGGCTGCATGAGAGCACTGTGTGGGATGTGGACCACAGCTGTGCCATCAGAGATCCTTCTTGAACCTGGTGCTGTTGTGCTGACCCACCCAGCATGTCAGAACCTGTGGATTTGAGGACATCTTTATGCTGGCTTGCTGGTGGACACGTTAGTGTGAGGGGGTAAAAGCTCTCCTCCAACATTTCTTTTGAATGCCATCAAGCAGGTTTTGTATTCCCAGGTCCTTTATAGCAGCCCTTATTGGGGTGGCTGAAGTCAAAAGGAATTCAAAAGCCATTCAACTTGTGCAAATCCATTTCCTCTAGCTTGCTGGGATGGCACTGAGCAGGTTTAGCTTCAGGGCATGGAGGTGTCCAGCCTTGAGTCAGCCAATGGGGAATTCCTGCAGCCTGGCAGAGGAGCAGAGTGCCCTTGAGCTCTTAATATTTGGATGAGCTTTGATTAGCTAAAACAGTTGTAAATGTATTGGCAGGCAGACTGATGGGAATTCATCTGGGAAGAGCTGGGAGTTGGTGTTTTCTGGGAGAAGAAAGCAGACTTTGTTCTGCTGGTTAGTATTGTAGTACCTCTGACCCCCTTGGTTTCACCAGCTCCCTCCACAGCCGAAGTGGCTCAGCACCATCTGCCCGTACAGGAAAGCCTTGCTGCATAGACCACATCCTTTGGCAGCTCTGTGCTGACAGGAGAATCAGAATGTGTATTAAAAATACTACTAATTCTCATTGAGGATGAGAGTGAATGTGCATTCTGCCAACCTTAGCTGTCCTGGTTGCATACACCTCCCCATGCAGGCTTTGGAAGGTCCTTCCCTTAGCAGTGGTGAGAGCTTTCTGACCATGGACAGCCCAGATTGGCTCCTTCAAGCCCTGTTTGCCACTGCCTCACAGTTAGCATGTCCTGCTTTCCCTCCTCCTTATCAATGACCATCCCTAATGCATTGGAGCAGTCCAAGATAAATGCCTTCAGTGTTCCCAGTGGTGCTGCTCCACCTGATGGCCCTCACTGAACCCTTGTGGTGGTGTGCCACAGCGTGAAACTGTTTCCACAGCTGGTAGAAGCTGCAAACCACACTGCCTCAGATCCAAGTCTGCTGTCATGCTCAGATGAGTCTGTTATGTGACCACGTAAACAAACTGTGGCTGAGCACAGATGCTGAGACCTGCTGTGCTGCAGAAGCTCCTGATGCTGGTGAGACCCTGCTTTTTCGTAATGGCACTTAATTTTCATAGCCTCCCCCAGAGTGTTATCTGTCTGGACTTGAAGTTACTTTCTCCCCACAAAAGGCTCTTCTGAAGGTGGCACTGTCTCCATAGTGGCTGAAGTGACAGGTCACAGAATCACAGAATTACTGAGGCTGGAACAGACCTCTGAGATCATCAAGTCCAGCCTATGACCTAACACCACAACATCAGCTAAACCATGCCACCAAGTGCCACATCCAAGCTTTTCTTCATCAAGCCTGTAGCCTGGGCACAGCAGATGGGTAGATGCTGGCAACTCAAGCCATGATGTGTGTGAGGATATGTGCCATTGAACACCTTGGGGTCGGACAGCTGCATGTCATGGCCCCTGGGTTTCTCCCAATCCCTTGTCACCTCTGTGGTGTGGAATGACGCTGGAGACATGAGTCGTGGCTGCTTGTCACAGCTTATTTTTCTCTTTGTAAATGCCACTTGATTAATAGCCCTCTGTGTCCTGGCTGCTCTCCCAGCCCTTCTGGGGAAGAAGCAAGAGCTACGGGTTTGAGCCATCCTTCTGAGTGGTCTCTCCAGGAGCGCTACTCTGCCTGTGGTTTTGCAGCCTCACTCTTAACAAGAAACTTGATCCAAACCTCCTCTCTGGCCAGATGTTGCTTCACTGCCCTGTGGTGTGAATTCCTGACCTTGCAGGAACACAGGTAATATTGACATGGGGTTCAAAGGTGATGTTTATTTGCAGCTGACCGGTGTGGGTGTCTCTGGGGCTGGTGCCCCCTGTTCCAGAGGGCTTCCTTCAAGGCAAGAACCTGGGAAATTAGCACAAATTAATTGGAGGTCAGGAGCTCCTCAACAGTTGCCCATGCCCAATCTTCTTTTGATGCCCTGCAAGCATGCAGCTCTGCCCCACTCCCGTGGCAGTGGGAAGTGTCTCTGCACCATCGTGTTTCTCCATGGCATGGGAAGGTGATGAGGTCAGTCCTGCACATGTCTGCAGAGACAGAATGTTCTGTCTGCAAAGGGTGCAGGGGCACCATATTCACAGCTAGGTCTTTTCCAAGTTTACTCCCAGTAGTAACTAGAGAGATTAATTTCCCTGTACTGCAACAGGTTCAGCAGACAGACAAATTGAGACTCAAACAAGGTTGACTTGATGCTGGTGGAGTTTTGCTTTGGCTGTCCATGAACAGCCACTGCTGGCTGGGTGGGTGTCGGTGCAAGACTCCTGGTTTCCTTCTTTCTGAGGTCTCCATTAGACCTTGCTCATTCTATGTAAAAACCAAAGAGATATCTTTAGAGCAGCTGCTGCTAACACCTGTTCTAAAGGCTTTCCAGCAATGGGGAAATAAATCCAACAACCACTCAGACAGGTTGCTGCCAGTGATGCTGGATCTCTGTGCTGCAATGACACTGGAGATGTTTGTATCCTCTGGTAAACATGCTGGCTGAGCTGACAGGGCTCTTTGGTGGCCTCAGTCTGTGCTCATTACTAAATGCAGCAGATGTATGTGGTGAGAAGTTGTGTGCTGGAGATGGTTCTCCCTAGACTTGAGCAAGATGCAGTTAGCTCCTGTCCTCTGCAAGCTCATGCACCTCTTCAGCACACTGTAAAGCCTCTTGCTCTGTATCTGGTCACAGTGAGTCTTGCAGGGTAATGATCTGTTGTCATCTAGAAAGGCAGGACACAGACCCTCAGCTGCCTCCACTGAGAGCAGAGGGGTGAGAGCCGGGGAGCAAATCTGGGGAGGGAGTGGCTGTGTTGGGAAGGGTTTGCTGAGTATGCATTTTTTTCAAGATCTGCTTGTTAAGGCTTTCATCAATTCCAGATGCACAAAACTGACAAGATGGCTTGAAAATATTCAGCAGGCAAGTCACTGAGCCATGCTGCCTTAGAAAAACTCTTCTTCCTTGTGTGCAGGTAGCCTCTGTGCAGGCACCAACAGCATCTGCCTGAACCAGACCTCATTATGGGCAGGTTTTGAGCAAGTCCAGCCTGGTCCCTTGGCACCCTGGCTTGCTGTGGCCCCAGCAGCTGAGCAGAAGGCAGCAGGCTGGTGCAGATGGGCTCTTGTCTTGCTAGATCCATGTTGCTGGCTGAGCCCAAGAGCTTTGTGCCGCTGCGGCTTGCCTCAGCCTGCCCTGGTGATGGAAGTGTGTGGGGGTATGGACGCAGCAGGGTGTGCAGGGGAGAGGTGGGTCTTTGCTGCAGCCTCCCCAGCTGAAAACCAGTCCCTGTGCATCCTGGCAGGGGTGTCTGCCATGGCACTGCCAGCACAAGCCCTTCTGCTGCAATTCCTGTAGAGCAGCAGACTGGAAAGGAGGAGCTTATTGACAAGGAATGGAAATGCTGGCAGTTCAGGCCTGCATTATATATGCAAGCAGCCAACTGGGGCCAGGAGAGTGACAGGCATAATGGGGAAGAGAAATTGCTCTTGGAAAGCTTCTAGCTTGGCTTGTAGGAGGAATTAACCATTTGAAAACAGAAGGTTGCATGGTACTTCTGCACAGACATTTTATTTGTTCATAGAGGCCATATTCCTACTGGATCCTGTTAATTTTCTGATTCCTCTAAAGATCTTAATCACAATCCTTGTGACAGCAGAGAGTTAGGTCTGGTGCCCTAGTGAAGTACAGCCCCCCAGCTCAGTTGCCTGTGATCCTTCTATTAAACCTTCCTGACACCTGCCTCAGGCTGGCACTAGGTGACCAGAGCCTTCTGCTACCAAGGAGACATGAGGGTTTGGGAAGAACCAATGAATGGGACAGAGTGTCCAGACACAGCTGATATTGGCTCTGTTCCTGCTCTGATCCCTGCAGATGATGCTCTGGCATTTGGCAGGTTGCTTGAAGCAGCTGGATTCTCCTCTTTCCACCTCTGCATGATTTATTGTGAGCTAATCCTATAGCTGTCATCCTTTTCCATCACTTGATTAGAGTTTCCCTGGCGGATCCTTGACTCAAGTTGACTAAATTGGAATAAGAAAACTGTCCCTGAAAAACAGAGACTGAGCAAACCCCTGTCTCTGGGGAGGAGAAAGCCACACAGCCAAGGGCCAGCTGTGCCAAACCCTGTGCTTGGGTAGATCTGATGACACTGTCATGGTTCAAGAGGTGCCATCAGTGAGAAATGAAGAAAAATTGCCTTCTGAAACATGAAGTAAGCTGCATGAGAAAACAGGAATCAAGAGAGAAAAGAGCTTTTTTGAGGCTCTACAGAAAACAAGGAGCTTCCATGTGTAATTTTAATGCCTTCCTAATGGCAATGGCAGCAATTTCTTCCTAAGTAAACCTCCCAGGATCTTGAACATCAGGAGGAATGCTCAAATGATTTTAAAACATGTCCAGCAATGAGATCTCTGAATCACAGTTGCTTCTGGAACCAGCAATTGTACTGGCTTGGGTACAGCCAACACTCCCTAAACAGGAATCATCTGGCTGAAGCCTGGACAGACCAGGGATTTCAGGTTTCAGGAGTTTCTTCCAGGCAGTTGTTAAAGGCTGCACAATCTCCTGTTAGGGAGGAGAAAACAAACAAACAAAAACAAAGGCAAAAAATAAATGTAGAAAGGTAATTGTTTTCCAGCTCAGGGTGTGTGACATGCAGTAGAAATTGAAAACGCAGGCAGGCTATTTGGACCAAATCTCATGTCAGGAATTTAATGTTCTTTTTGTAGCAGGTCAAAAAAAGACATACATCTGATGACACCCCCTCAAACCTTTCAGCTACCTTGGTGGCTGCTGTCTGAGCAGTTTTGGACAGCACACGGAAGACAAAATTGGCTGCAAACCCATTAATGCTAAACTGCCTCTCAGCTCCAGTGTCAACTGCAGAGTGCTGAGTTTGCACTGCAAATAGGAATCTCTGTGGGCTGGGCTTGTCATCCAGGCACGAGAAGCAAAATGTACACACGAGTCCATTGTCTCTATTGACACACAAGTGCTCCAGCAGCCTGCTGGGACGTGCCCCTCCAAAGGGCGCTGCCAGGGGGGTGCACGCAGGGTCACGCTAGCTTTGTGGCGTCTGGGAGGGCTTGCCCGCCTTGGATGGTGAAAAGTCATCACCATGCCTTCCAGGTCCTGCTAAATCTGTAAGAGGATTAATAGAAGTGGACAGTGGAGATTACATTGTCAGCAGTGCTTGCCATGTTTCTTTGGAGCCCTTTCCGCAGAGCCTTGGAGAGAAATCCAAATAGCTCTGAATGCTGGGCTGCTGCTGCCCTCCTCCCGTCCCACGTCCCACAGCCCACATGGTGTTGAATGGGGCAAGCAGGCTGTGGTGCAGCAGTAGTAGATCTTGCCCAGTGTCCTGTTTCCAGCTGTGGTCTGTGCCAAAGGCACAGGAGACCCCGAGGAGTGAGAATGAAGAAGCTGTCTGTTGAAAGAGATATTTTCTGCACCCTTTCCATGGAGGACAGGGTGGTGATGTAAAACAGGTTTTATTGTCACATTTCTGTAGTAATGGCAGTGCCAGCCTCATGTGTGACCTGCCAGAAGGCCCTCCTCAGGTGTGATTCTTGATTAGGATCTTGTTTGGGACGCATTTGAGCTAGAAGATAGCAGAAAGTCAGTGGCAAGGGGGATAGCCAGCAGGAGCCTGGTTGGGAAGCGGCTCAGGTCAGCTGCCTCTGTCTTGCTGGCTGGTGAGGAGGCGTCTGACATTGTTCCTTGGCAGAGTGGCACTGCCAAGGTTGCCACAGCATTTGAGAGGCTGAACTGAGGCATTTTCCGATGAAAGTCAATGTGTCTGCCTTGAGCTGGATCCAGATGGAGAAACCTAAAGGCTGGTGCCCCTTACTTGCTGTCTGCAGTTTTATGGCATCTGGTGTGAGCCATTGAGCATGGAAGTTGATGGATAGGTGACAATCATGAAGAAGGGACGTTGCAGCCCCACACTGAGGAAGCAGGAAGCATCCATCTGCCTTTTGCCAGCAGGTGAAAATCCTTTTTGTGCCTGGGACTTCTGGGCTGTCTGTACAGCTGTCTGTCCTTAGATACCTCTGCATGCAAGCCCTGTGCTAGGAGTAATTTGCACTTTGTGGGTGTTGTAAGTGTCTCAATATCAGCCAGAGAGGTGATGCAGCTCTGCTGCCACTCCATCCCTTGATGCCACATGCCAGAGCCCTGGGCACAGGGTATTGGGCAACAGATGCCTATGTACAAACGTTAGGGAACTCATGCTTAGGTGGAGACAGGTGTGCTCAGATTTTTGGTTCCGTTTCAGTTCCCTGAGGCTGTGCATTTCCACCCCTAGACATTCAGCACAGCCACTGCTGCTGCAGGCTTAGACATTCCCTGTCTGGCTGGAACAAGAGCAGGACATTTACTCACCCTTCGGTGTGACTTGTCCCAGCCATCGCTTTCCGTAGGATCTTCGTTCACACCCTGAATTAGTATTTCCTGGAGGCATCATACCCTCTTGTCCCTCTCTTGCCCATGGATTGCTGCTTTCCAGCCAGCTGGGCTCATCCCCAGAAGAGTGAATGACTTTTCCTATTAAAGGCCATGTGGTCCATCAAATTATCCCATGTAAAACAGTGACTCATTGTCCCCTTTGGAGAGTGTATCTTGGCTTGAGGGAGGCTGGCGTTAGTGCCAGGGAGCCTGGCTGCTCTTACCATCCAGTTATGCCACACAGCTCTGGGACTCTCAAAAGCTGCAAGGTGGGGATTGCTGCAAACAAGAGTGTTATTTTTAAGGGGTGACGCCTCCTTTCATCTCCTTCTTAGAGGAAGTCATTTTGGACATTGAGGAGAGCCCATGGACACCTATACACTGTGCCGAGGGGATCCCAAATACCTTCAGATCTCTCTGTATGTAGGAACTCTGTGGTATGGGGAGGGGACAGTAGCATGAAGAATGTGATGTGCACTTGATGGAAAGAGGTTGGAAAATATTTTTCCTGTTATCTAGAATTGTACAGGTAGACCTCCTCAGAGGTGAAAAGTGTCACCTCAGGTCACTGCCTGTGGTACCTCTTCTGAGGAATGTAGCTGGGAAGGAGGTACTTAGGAGTGCTTCATCAGCAGGGCTCAAAATGAGTGCCGGGGGTGGGGTGGTCCAACACGCATTATGAACCATCTGTAACTGTTTGGATTTGGCCTTAAGTAGCTTCACAGAAAGCCAAGTGTCAGTTGTGGAAAAGGAGTAAATTTCCAGGGGAGGAAGGTCAGCAGGATAGGGGTTGGTAGCTGCCCTTCCATCAGCTCCACAGGAATGTGACATATTTTAGCCAGTTAACTATAGAAAAGGAAGAGGGTGGCCCATTTTGCAGCCTTCATAGAGTCACAGAATTGTTAGGGTTGGAAGGGACCTCAAGGATCATCTAGTTCCAACCCCCCTGCCATGGCCAGGCACACCTCACACTACATCAGGTTGCTCAGAGCCACATCCAGCCTGGCCTTAAAAACCTCCAGGGATGAGGCTTCCACCACCTCCCTGGGCAACCTGTTCCAGTGTCTCACCACCCTCATGGTGAAGAATTTCTTCCTAATATCCAATCTGAATCTACCCATTTCTATTTTTGTTCCATTCCCCCTAGTCCTGTCATTACCTGACACCCTAAAAAGTCCCTCAGCAGCTTTCTTGTAGCCCCCCTTAAGATACTGGAAGGCCACAAGAAGGTGGAGCCTTCTCTTCTCCAGACTGAACATCCCCAACTCTCTCAGTCTGTCCTCATAGGAGAGGTGCTCCAGCCCTCTGATCATCCTCATGGCCCTTCTCTGGACACGCTCCAGCATGTCCAGATCCTTCATCTCTCTTCTACACCACTCCTCCATCTTGCCCTAAAGTGGTACTTTGTCACAGCAGCTAAAACATCCCTTCTGGGTGACACTAATGCCTGTGGGGCTGGATACCTTTGACTGTATCCAAATATGTTTGTGTTCATTCATGAAGGGAGAGAAGATTTGGCTTTTGCTGCTTGCAGCTCCTTGTGCTTCTTGTATGTGGGCTGTTCTCTATGCAAACCTCCTTATCTGCATGTCCCGTCTTGCCCTGCTCAGATTTGCCTTCAAGCTGCTTTTATTTGTGGTTTTTCCCTTGGCTTTGTGGGTAACCTTCTCGCAGTGCATCTCTGTTTAGCCCTCTGCAGTTTCTCAGTGCTGGGAGTCAAGGGGGTTAATTATTTGGTTTGGCTGTTTCAGAAGGGCTGGTGGGGGAATGGTAGGAAATGTGTAGCAGTGGAAAAAAGAGCCTGAGCTAAGCTTTCAAGCATCCTTGTGCTGCTGGGACTCAGTTCTGTTTGATTCAGCCAAGTTCAAGTCACTCAGTTGGTTTAATTTCTGCTGAACAAACCAGCATTAAGTCAGCACCACATGAACCAGCGACTGGAGTGTTTTGATGGCTTCCCTTCCCATGGGAAGCAGTCCCAGCAAGCTGGGCTGTCAGTAACAGGCTATCTCAGGGCATCATCTTTCACATGGCTGATTCAGCAGGACCTCTCAACAAGGGTGTGTTGCATGACCTGTGTGAAAAAACTTCCAGTGACCTGTTCCTCAGCCCCAAAGTGACAGATCGGTGTTTTCCAGCCCGCTGTGTCACCGTGGGGAAGTGCCTTATACAGACTCAGCAGCACTCTTGTACTGGGGAGAGAAGTTAAATCCCCTTTGTTAAGCCTGCCAATGGACAAGCAGATGAGCTTCAGACTTGTGTGTGTTCTACACCCCATCCCTGCATGAGCAGACATATTGTGATTGTCCATGCTCCTGGGGGGGGTGTGACACCAGTGGCAGATGCCAGGCTGCTGCACTGCTTCTTGCAAGAGATAGTGCTGGCTTTGTGGTGGGGGATGGTGGCTGTGTGTGAAAGTAAGACTTGTAGTGCCCAAAAGCAAGCTAGGTGGAGGCAGTTTCTGAACGTGAGAGTTAGGATGCAGCACTGGTGAGAGAAGACACTTACCCTAGTGGTTTCAGATGGGCAGTCGAGCTTCCAGGTCCTGTGCCAGTGCCTGAGGGTTGTGGCTCAGCTGGTGACACAGGGGAATGCCATCAAATCACATGGTAGTTTTGCAGGGGACAGGGATGTGCCTGTCTGCTGACCTCCTCAAGGAAGCAGGGCCACAGTGGTGTTAATCTTGCCCTTCTGATATGCTACATTAGCCTGGATGGATTATCTGAGAAGGACTTGCTCCAGGACTCTTGCAGGGATACAACTCATTACAGACCTCAGGCTCCCCTTGGGGTCCCACTGTCCCTCCTTCCAGTGAGAGGTATACACAACCAGGGTGTTAGTTGGGTCCTGGTGCATATGCATGGGCACCCTGTGCAGTGCTTTCAGCTGTGTCTAGCTAGTCAACTCAGCAGCATCCTGCCCCTTAACCCTGCTGTAATGTCTGAAAATGCCCTGGAGCGAGCAAGGAGAACATCCTGCTGCTCCCCAGGATGCTCTGGGCTGTCATTGCTGCAGGCAGTGGGAGGGGAGCTGGCCTGGGGGGGGGGATTCTGATGGAGAATGGAGGATTATTCCCTTTCCATAACCAGTTTGCTGAGACAGACATTTCTGACAGACTCTGTGCTGCCTCCACCTCAGCAGAGAGAAATGCTGAGCTGCTGGCTCTGCCATGGCTTGGCCACAGAGCAGTGAGCAGCTCATGGAACAGGCCACATTGTGTCCTGCCAGCTCCTGCAGCAGCAGGGGAATTGTTGGAGGCCACCAGCCGTGGACCTGCCTGTGACCACACTGCATGGGGCTGCCTTAGGTGGCAACCTGTTGCACATAAGTCCACCTAACCTCCTGCACAGGAGAGTCACTTGCTGGTCACCTGCTGGTGGGAACAAATCATCACCTGTGTTTCTTCCAAGCCTCTGCAAGAGGACCTTGTCATGAGGCAGAACAGGATGAACAAGCTGTACCTGGGAAGAAAAACACCATGCAAAGAGAAGTAAAGATGGAGAGGCCACAGGGGCATTTCCCAAGCTACGAGGATGTTGGCCTGGAACAAGAAATGTTTGTTTGTGTTGTAAATACTAGAGTTACAGGGTTCTGCGAGTTCATGCTAGCTGACCTCCATCACTCCTCCTGCTCACCTCTTGCTGGCACAGCCCCAGGATGAGCAAAAGAGGTCAAATGCAGTCTTCACTCCAAAGCGATCTGTTAGCTGCCGCATGGAAGCTGTGCAAGGTGGGAACTCAGAGGTCAGTGTGTGAGCTCTCCCCTTCCCTGCAGTGCCACTGCTTGGGGAGCAGTGCTGTGCATGGGAGAGGCCTGGGGAAAAGATGAGAAGGCATCTCTTCTGGTTGTTCTCTCTAGGGCTGGTTACTTTTTGCCATTGCCTGTGCACATCTGAATATTGCTGTTCACCTTGAAATGCTCTGTCTCCCCGAAACGTTCAGTCTCTTGTGTCCTCTGCTGCCAATTGTAGCTGCCAGAATATGACATGGATGCTGCCTGCTACCTCTGAGTTTGCCCAAGGGGCACAATGTCCTACTGCCAGAGCATAAACAAACTGCAGAAATACCCATCACCTGCCTGGGGGACAAACCTCAGCTCTGGAAATGTAGCAAAAAGCTTGCTCTGCTACTTGAGAGAGCTACTTCCAAATACTCCCAGCCTGGGTAGTTCCTGCAGAGATCTGGAGGCTGCCAGGTAAGTCTGAAATGGCTTGCACATGCTCTGGTTCTCATGCCAACCCCCTGCATGTCCAGAAAGGCAATGGTTGGGGCTACACTGGAGAACAAACTCTTGCTTGAGGTCTTTGTATTCAGTCATTGTGTTATTGTTTTACTTTGGGAGGCAGAATGGAACTTGTCATTTCCTGAGGATTCAGGGATCTGTGTTCTTAGTTGTGATTGATGCTCTTGGCTCTCCCCCAGAGAGAGATACAGCTCCCATGTTTGCACTGCCACACTCAACCAGGTCTCTGGCATTTGCAATCCACTCTAGATCTCCCACACTAAGAGGCCTCAAGTCCTCCCCTCTGCAACCAGTGTTTAGGACATTCCCTTTTCCCCTGTGAGCTGTGGGAATACACATTTTCCCAGTGGTGCCACAAGATGGTGAGAGACAAAGTCCTACCTAACCCTCTGGAGGTGGCTACCAGTGTGGCACAGTGGTGTGACAGGGCACCAGGGCTGCTGTCAGTGCACCACAGCTCAGAACAGCAGATCAAGCAGGTGCTGCTGGCTGAGCAGGTGGCAAGGGCCCTCCAAGAGGACATCTTGCTGCACTCTGGCGTTGTGTTCAGCCCCTTCATGTGGCCTCACAGCAGCCGTGCCTCCCCCTCCCCACAGCACCATTGCATGTGGAGGGTCAGCAGCCTTGGCAGAGAAGATGCTCAAGCAGATCTGAGTTTTTTCAGGTGACATAGTAAGCTGCTGAACCGGTTCTGAGTGCGAGCACCTGGCTGAAGCCCAGTCAGTTACAGCTCCTGCTTGTCATTTCACATGCAGCTCCCCAGCAGAGGTGGTTATGTCTGAATTCACAAAGCTGAAGGATGAATTTAAGCAAACCAAGCATGTGACTCTGTTAGATTTCTTTTCCTTTCAAGATTTTAATTCAGCCTCTGTTGTGTATATCCCTAGCTTGTTGGATGCAGTAAAACTGAGAAGTCTCAGGGATTTAAGTAGCTTAGATTGCCTCTTTGCTGAAGCCAAAAATTTGTGTTCCCTAATCAAACCTTCCAGTAAGAATAAAGGTAGGAAAAGATTTTGATTTTAATTCCCAGAGGTGCTCCCTTAGCTCTGAAGATGCCTGAATGCCAGAATTGCCACAGTTTTTCACAGCTGAATGCCACATGCAGGAAAGCATGGCATCTCCATCACAGAGAAGTCACTTCCTGCAGCACTGTTAAGTCACTGAATCTGGAGTTACTTGTGGGATGTTGGTGTTTGGGTTCCCACATCACCTTTGTTTTGGAAAGTATCTGTCTTTGAAAAAAACAAACCAACAGTCAACCCTTGTGCTTAAGTGGAAATGAAGCAAATGTTTTCTTCACCAGCACCAGCCCAAGCATAAAAGCCAGAGCTTCCTAGAGTTAAACTGCTTCCTTGAGAACCAGCACTGTTTAGCCCAACAGCTCTGATCCTTCCAAGCAGGGCTGCTCTTTGTGCAGACCACTGGCCACTGCCCAAGGGTTTGACTGCTGCTTCCATGTGTCATTTTTTGACCTCTGTGCTCTGGACCATCCTCACACAGCCCAGGTGTCCAGTCACCAACCAAGCTGTGTCTCCCAGATTTTGCTATCAAACCAGAAGGGAAAAATGAGCTCAGACTGCAGGAACTGTCTGGATCTATCACTGCTGCTGTCAAGCTCTATTTTCTTCTCTCTCGTCTCTCTTTCTTTTTTTTGTCCTCTTGGACGTTGAAATCGAAAATTGGACAGATTCAGCAGGCAGTGGCTGCAGCTAGGCTTTGGCTTTGAATAGCACAGTCTCAATATCTCCTCTTAAATTAGCTGGCAGAATCCTTCTCCTGTCTCTCGGGTGCAGTTATTTTAGCGGCGAGGAGCCTGTCTTCATGGAGCAGGGCTGCGTTTCTGCAGGCAAGGATGAGTGAGCCAGCCCTGCTACCCCTGAAATACTCATTGTCCATGTGAGGTGCTGGAGAGGAGTCAGCAGAGTCTGAGAAACTCATTGCTGTGCCCACAAAGAGATCTGGGTCCTAATTTCTGGCTCTTCCAGTGACTGACTTAAAGCAAGTGCTGATCCCTTTATACTATAGATCTCGGGTGTTGCTTCCCTTTTGATAAAGTAGGGGTAATACTGTTCTTACTTGCTTCCCACTGTAAACCCTTCTTTCTCCTGTGAACACAGCTCAGCTGCACACATGCCACGTGTCTGAGGCAGTCAATTCAGCTATCAGTACCTTTTGCTATATTCAGAGCCCGAATTCATCACAAATGCAAATCTATTACAAATCCATCACAAATGTGATGGATTCACACCCCACCTACCCCCTAATTCAGAGCTTTTGGTTTTGGTCTGGGAGCATTCATTCCCTTCCGAGAGGGGCTGCCCTGAGAACTGTTTCCTGCAGTCCAAGCAGCACCTATCCCATTCACCTGCCTGGAGCTGCAGGCTGTAATTAGCACTCAGACTGATCATTTTGGGTTCCCAGGCACCACGTTGTTTGTTCTTTTTTTTTTTTCTCTTTTTTTAGATTTTGTGCAGACACAACAGGAAGTGAAGCTGGGGTTGTGAGAGAGCCAGTGGGGAGACAGTGGTGGGGTCAGGATTAGCTGCCTTGGGCCTCTGGGGTATGTGCTCACATGCAAGCACATGTGCTGTCTCTTCACCTCCCTTGGCTGGAGACCCCTGAATCTCCAGGTTTTAAACCTTTCCAGTGTTTTGTATTGGAGACCACAAGTGGAGCTTATGGCTCCTCATGGCCCCAGGGTCCAGCCTGGAAAATGCCTGAAAGTTCTATCCTCCAAGCCAAAAGGAGTTGGGATTCCTCCTACTACATCTTGGCCAGATTCCCACTGATCTGGCATTTCCAAACCTCTTCCCATCTGGCACCTGAGCAAGTGAACGTGGAGATATTCTGTACATGAAACAACAGCCCCTCTCTGCTGGGCTGCCCCAGGGGACAATCACATTCTGGCTCAGCTTGTACAGGCATCCAGCCCTTGCAGCCTCCATGGTGCAGCAAGTCCTGGGACCAGATCACCTTGCAGCCCCCCTCAGCAGCTCTGGATCTGCCTTGGTCCCAGGAGAGCAGAGCTGTGACTGCTGCAGGTGAGGGTCAGCAGTGCTATGGATAATAGCATTCACACTTTTTTTTGCTGCTATGGCAAATACCTCACCTGATAGATTTCAGGGCTTCATTTGTCTTTTTCTGTGACTGTCACACTGGCAGCTGATAGCCCAGAACTAATACATCTGGGACCTCCTGCCACTTCTAGCAGCAAAGTAGCAAAAGCTTCTGAATTCCAACATTGTGAAATTAAATTCTCTTGAATTTCCACTCTCTTGGTCCAGAATGAAGCATTAATTTCCCTGTTTAGAGTCTCAGTCTCTCCCTGCCATGGCAGCCTTTCTCAATGCTTTGTCTATCATCAGTATCTTTCTATTTTCACATCAGCTTGCTCCTGAAGTATTGATCCTGAAGTTAATCTTGGAGATATCTTATAGAAATCCACCTTCTGCCCAGCATTTCCCATATAAATAAATCTTGCCTGCTTTCCAGCTGCTTGTGTCCCTTACAGTTCAATTTTTAAACTTCATCTTCTCTAATTGAAGTACTAGTTTCCTGTGGTATGTCATATCTCATGCACTGCCTATGCCTGGGTGAAGATCTACCACATATGCTGGAGCTACAGAAATGGTTTCTTTCAGCCACATGAGGTTGCATGGGCATAAGTTGTGCTGAGTAAATTCCATGTTGATTTTATTCCCCCATCCAGTTGCACCCACATCTTTTGTTTTCATTCCTTCAGACTGTTTTCTAAAGCCTTGGTAATGCTGATGTCAGCCTAGCAGGCTTGTCACTGCCTGAATCCTGTCTCCTAGCCAAACTCTTCCAATTCAGGCATTGGATTTGCTGTTGCGGTTGCAGAGAACCTTCCTCCATAATTAAGAGTCTCTGCAGCCAAAGCAGTGAATTCTTTCACTGGTGCTTCCAGAAGTCTGGGATGGGTATGATCCAGTCTTTCCCTCACCTCACACATGTCTGGCTGTCTTTGCAATCATCTAGTACACCTAAATATCCACAGCTTTAAAATCTATTCCCTTTTCCAAAGAGAGCTGGGAAGACACTGAAACCCCAGATCCTGTTGTGGTTCTGATGTCACACCACTGCAGGAGCACAGCTTCAGTTTTGATGGGACAGCACTAAAATCTGAGCTGTAAGGGGAAAGGAGGGAGGGAGTGTGTTACCTTTCTGAGCTCTGAAGGAAAAGCTGGAAGCTCTTCTAGCACAGGGGACTCCT
Organism: Indicator indicator; assembly: GCF_027791375.1. Lineage (NCBI taxonomy): Eukaryota > Metazoa > Chordata > Aves > Piciformes > Indicatoridae > Indicator > Indicator indicator. The sequence goes on along the minus strand of NC_072024.1, from coordinate 12,192,646 downwards.
AAATGTGCCAGAGCTCTCTTTGAGGCTCACCTAATCTAATAATTTCTGGTCAAAGTTACTGCTTTAGCACAGGGGTTTCAGTCTCTTGCTGTGCATGACTTCTATTCCCTTTCCTCATCCTTCAAAGGTGCAAAGGACAAATGTAATGTTTCCTTCTTCCTGTCTCAGTGAGAAAACATTTTGGATTTGCATCACAGACCTACTCTGTCTTGATGCTTGTTGCCCCAGTAGTGATTCAGCAGTTGCCAAGGATTGATGTCTTCTGCCCTTAAGAATCTCTGTATACCTTGGCTAAGTGACATCCCTGCTTTCAGATGCAATTGTGGCCATGCTAAAATTCCAAGGATTGCCAGTGCATGGGGTGGAATCTGGGAGCCCCAGTTACAAGCTGTAAAGTCAGGAGGAAAGCCAGGATGCAGAGATCTTGGCAGCTCCCCTCTGATGGAAGATCCTGCTGTACTCAGGGCCATGGTGCTAAAATGCAGCATGAACCATTGATTTACTCTCACAATAGTGTCTCCTCACCACTGTCATATGTTTAGGTATTCCTTGGCTTTCTCAAATTTCTTGGAGTCCCAGGAGCATCCCAGGGATGGGTAAGCCAATGGTGCAAGGGATGGGGAAACTGACTTGCTCTCAGCTTGAATGAGTGGAAGAAAGATGTGTAAATGCCACTGCCTCTCTGCCCCCTTCCTTGCAGTCCAGGCTGTATCCCAGATCTGATGGAAAAAAACAAGCACAGATCAAGAATTGAGCCTTTCCTCAGTTGCCCCCCATGTTTGGTTTTCTCTCCAGCTGTGCAGTTCAGCCAGCTGTGGAGACCCTTGTGCTCAGCCTTCCTAAAGTCAGCTTTTGCCTGCTTGGGGTAGGCAGTGAAGACAAGGACAGGAAAGGGCACAGCACTTAGGCAACAGGATGGGGAGAGACCCCAGGATGGTAGCATGCTGTGGGACTTCATGATGAGGTGGTTGGGATGGAGCTGCTGGGGAAGAGGGATTTTATGTTAAACCCAGGGCTGCACTATGTTCATATAGCTGCATGATGAAGACCTGGGGTTTGGTGATGTGGGGAGGACTGGAGAGGAAGTGCATCAGCAGAAATGGTGCAGGGACTGAGGAATGGTGAAAAGGAGTTGGGGTCATGGGGCAGAGCTGTGTTAGCTGGGAAACATTGCTGTTAGGGGGACTATGCTCCATTAGACCACCATCTACAGCCTCCCACTGCTCTGGCAAGTTACAGCAGCCCTGGCCTGCCTACCACTCTGACAGCCAATGTTGCTCTGCTGGGCTATCCCAGATATTTTGGAGATGCTTTGGGCACAGGAATAGCAGACTTAATCTCTATTCAGGCACATGCTGCTGGCTGCAGGCAGTTACAGCTGCTCTGACAGCAGCCCCAGGGAGGATGGGCACTTTGGTCCCACGGGGCACACAGATCAGCTGCAGCCCTGTGCTGAGCTGCACACGTTGCAGCTACTGCATCTTCCCCTTTGCTGCAGGAATCTCTGCTTTCTTCAAAAGTCATCCTGATGGCCCAGCCAGGAGTCTGTGCTTCTTTGGGATGCTGCGTGCAGCACGAGCAGACTGTGTCTGAGGAGGGAGGCTTCCTGCAGTTGGAGCCGTGTGAAAACTTGCCACTGGGCCAGACATTTGCTCTGAAGGGTTTGGCGAGTGCCCCAGGCAGGGATGGTGTCAGCACTTCGGAGAGCAAAAGCTGTCAAGATGCAGTGAGTGTGGAGTGCTGGTTCTTCCCCTGCCAGCTCAGCACTCCCAGGCTCCTCCAGCTGCACGAGAGCAGCCTGGCAGATTTTTTTCCTTTCTTTTTTTTTTTTTTTTTTTTTTTTTTTTTTTTTTTTTTTGATCTCTTCCTCTTTTTCTCTGGAACCCTGTACAGCATGAGCATAGCAGGGATCCCAGGGGGGTTGCTGCTATCCAGAGAAGACGCCTTGTTCTCTGCCAGATCCTGTGCTAGGGAAAGGCTGGAGAAAATCCATTTTGCAATGTTTCTGCTGGGGCTGTTGGCAAGAGTCACGCGAGGTGCAGCAGACCCTGACCAGGCTTGTTCCTCTGCTTCAGCAGCACTGAAAGCAGGAGGGGTCAGAGCACAGATCTGACCTGCCTGACCTCTGCTTGCTCTGTGTTGTACTGCAGATTTGCTTTTTGTTCGCCCTAAAGGGCCTCCTGCAGAGCCAGTGCACTCTTCCCGGGCCATGACCTGACCCTGCACGGAGTGCTGAAGCCTTTCCCTGGGACAGTGTTTCCACACATCCCTGGCCAGCGCTGACAGGAGGAATATGCATTTCCAGCAGCTTCAGGTCAGCCTCACCCATCCAGGGTTTGCTTATGGTGCTCATAAGAAAGGTTCTGGTTGATGCACGTGTTAATCTCAAAAACAAATGCCTCCACTTTGCTTTTACTAAATATAGGACAGTTGTCTGCTGCAGTACAGACTGCTTGCAGACAGCCCACAGCAGGGTCATGCTCTTAAACTGAACTGGAGTTTGTCAGCCCTGGCCAGGAAAAGGATTCAAGTTTAATGCTCTCTGCTCACAGATTCAGGCTGCACTGCATCAAGTTTTCAAGGTCGATCTCATTCCTTGTCAGTGGGTTGAACCTGGAAATGTGAAGCAAGGATGAGCATCTCAGCCCAGGGCCCTTCCACTTATCTCTTGCTAGCACAGATGCTGTTTCACCCTCTGTGGGGTAACTGATGCAGGGGCCTGAGGAGGAAGCTGTACCCTCTTCGTTGGGTCACAGCTCGGTCAATGCATGCTGCAGGAAGTGTCGTTCGCCACAAACACACAGGCCTACATGCACTGCTGATGAAATCTTGTGAGGGCAGGCAGTCGTTTCCCCCTAATTACAGCTCCAGGAATTAATAACGTTTAACTTAGACCCTGGTGACTTTGTGCTTTGGAGCAGTTTTCATTTAAGCTGAATCTAAGCACACGAAAGCGAAGGTGGCATTTGAATTGTTCCTGCTGGTTGGTTGGGCTAAAAAGATGCCAGCTGGGGTTTGTACAACAAATTTGGGTTTGTTTGGTGGCAGTCAGTGATCCAGAGCCCCAGACTGTCATGTAAAAATCCCCTGTGTTAAAAAACAGAAATGGTTTGTGAGAGATGCTTTTCTTTCCACCACATATATCCCTCTGAGAGTTTAGAAGGTCCTTGTAGAAATAGGAACTTGGATTACTGGAAGTACTTCCCAGGCTGTGATCTCCAGACAATGTGTCTTGTCATCCCCTTCAGAAAAAACATCATCTTCCATTCTAAAACTCACCCTGTGATTTCTTCTGTGGAAGCCAACTCCAGGGCTGCACAACCTCCATGATTAGAAGTAGTGTTCTCATATGAAAACTGCCATTGCATCCTCTGCCAGTGGAGAGGGTCAGATACAAGAAGCAGAGGATAGGTGAGAGGTGGAACAGGTGCTTGGAGGCATTACTGCAATCAAGAGTCTACTCCCCTGTTGAGGCTGGCTCCGTGTATTAGGTTTAGATACTCAGGACACATGATTCTGCCCACACTGTGCTGGAAAGAGGTCCCTGGGGCTGAGGGATGGCAGCTGAAGCAGATGCTTCATAGCCTGGAGGATGGTTGCATCCATAATTTATGAGCATGAAAACTTGAGAATCTGTCACAAATCAACAGATTTGTGGCTGGCCAGAACCAGCCTCAGATTTCTGCTGCTGCAAGCAGACCTCCAAAATTAAACCAGCCAGCGTGCATGGCAGGGGAGGGGTGAGGACTGCTTGCATGGCTGACTTCAGCTTCAAACTCCAGGAGATGTTGCTGGTTTAGAATGCAAGGAATAAAAAAAACAAACAAGAACTCAAAATGACTTTTCAGTCAGGCAACACATCTAACCAGCTTCTGCTACTGACTATGTCTCGAGCTGGAAACGGAAACACCAAGCCTGTGGGGACTCAACACAGAGCTGCCGGTGTTGGATCTGCTCTGTATCTCTGCCAAGCACTGATGTTGTCTCGCCCCTCATGGGACAGTGGCAGTGCTGGTCAGGGTCCTGTCGCCTCCTGGGTCATTCCCTTGCCAATGCTGCCTGCATAGAGTAGCATTTCCCAAATGCACATGGATCAAACTGTTCCAAACTGCTCTTGGATTTGTAGCAAGCCATCATCTTTACTTCTGGTCTTTTTGATTTGTTTTGTTTAAAGGTTAGGTTTGGACCTTGGGAACCCTGACTTCAGGTGTTGTTAAAGAATAAGAAGGAGGGACAAGCATTGCTTGAGCTTCTTTTCCCAGAGCCACATGGATATGTCTCTTCTCGGGGGACACTGCCTCATCCCAACTTGGACATCTCCAGATAGGGTGAGGGAAGAAGCCTCTCACAACCCCTCTGATTTTTTTTTTGCTCCTTCTCCAGGCACAGAAGATGGGGTTATGAGATCCATTTGGCAGGGGAAGGCCGGTCGCAGCCCACTCCAGGCCCTGTATGAGAGTGACCAGGTAAGGGGACAGGGAGATGGATGGGAGGGGTGTGTGTGAAGAGGCAGTGGGGTGCTAGAGGTTGACCCCTTCTTTCTTCCACCCCTCTGATGTGTGAGTCAATGTGCTGTCTCCAACCACATCTGAAGGTCTGGCAGTGTCCAAAAAAAAAAAAAAAAAAAAAAAAAAAAAAGACCACACCATTTTGGGGAGTAATTGTTAATTAAAAACTTCTCATGTCCCTTGCTGGTATTTGGGTAAATGTTTTCACTGCCAGTGAGCTGAGCTATAGCCAGGCAGCCCTGGGAGATTTTGCCATCTGAGGATTTCAAAACCATCTCTGGGCTATCACAGAAAGGCAAGACCATCATTGCTGCCCTCACGGAGCTAGTAATTGACAGATGCTTCTATGTGGGGTGCTACACACACACACATAAAAAGGTGGACTCAGCCATGAGGGGTTAATAATCCTGGGACATCTCACTCTTCTCCATCACCTTGAGCTGTGCCAGCTACACCTGCTGAAAAAGGGGCAGCCAGGCACAGTCTGGGCAAGGAAAATATTCCCCGCACAAGGTGGGCTTAGTGGGTCCCTGCCTATGCAGAGTTCTGCTGCAGAACAAGCCATGGTTGCTGCTTGAGGCAGGGAGCCCTCACCCCCACCATATGTACAGCCCAGCTGGCACTGGTGACCTGGCATCAGGGAAGGTGTCCAGCTTGCCCCCAGAAGCTGTCTGGGAGGTTGAGAGGTTGTGGTTGAAGCTGCAAAAGGTGTGTTTGTCTCCTACTGTATTCCCCAGCTCCTGGGCAGGCAGTCTTCCGCCATGCAGCCAGATTGGTCTTTGCAGAGGGTTCCTCACACACAGCTTCCCTGCAAGAAGTCCTGCAGGAAACCACCCTCCAGCTGGTGCAACTGACTGGGCCGTGGCCACAACCCCCAGCTCTAAACTATCCTATGCACTTCCCCACATCCATGGGGCAGTCATCTTCTGCCACCCCCAAGAAACAGAGGGCAATGTTCTGTGTCCCTGCAGCTGGCTGCCATCCCCAGCACCTCCCTACTGCCCGTCAGTAGTGCTCGCTGCAGCCGGAGCCAGATTTCCTTTCCATAGGCAACATTAGTGTCCAGGTCGATGCATATGTGTCTGAAAGCAGCCAAATTACATTTGCTGAGGGAAAAATGGCAAATGTGGCCTTCCTCAGCCACGATGCCAGCAAGCCCTAATGCTGCTGGTATGTCTTGGTGTTACTTCCTTAAGTGATACTTAATTTCCTTGGCTTTTAAAGAGGAGGAAATGAAGGGAGTAATTTTGCTCTGAAATAACTGCAAGACATGCACTTATTCCAGTGGGTGGCTGTTGAAAAGTAGTCACATTTATTTGTTGCCATGCCTGCAGACAGTGTCTGTCTGTCTGTCTCTGTGGTCCAATAGTTTTGAATTATGCAAGTGCAGGGAAAAACACCTGAGAAAAAAAAAAAGCCTTTTTTTTTTAAGCACTTGGAAAAGGGTTTCAATTTGAAAGGTGATGGGGAGCCTCTAAACAAAAGAAATTTTTACTGCAAGGTTTGGTTGTGTCCCAAGGAGGTGTGCCACCAGAATGCTTCTTCAGTTCTGATTATCACCTACCCAAGTGCTGTATCTTCTTTATAAACAAGTAACCGACAATGTAAAAATCTTTTGTTTGCATTTCCTCCATCTGAGCACTTTCCTTTGTCACCTCCCTCTTGGAAGGAGCCGGGGTGGGATGCTTTATCCTGCCCCTGTCTCAGTTTACTCTCCATACAGGTTTCTGGAGAAAGTTGTCACTATGGTGACCTGGACAAGGTTATTTCTTTTGTGGAACTGAGATCTAAAAGGATGTTTCATCCCTTGCAGGAGGAGCTTTTTGCTCAGATGTTATTGTCCCTCTGCAGGTGACAAATCTGCTGGATCATCCAGGGGATGGGCAGTTTGTCCGAGGATCTCAGCTGTGACAGGAGCTTTGTGAAGCTCCATCTCCACAAGACTGCCTCTACCAAGCTCTAGTGCCTTCCCAAACCACTTATGGTCTCCCAGGGAGGTGTGAGGGTGCACCTGAAGCTTGGCATGCCTAAGTGATGACAGCTGTCAGAAAGGATATGCATAGGGACCAAGGAGGTGGTCTACCCTTGCCCTTCATCTTGAGGTTGCCATGTCTCTGCAGGATGCAGATGCATTTGCTGTGGTGCCTGTGATGCTGGCAGGACTGTCGTCACAATGACAAAGTGGAAGCCAACATCTTGCAACACAGGGGTCATGTGTTAGTGCAACAGGGGGTCAGAGCTGCCCCAGGATAGCAAACGGGAGGTGAAGCCGTTAGCAATTGGTCATGGTCTGGACAAGGCTGTTGGAAGTTCTCAGCAATGACCTCAGAGCTGAATGCAAAAGCTCCCAACCCTCATGAGCAAAATGAGAAGGGAGTGGGCAGAAGGAGGAGGGCACCTCCCCCTTCTGAGTTCCTGGAAATGGGTTCCTTCTGCAGATGCTTTAATGACGTTTTGGGATTTCTGATGAAAACCATGACAGGAAATGTCACATCTCCAAATCTTTCAGCTGGGTCAGGGGACTCTGGGCTAATGGGAAGCCAATGAAGCAGCTGCCAGCTCTTGTTGCAAGGGATAAAGGGATAAAGAAAAGGGACCATATATGGAATTCTCATCTCTGTAGACAAAGGAGACTATGAGCTGTGGCATTGGACTGGCGGGTTCAGAAAAAGTTCCTCAGGAGAAGAAACCTAAAGGCTTCAGGAAGGGCTCTATCACCATCTCCAGCTGCACCTCACTCCTCCATCATGCCTTGCCATCCAGACTAGTCTAAGGAAGAGCTTTAGCCTAGTGTGTGTGTGTGTGTGTGTGTGTATGTGTGCTGTTACAAATAGTCCATTACTGACCCTCTCTTCACCTCCTGCACCAAAGCAAGCTGTGCTCAAAGTCCCTAAAAATCCCACGTGGGTGACTGACAAACCCAGGAGAGGGGGGAGAGTTGTGGACCAGGTATCGTGAGTGGGTTGCAGTCAGCTTGTGCAAGCTAGCAACAGTCTCTTTGTTTTATCATCTCCCCAGTTTGAGCAGTCATCACTGCAGGCAGTCCACCAGCAGAGACGGGAGCTGTTGAGCAACGTCTGCAACCGTTACACCCGCAAGCGGCGTCTCCTGCGGCCGGATGACTTGCGGCACTTGGTGGTGGATGACACGCATGGGTTGCTCTACTGCTACGTGCCCAAAGTGGCCTGCACTAACTGGAAGCGAGTGATGATGGTCCTCACGGGGCAAGGCAAGTACCGGGACCCCCTGGAAATCCCTGCCAACGAGGCCCACGTCTCATCCAACCTGCGCACCCTCTCTGAGTACAGCATCCCCGAGATCAACCACCGCCTGCGCACCTACCTCAAGTTCATCTTCGTGCGGGAGCCCTTCGAGCGCCTGGTCTCGGCGTACCGCAACAAGTTCACCCGCAGCTACAACACAGCCTTCCACAAGCGCTACGGCACCAAGATCATCCGGCGGCACCGCCGGCAGCCCAGCGACAAGGCCCTGGAGCGTGGGGACGACGTGCGCTTCGAGGAGTTCGTCTACTACCTGCTGGATCCACGGACGCAGCGGGAGGAGCCCTTCAACGAGCACTGGGAGCGGGTGCACTCGCTCTGTCACCCCTGCATTGTCCACTATGACGTGGTGGGCAAGTATGAGACCTTGGCTGAAGATGCCAGCTACATCCTCCAGCTGGTTGGGGCTGACACGAGCATCAAGTTCCCATCTTCATCCAAGACCACCAGGACGACAGATGACATGACGGCCCAGTTCTTCCAGGACATTAGCCCCTTCTACCAAAGGAGACTCTTTAATTTATACAAAATGGACTACTTGCTCTTCAATTACTCCATCCCCTCATACCTCCGCATCCGATGAGGCAGGGGCTGGGGGGAGAGGCAAAGGAGAGCTGGGTAACTCTCATCTTGCCACAATTCCTCTCCTCCCACCCTATATTCATCTCGTGGTTGACTTCTCCATGCCTTCTGCATTATGGTCTACTCCATATCGTGATGTCTCATTTATGCATGGTCTGGCGGGAGGTCACCTCTCAAAACACTGTGGCTGGAGCTTTTCCTTCCCTTTTCCTCCCACCCTTCAACATCTGTAGGGAATGGTGGTGGGGCCAGACACTGCTAGGTAGCAGGGCTTGCCTTGACTGGTGACTTTATTGAAACCAAGAGACTGCTCCTTTTTCGGGCAGGATCCCTTCAGGTCTTTTTCCTCCTTACTGGGCTGTTTGGAGATGGACACAGTGTCTCAGAGGTAGGGTGGAGCGTGTCAAAGACTTGCATAGAACCAGAAATAAAGCAATAATTTAATGTGACTTTATCCTTTTGTTTAAAATTGCTCCCTTCTTTTCTCATCACTTTGGTCTCCTCCGTCCTCCCTCAGCTTCCCCCCACCATCCCTCCGCTGCTGGGAAAGGCAGTGGTGTGTTGCTGTGACCACACATTTCTCCCTGACAAAGCCTGGAGGGCTTTCTGGTTCCTCTCATTCCACATGCTCTCAGCTTGGGTGTAAAATACGCCACAGAAAGAGAGAGGAGCAGGTTCACAGCAGGTATGGGCTGAGAGAGACACAGTGCTGTCTCCTGAACTACAGCAGCAGAGCTCTCGATGCCTTCTGGTCAAATCAAAGAAATCCAGGCCCCATACTTCCTGTATTTTAAGAACAAGTGATAACTATTTTGCAAAGCCATATGACAGGACCCATCTGGCACCACCAGCTTCTTGTCTCCAGCCACCACATGCTGCTGCCGTTCGACGCCTTCCGAAGGGGGTGGTCACATTTTACCAGGGATGGAGGAAGGTGCTGGGGCAGGTTTGAGTTATACAGTGCTTTGGGGAGCACTGTGCTGGGATGTGGGAGATCACCATAGTAATGAAAAGGTGATGCTGGACTGGCGAGACAGGAGAAGAGAGTGCTTGTGTGTGTGCGTGCGCCTGTGTATGAGAGAAAACTGAAAATAAAAATGGGAACAGAGACACCTAGAGGAAAATTCCCCTTTGCCTTTGTCCCCTTTGGACAGTTCACCCCTTGAAGAAGAAATGGGGAGGAGGTGGTGAAACATAAAAGAAAATGACAAACCCAGTTGTAGGATTTTAAATTAAAGCCAGTGCAAGGAGCAGTATTTTGTTAAACTGTATTTCAGTCTTTCCTCCTTTTGGCCTTGGCTTGCTGGCTGCCTTTGTAAATAAACAGGCTGGTAAGGGATGCTGTAGAGTGAGGCTGCTGGCTGGGCTGCAAACACTTGACTTATTAGTGCAATACAATGGGAGGTTTTGTAAAACCCCAGTGCTCTCAGGCTCTTTTAAAAAATAATGTTTTCATCTAACAACTTTCAGCTGTTATATCTTAACCTTTTTCCTCCCTGCCTCTGATGCACCTATATGCTGACACTCCCTCCTCCTTGGTTACTCCCACTGGAGACTGAGTTTAGCAAAGCAACGAAAAAGAAAAATAAAAGTGCTGGTGATCTGGGCAGCCTGATTGATTCTCCCAATCTGGACTGGAGATCCTGCAGAAACGGCCTTTCTTAGTATCTCCTGGTCTAGCTGAAACTCAAAGCACAAAACCAGATTATATGATGCAACAAATTTCATCTGCAGCATTCTGGCTTGGAGTGCATTCCTCCTGCTGTCTCAGGAGTCTCTCCTTCCCTGGTTATCTCTGCCTCTGCTTGGAAAAACCATTGTTCAAGTCACCACAAGCTCTTCTCATTGCCTTTGGTCATGAGTCATAATTTGGGGTCAGATTCTGAGTCGCAAAGGGATGGATATTTGGATAGATTGATTTCTTTCTTTCTCTTTTATTTTCTTTCTTCCTCCCCTCCCCCCCCCCCAGTGTTGTTCCCTAAAGGTAGCTCTTAAAAGCTGGTGGTACAGTGAGTGCCAGGGACAGATACACAGATGCTGTCCCTGTTGTGCTCTCTAGGGGAATATCTACTTTGCTCTTTGGAGCAAAAGCTAAAGAATGGTATGCTCTAGGCTTTGTCTTTTGGCCAGCTGGTTTCAAACCTTTCCTGCAAGGGTGGTGGTTTGGAAGTGGCCTCAGCTGTCATGGCAATTTGAACAGCAGACTGTCCCCCAGCTTCCACTCAGACCAGTGCCCCAAAGAACAGCAAAGACACCTGAGTATGGAGCAAATGGAGCCCTCCAGCCTCAGCCACACTCTGCTAAGGACAATACCCTGCTGAGATTTGCTCTGTATGGACACAGTCTGTTTGGTCTCGTAGGACCTTTGGAAATAACCCATCTTTTGGCTTTTCCTGAAAAAAAAAAACAGAAAATCAACCAACAGCCACAACCCAACCCGTTTAGGTCATACCCTTGGCATTCTCTCCCCCCCCCCCCCCCCCCCCCCCCCCCCCCCCCCCGGCCTAAATACCACTTTCCAAAGCAAAACCTGCCCAATGCAAACCGAAAATAGCCACTTTGTATTCGTGAAGCAACCACCTTCAGCCTGAACTAGAGCTTTCCGGGGCTGGAAACGCTTTGGCCGTGCCAAAGAAAAGCAGGAGCCGGGGCCGGGAGGTGCTGAGCAGCCCTGGCCCGACCCTCCGTGGCTACCGCCGAAAAAACCTGCAGGGCTGGAGCCAAGCGGAGTTAGGAGGACACCGTGTGACCGATGCTCCCAACTGCAAGCGTTTGCATTTCCTCCAAGACTCGGGGTGTTAGGAACCATTTCTCTGAAAGGGCTCCCAGTTTGGAGTTTTTTTTAGCCGTTTCAGTGCATCCTTTCTCCTTGCCAGAAAGGAAAAATATCAAGGTTATCCAGACCGCCTCTAAAAGTGTAATTTGATTTGGTTTTCTTCTCTACTTGGGACCGGGAACGTGGTGGTGCTTGACATGCGACCGGGGCTTGAAACATAAGGACATGCCCAGGGACTGTCCTCCAAGAGCACAGAGCAGAGTTTCATCCCCTCGGCCCTGTCGCAGCACCCCACTGTTTCCAAGAGGACGATGGTGGTCTGGGTGATGAAGGACACACAGACACTGCTGCGATTCCAAATGTGATCAAAATTCAGCCCTAGGAGCTGTGTCTGTCAGCGGCAACGGAACTTCAGTGCAGCTGGCCTGTGTACCACATACTGTGCTGTGTTTTGGCCAAGGTTTGACCAGAGGTGAAGCCTCTTCTTAAGCAGCCCTGTAACCAGGGAGGTGAAGACAGGATGAACCATAGCACCAGAAAGGTACTCAGCTACTGTCACCTGGAAAAGGAGCAAAGGGAAAATCCCAACAGCAGCAGGGGCATTTCTCCCTGTGAATGGACTACCTTTGGTGCCCCTGAACACAAGCCTTACACTGCCAAACCCCCTCAACCCCCCCAAAAAAAAAAAAAAAACCAAAAAAAAACCAAACCACCCAAACAAAACCAACTTTGCTATTTCTGCAGGGACAGCATCATTTTCTGCCCAGGCTGAAGTCCTCAGTGCCAGTGACAGGTTTGGGCTGGAGGACCAGGGTAGCTGAGGGAGAGCTGCAGTGGCCAGCACCACCAAGGTCACCCAAACTCTGCAACAGGAGCCCAAAGACAAACAGAAAAATCTGAGTTGTGCAGCTCAGCCTCTGGCAAGGAATAACCTTGAAAACTCTATTTAAACCTTCCCTTCTCCACCCCCCCATCCCTATCGAGTGCCTATCAAAACTAAATAATTAAAGCAGCAAAACATGGCCCTTCCCATACAAAGCAGTGTTCAAAAAGCAAGTAAGAACAGCCTCACTTTGATATGCCCACATGTGTACACAACTACAATGCAAACAATGATTAGAATGTACAACAAATTATTTCAAACAACTGAAATATTTCTAGGTGATAATATATGCAGTATTTGTAATGTGTATGTGTGTATTAAGTACACATTACAAGAATAATTAAACAGCATTTATGATTACATAGGTCTGTGTTGAGTGATGGCATCTGTATGGCTGCAAGACTTGATGGCTCTTGGGCTTAGGTAAGGCTGCAACCATATCTGTGTGTCATATTTATTATATTAAACACCCTCTCCATGCTCCCTACAACGCTGAGCATTGCCAAAGTCCATCATGGCTCAGCAGCTGCTGCTGAGTTGGCCCCTTCCTCCTAGTGCCACCAGCAGCTCTACTTGCTCCAGAGTGTGACTTTGCCAGGGCTGTGGGTATTTCATGCTATGCAGCTGCTGGCCTCATCCCTGTGACCCATGTGAAGCTACTGAGCTTCTCCTTCCAGTGGAACATAACTGTGTTTCTGTGATAGGGAGGTTTCCTTCCAGAGCTTGCTGTGAACCACAGACTGGGTTGTTTACCAGTTGGAGGATTAAATAGACTTCTATTGAAGGGGAAAAAAAATATGTAAGTGTTTTCAAGTATTTCTTGGAAGCAGTGTCATGTTTGAAGGACAGACTTTCTTGTGTTTGCTGGCTGGCACTTCACTTGTCCCTGGTAAGGACGTTGCATCTCACACAAAGTAGAGTTTCTGGAAAAATACTGTGTTAGGATGGAGGTAGTGAGTGGAAGCTGCAGGGAAGGAAAACAAGTGCTCTGACTACCCCTGAAAACAAGCCCCTGCTTCCATCTCTCTCTATGGCTGGCAATGGCACCTTCTTTGCTTGCAAAGAGAAACTCTTCTGCAACCAGAAATGAGGGAATCTTCCTCCTTGATGTGGCTGGGATCACCCCAAGGTCCCAGCAGCCATCCCAGCACCCTAACATGCTGGTCTTGGGGTAGTACAGGGTGGGCCCCTTGCTTGTCCCCCATCCAACAGCACTGATATGAACCTGAAATTTAGCTTATTCTAGGACAAGTAGTGATTGATCTCAGGACCAAGCCTAAACCTCACTGCTAATGTAATGTGAAGGAAAAACAAGGGAGATTAAATCTAAATTTTACATTTTTTCACTGCCTCCTACTACAACCTGGATCAGCTGGCTGATGGCTGCACGAGGCTTGAAGGATTCATTTCAAAGCAGTCTGTCTGTCTATCTATCTATCTATTATTAAAAACAGCCAGTCTCATTCTTCTGCTGACACTCCACATTTGCTTTATTTCTCACTAGAGATTAAAACAAGGTAAGCCTTCAACTGGGATCTCATAGCATTTGATAGGTCTCCAAGTCCAGGTCAGCCTCTGAGCCCACATGGGCAGGTCAGCAGCCAAGAATAATGAGCAGTGAGAAAAGAGCTCTCTTCTCTCACCTTGTCCTTTTTAAGGAAGCTGATTTTTTGGGAGCCAGGAGGAGCAGATCCAAATAATAGTTCACTTGGCTCAAATGGAGGTGCTGCTGTGGTGTGGTATCTAAAACCCAGTGAAAAGCTGGGCACAATAACGACACAGACACAGCAGCAGACAAGCAGGGCCCACCTCTGACAGGGACTTTCCTGCTGGGTTACATTAAAGACAGCAATAACTATGAAATGCCCACACCCTGTCTGTGCTCTGCTACCTACACAGGTTTTCTCTGAAACCATATGAATTTTGTGATAGAAAAGGCAAGAAAGCAACCCCCTCCTCAATTCTCCCCAACAAAATCACTCCCATACAACACCACAGGGAGCACAAAACCAGGTAGAGCCTGCTGTGGTATACTGAGAGCTCTTAAAAGCTGAAGATCCTGCAGGCATTTAAACACCCAATCTCTGCTTTCAATGGGAATGAAGTGGGATAAAGGCTGGACAACTCAGTAGCTTTTCTCCCTGCTGAGATGGGCACTGTGCTGAGTGCCATGGAGGCAGCCGAGGCAGGGAACAGTGTCACCTGCTCTGGGGTTGCTGGGGGTGCTTTCATGGAGGGGCAGGTTCAGATGGAGTTACAGCACGCTAATTTCTTAAGCCATGCTCCAGGGTTACACATAACTTTTGTTAGGAAAGACCCTTCCTAATTTGCACAGGGAAAGAAAGAAAAGGAGGCTAGAGAAAGAGTAAACAGGGCAAAAAGCCAAGTAACTACCCTTCTGCTGCCCTTAAAAAAAAAAAAAAAAGGAAAAAAATTCCCCTTTTATTGAAACCATTTCCTTTGTTTATATAATTTCTCTTGAGGCTGGAAGAAATTTTCAGTGTTGAGTGCATTCCCTGCACTAAGTGCACAGGAACAAGGCTGATGGTTGGCTGCCCACCAAGGGGTACCCTGGAGAACAGCCCTTCGCAATCTCCCCATATCAGCTCATAGCCACAGCACCTCCTGCGAGGGGGGAACCCTCAAGCCCAGCACGGGCAAGGTGCAGCACAGGTCACCACAGCCCAGCTGGGTCCCACAAGTAGGACACAGATGGCATCCATTACGTGTTCCCATCCCTGTCCTGTGTCAACAGTGACAACCAGAACAAGCTGAGCTCTGCCCAGAAATCCCCTGATGAAGGAATGCACCAGTGCCAGGGCTTTGTCACACAGCAGAGAAGCAGCCACACATTGGACACTGGGAATTCACACCGGAGGAGGGTGACTGGGTCTCTTTTAGTCTGCACCAGCCATGGGCTCCAGTTTCAGACTTTTAGGGGATTGGAAAGAGCAAGGGAAAAATCTGTGCTACTCACATGTCAGAGATCCTGCAGAGGGCTGTAGCGTTCTCAGGATCAGTCTTGCTTTAGGACCAGCCTTACCTGATTTGTGCCAGCAGCAAAAGCATCAAGGTCTGGAGATGACCTCACCAAGGCAGTGGGGACATGAACAACGAGGAGAAAAGCCAGTATTGAGGCAAGAGTTGTTAATTTTCCAGGACTGCTCAAGCCAATGCCACATTTGAGCTAATAAAGATTTACAAAATAAAACGCTAAGCTTCAGGTTATTAAAATATATCCATAGGTATATGCAGCCCCCCTCAAACTGGAACCAGAAATCAGACACTTGCTTTGCTTTCCCCACAAGCCCCCTCAGCTGCTGCTGCTGCTGCTGCAATTATCACACGTGGGTGCTTGGGGCCGACAGCAGCGCAGCCGAGCAGAGCTGACAGCACACAGGCTGCAGCGAGAGATAAAAAGGTGAGGCCCAAGTCGGGGGGGACGTGTGCCTGGAATGCTGAAATCTCCCCCACCACCAAGCTGCTGTGTGCATACTCCCCAGCTCAGCCAGCATGGGGTCATTTATCCTTCCTAACAAAAAAAGGAAGAGGAGGCTTGCAGATGGGGGGAGGTGACAGCTTATTTTATTTCAGGGAGTGCTTTTTCCCACACCCACTAGGCCCAGAGATGAACAGCTTTTGCTGTTAGGGAGCTTCAGCCACATATTGACCCCGTGCAGGGATCTCAGCTTTGTGGCCACTCTGGGAGATCAGAGCAGGAATGGGAGCAAAGAAGTACCCAGCAGGCACCCAACACAGCTCAGATCGAAGAGCTGGCAGGTCCTTGAACAAGGCATCTGTCTGCCAGCAAGCTGGGGCACTTGACCTGCCCCTTTTCCAATGCACACAAAAGCAGATTATTATTAAAGTTCAGCATTTTTAGAAGTTTTGATCCATGTCAACTCCTGACTATTGGGCATCTTATTATCTGGAGGACCCTATTGCTTCTTAATTTCAGTGTGAATTGGCTGCTTTCAGGCCCATTAAGCATCCCAGACATGCTCCTAGTAGCACAAGATAGCTGCCCTGGAGCGAGGACCTAAGGACTCATTTTCTAGGTCCTTGTGCCAAATCCTCACCCAGCCCAGCACGGTCCTTATAGTCACATGCAGATTCTAGACTCACCACACAGCAACTGTTACTGAGTGGATGGTGACTGGGAGGGAGGGAATGGACTAACCTGAAACACATAGCTTGCAAATTGCTGCTCTTGGTTAGGACACACTGATCTTCCTGAAGCTCTATTAAAACTGTGTTGCCCTGCCATGAACAGATGAGCTAGATGTGAGCAAGAAATTCTACCCGACAAGTTTGAACTAGACAAAGGCAGAGCCATGGCAAGAAAAATCCGCCCCCAAATCCACAGTGTTCATATTTTTTAACCACTTTTATTTGTGTGTGTGTTTCTATAAACACTTTAACTACTGAACATTGCATAAACCGTAAAAACAAACCTTCCTGCCCCCCCAGAATGCAATCGATCCAACTTGTTGGTCAGACAACAGTGCCACTGCCAGGGCAGGGTGGTATCCCTAGATAACCTCCTGCTAGATGTGAGCCAGCAAGGACCTCACTGCGTCAGATCCTGAGCGTCTGAGCAACGGAGAGGAGACAAGTTTAAAGACCTGCTTGCTCTCCAACTCCAGGCATGCTATGGGAGAGGAAAGGGAGCTGAATAAAGGATTTCCCGTGATTGAAAGTCAGGGTCTGACAGAGAGGTTGAGACATCCACTGGCAGGATCAGATGCAGTGACCTTGGCAGGCTTCGGAGAGGCCCTGTGGGCTGTGACATGCTAGGGGCTGAAACCCATCAAAATGCTCATTCGTAACAAATGGCCCTAATGCTCCCCAGTGCCTTGTTTGCTGGACACAGGGCTCAGCAGCGGCTGCTGCTGCTACTGCTGCAAACTGGCTTGCTCACTTGTGAGGGCACGAGGCTGTGGGTGCCGATTCCTTGGGGCAAGCGAGCCCAGCTGTAAGGCACGATGGGGAGGAGACATGGGGCATTGGGCGGGGGCGGCAGGGGAGGCCCATCCAGCTGGGTGACCCAGCGTTCATCACCAAGTACCCCGTTATCCTAGAGGAAAGCACCATGTCAAACAAGTGAGGTGGAACAGCACATGGTCTCTCAGTTCCCCAGGTTTATGTCTGTACCATGGATGAACCAAACCAGGCGGAAACAGACGGCCAGGAAGCCAGTGCCCAGGAGATCCCCCAGGGCAGTGAGGTAGGGGATGGAGAAATTATCCGGATCCAGCGCCTTCCTCCACATCAGGCGCACAATGAGGTCAGCCACGTAGAGCAGGATTCCCACCTGAGGAGAGGCAAGAGAGGCCCTGCTGTGAGGCAGCAAGAAGGTAATGCATTGCCTCCCTCAGCTCACAGCCAACATGGTGTGGCCACAGCCAAGATACCAGAGCTAATGGGGATCACTGAGAGGTAACACCTGCCCCAGAGAACCACTGCTCTAGGATGGATCTGCACTGTGATGAGTGTAACTAGCTTGAACCCCTGGGCACTGCACTGCATGGCATCACCTATGGTGCCACAGGCTCTTACTGCCAGCCACAAGTGTGGGGGGCACACTTTAACACTCACCAGCATCACATGGCCCAAAACATCTCCCAGAGGTACAATTCCCACTTCTCATGCCATGAATGGGAACGCTCCCATTCAGGGCACCTGAAACAGGGCTGCTGCCAATATGCAGGCAGCCCAAAAGGATAAGTTTGTAGCCAGATTCCTCCTCTTCTTGCCAGATTCCTTCTCTTCTTGCTTCTTCTTCGCATTAGAAATTCAGATTGCGTCTACTTTGTTTTTCCTAAAAGTCTCAGTGAACAACTGGAATTTGAGGCAGTTTTTACATCAAAGTTATCCCAAGCAGCACTGACATGTTAAAAAATAAAAAATTC
Source organism: Indicator indicator (assembly GCF_027791375.1). Taxonomy (NCBI): domain Eukaryota; kingdom Metazoa; phylum Chordata; class Aves; order Piciformes; family Indicatoridae; genus Indicator; species Indicator indicator. The sequence goes on along the minus strand of NC_072024.1, from coordinate 12,174,704 downwards.
CTTTTCTTTATTCATCTCAACAGTTTTTAAATCTTTGTTGTGATTTCTTTTAATTCCTATTTCATTCCCAATTCCGATAAACAGATGGAGGAAAAAAATACTTCAGATAAAGATTAAAGACAGTCTAGTTAATTGAATTAAGAAGGGAGAGAGAGTTTGCACCCCACATCTGTCATCCCTCCATGGGAGACCACAGCACAACAGGAACCAAAGCCAGAAGCAGCATTTCTAAAGGTGAAAACAGCAAGCTAGATGGAAGGGAAGAGGAGGAGGAGAAATGAGGAGAAGAAATCAAATAACAGAACCACAGAAATTAAAGCTGCACGGAAACTCAAGAGCTTTATAGAGACCATTCCTCTGCCTCAACACAAGATCAGTTATGCCTGCATCCTTCCTGATGGCCGTTTGTTTAACCCATGCTAAACAGCACTCAAAGATTGAGATGCTGTGCTCTAAGCAGTCAGTCTGATGGCGCTTTTTCCCGTCTTATTTTTCACAAGGTCTACCATAAATCTGTCTTTTTCCACATGAAACCCATGCTTTCATGTTTCATCCCTAGTTACCACAGAGAAAACTGTCCCTCCCTATAGAAACTTGGTAGTTTAAAGGCTCTTAATCAGCTTTTTCTCAAGCCTCTCTTCTTTGGACTAGCTAACCTCAGTGTATTCAAACATTCTTCTGAGGTCATGTTTTCTAGGCCTGTGATCTTTCTTTTTGGGCTTCCTCCAGCTGATCCAAACTTCCCCCTCTCTTTCTCTCTGTCCTTTATGAAGTATAATGGAGGGGAAGAAACAACCAGGCTGAACATATTCTCCTGCAGTGGCCTCCATGAGAATCTTTTGGGGTCTGTGGCGTTGCTGGGATTCTGCTCTTTATGCTATCGTTTATTCTGCGTATTTTCGTGCTTGCTTCTGGTTGAGGAGTTACTTCAGCGTGTAAAGAGAAGAATAAATATTTTCCTTTACAGCTATGGCTGTGCTGCTGGGCTCAAGGTTGTGCAAAGGTCGAGAAAAACTGATTGTTTACACACACAAGGAATTTGCCCACAGACACCAGGCTGCTTGTAAGGTAAAGTGAGAAGTCAGCTACCTCGCGCTGCAAATTAATGAATCACTGATTCGAAAGGGCAAGTGAAGCTAGAGCCTCTGTGAGTTCAGGCAACAGCTGCATGCATTTCTGAGTGAGATGACAAAGTTTACAGGGCAGGCAAAACAGCAAAAGGAACAGGCAAAACAAATTGGATTAATTGCCCATTGCCTATCCACAACCTCTACTTTTGATGAACTTCTCAGGTCTGCGTTTTCCATTTGTGTTTGACCCATATGGCCTTGGCCCAGGGGAATCCCCAGATCTTCACCTTCATACATGAATCTAGTTTTCAAAATGAGTGGGCAAATCTGCTGGCTGGGGTTCACAGCCTCTCACTTGCCTCTTACTGGCATGACCAGTGGCAGTTTAGAAATACTAAGGCCTTGGAGACTCACAGAATGAACATGGTGAAAGAAGGTACCACCAACATTAAGAGGTACCTTCATGCTAAGTGTCTGCACACTTACTGCAGCTCAGTGGTTGATGGTTACTTGTTCTTCTCTCGTGTCTGATCCTTCACTCACCCTTAAGGGCAGTCATGCCCATATGGGAAATGAGACTGAAGATACACGATGCTTGGTAGGAAGTACACCTGAACTGATTGGAAATGTGGGCTGCTGCTGGAAGTTTCACCAGGACTCCTTTTTAGCCTAGAGACTGTTTTGATTTCACCATATCTGAGAGATTCCTTTTGGATTAGAGTTTGAGGTTTACCTGCAGCAAAGCAGCAGTCAGGTAGAACATCACAAAGGTGAAGGACAGAGATGTGTGGCCTCCCTGCAGCAGATGGATGGTGTAGAGGAACACGAGGTGCCCTGGGATAACAAGGAGGAACAGGACTCGCGCTGACTTGGAATTCACTTCTGCAGAGCACAGAGACAGAAACAGTGATAACAGCAGCTGCAGACAGCAGAAAGGACAGAACATGGCACAGATACACATTTTAATGCATAAACTTGGGGCTGTTCTCTTCCACCAGCCACACTGCTAATGTATTTTCTAGATCATGCAGCAATCTGGAGCACCTGCTGCATCAGCCCAGCAGCTTAGTCTAGCACTGAAACTATGTGCCAAAGACATTCTCCATACTGATCCACTCCACTTCTTCCAAACAGTCCTCTCAGCTGCTCTCTGCCTCCCACTGCTTCTGCTCTGCCTTACTGCAACCCACTTCCCCAGTTCTTAGTTTGTTTTAGCAGTAACTTCCAATCTAGCTGGAAAAATCAAGAGGAAACTGCAGTCTAAAAATATAACAGACTCAAATCCAATTTTGCCTTTGCTTAGGTTTATCCACTGCTGAAGATGGAGAAATTGCTGATATTCAGCAAGGTTATGCTCTATTCACCCCTCTGTCTAAAAGTGATGGCTTTAGGCTGGACATGGTTAAAATTACTTTCTATAAGATCAAATCTGAAATTATTTTTCAATTATTTTCTTTAGTGTTCCCTGAAGGTCAGTTTCTTTGCATACCACAAACTTTTTTTCAAGCTGCCACTGCAAAGATGCTTCCTTTTCCGTCTGACTATCTTCCCTGTAAGAAGAAAGGGAGTTCTTCCTTTGAAACCCACCTAGTCCTTTGCCAACCAGGCTTGATAAAGGAGCTATCTGTGATGACAGGTCTTGAGATATGGACACCTAGAGTTCAAGGTCTACCTGATGAGAAGAATGTGGTGCATGGGTTAGGCCAATTCTGCTTCATCTTGTATGGCAAAACTCCAGGCATGCTCCAGAAGTGCAGGAATGTGGATATACGGCTGGCCTGGATGGCAACCAGATTCCCTCCAACACCTGTGAGGACAAAACACAGCAAACCTGTAAACCACCTTCAACTGCAGCAGGAAACATCACTCTGAAACTGAGCCCAAGGTGAGTTCATCTGTATTCACTTACAGGCTCACTGAAAGCAGCAGTGAGAGAAAGAGAAAACATGATCCCACATGTCATGGTGATGCTGCACTATTCACTTGGCAGGAACAGCTCTTAAAAAGCAGGAAGGCTCCAGTGATCATCTCCTCCTGACTGCTTTATTGGGAACATTTTCCCTTGGTTCCCAGCACAGGCTGTAAATGCCACGTGGCCTCTGAAGATGACGTAATTGCACCTGGTTTGACGCAGTCTGTGAGCAACACCTGGGGAAAGCAGCACAGGCAATGGCAGATGCTGCTCACAGCCACTTGTTAGATTTACTCACCCAGAGAGCCATTATTGTTTAAAAGACAACAAACATCACAGAGAGTGATTATATGTCAGTCTGAAGGCATCTAACACACTTGGTAAAAAAGAAGGAATCATATGAGAATGAATCAGAACCCAAACACGTTAGATAATTAAAAGGAAATCAATTCCCTTCAGACTGATTAATTCTAGCAAACATGAGAAAGCAGCTATGTTTTCCATCCAGCAGAAAATAGAGGGATGATGATCTATGGAGCAAACCTCTAGCACCCTGAGTACTTACAGGGTAGAAATGCCACAGAAAAGATAACAGTAAACCAGATCCCAGAGGCTTATCATATTTTCCCTTCCTTGGAAGAAGGAAATGCTCCATCATTAAAGATGAGATTTGCCAGAGTGGAATCGAGTGAAAATCCTAAGACTAGCTCGACACAGCTCGAGATGGAAGCTTTCTGAATTAAGCACAGCCATCCTTTGCAGGACTCTCCTGCACATGCAAAGTAAAGAGCTACCTGTGCAAAGACACAGAGCACTGCAAACCTCAGCCACCAGCTCTGCCAAACAGGTCATCCACCCCCACAGATCGATGTCTGGGTTAATCATTGTTCAACTAAGGTGCTGTTGACATACTTTCCTAATCAGGCTTTTTGACTAACCATGCTGGAAAGGGTTTGTCAGCAAGGAGGCTGTCTTTATGCAGATTCACTAAGGAGACAGCTGGGTGACACCCTCTGACACTGCAAGAGGACACCACACTTTGAGGGTGGCATGAGTCCAAGCCTAGGAACAAGAGTTTCTCCTGGAATGGGCCTGACCTGCAAGAACACTACAAGAGCAGAAAAATAACTTGGTAGCTCCTCAGCAATGCCAGGGTCCCCAGCAGTTTGTACTGGTATGTGAGGCTTCAAACAAATATCAATGTACACACAAAAGATGGTGAGAGATATATATTAAAATCCATACACTTTTATATTTATGTATATACACACATATGTAATCTTAATATATTAATCTTTATCAACAGTGTGTATGGGAGATGATTGCATGGCTCAAATTACTGAGTGGGGAGAGACAGGGAAAATGGATTTCTTGTGACACCCTCAGTAGGTTTGACGTGATGAATGTAAAGGTGTCAACACAGCTCTTAGAGACAACTATCAGATGCTGGTAACCTTTCCCACAGCTCAGCCAGTGCTGTCCAGCCCTGCCTGCTATTTTGCTCCAGAGATCTTTCAAGATATGAGTAAGCAAGGATGTAATAGGAACCAACAGCTTCACTTCTTCTTGTGATGGGAGCAGAGACTTGAACACAGGCCTCTGTGTAGGGACAACAGTGGATATCATAACCCTTGGGGAGGAGGTGGGAGTATAAATCAAAGCATGCACATAACCCCCCCTGCTCAACTTACCATTAATCACAGGTGTGAAAACAGCCATGCCTTCAAAGTTTGGGTCAGTTACAGTTTTGTCCAAGATGAGCCCACCAATGCTGTTAAAAAAGGACAGGCAATGAGAGTGGATCAATCTCTCCAAGGTAATTCCTACGCTGTGAAAATAGCACACTGAGATGAATTGCTGCTTCTTCCCTGTTGCCAGGGCTTCACCAGTTTTCACTAACAGGTGGCCTTACAGTTTTTGTTAATGGCATAATGAGATCAGGAAGACCATCTTACCCACCCTTGAGCAGAACTGATAGTAGCAAAGGAAGCTTTATCATCCTCTGCAAAAGTTTTGCTGTACTTCTATACTGGTCTTAGGAGCTTTTAAGAATTCTCTCCCATATCTCAGCTGGGTCTGAAAGATGCAGCACAGGGGAAACGAACTACCCAGCTCTACATTCACCAGTCTTCTGGATTTACAGCTGGACAAAAATGAGTTTGAAGCCTTACTATTGGTGATAGTCATCATCTCCCTTTTCCATTACCAGCTTTTGCCTTTACAGGTCATCATTTCCCTTTTCTAGCTTGCACCCACGTGGTGTATGGATGTGTGAGTGAGACTTAAAACGATGACTTGGTTTTTCTACTCAGTTGAGGGCACTTTATCTGCTGTATCACTGCCTGCTGGAAGGCCACCAATGGCTGAGAGGCACTGGACAAACATCCTTCTGCTGTCCCTTCTGGTTTCACTTTTGATAGCTTTCTAAATGAACACAGGGTGCTTATGTTTGTGGACTCAGGAGCAGTTCCTCCACTTACCTGCTGATGCTCATTGCAACAATGACTGGCTGCCATCCAGATTTCAGGACTTCAGCAAGGGAAGGACTTTGTTTGGCAATAGCAACCCAGAGAGGGATCATGACAATGAAGACAGCACAGATCAGAGGAGAAAGGTATTTAATATCTGGCAAGGGAAAAAAAACCATCTTGAATTAAATACCCACAGCTTCACAGGTTGCCAAAAGTATACTGCACAGTCTGGTAGAAAGGCAGCAGGGCTCTTGCTCAGACTGAGCTACTTGAGCATAAAATTCATATGAAGCAAGATATTTCCCACACAACCACCTCACCACCACAGAAATCCATAATTAGTCCCTGAAACTCACTGCTAGAGAGTATTGTTTGAAAATCAGCAGGATTCAAAGCAAGTTATATTTGAAGATAAGCAAGGCTCCAATTCCATCTCCAACTAAGCAAGACCAAATGTTACAAAATTTCTGGCTTCAGGGTACAAATCAAACAGCAGGGCAAGGGGGAAAGTCCTGTGTATCACAGGACAGACACCTCACACCTTCACCTAGAAGAAGAGGTAATAGGTGCATTTAGTGGCAAGCCAGCAGAATTGCTGAGCAGCTGGGCTGCTCTATAGGAACAAATGCTCTCTTGCATGTATAAGCCAGTTAAGATGCAGGGTTTCTTTTGTGCTAGCTCCCATGTGTTTCCATTAGGTGCATTTGGTGGGGGCATAACCTTGCAGCGACCTTTAGAAGCAAAAGAATTAAAAAAAATCAGTAGACGTGCAGCACTAGAAGAAAATAAACATGACTCAGAAGCATGAGAAACACCTTCAAGCAATGGGGTTGATGCCAATCCTTTTGATATAAAAATGCTTCCTCAACAAAGCACTCCATCTGGCCTCTGTGTTGGGGCCAGAGCCAGCGGGTTGTAACGCAGACTTTGCAGGTAATCTGGAGATGGAGCAGGCTCAAAGTGTGCATTTCTCAAAATGACATTGCCAGGGCCTCAGGCTACCTGGATGACATAGCACTGAGGTGACAATATCTTCCATGCAGAGATGTACTCTTCATGTGTTGCTTTAGTCAGCACTGAAATGCAGTTACTTCGGGGTGTAAACAGCCTCTGTTTTGTCAGTGGACTTTACCACCTGGAGTCATTTAGGACAGATGGGTTGCATGACAGACTCAGCTGCTGTACTGGATCTCCTACCCCCACCCCTTGTTTCGGGTAATTAATTCCTTCTTAAGAAATGCAGACACACGGGCACTGGAGTTCATCAAACCTTATCAAAGCCACAGAGAGGCTCCTGTTGGGATGAATGGACTTCAGTCTCCACATTCCAGTTCTGCCACATTCTCTCACATGCAGCCCATAAGCAAGCTGAAACCCTTTGACACAACTTATTGCCACCATTCTACAGGACTAGGAAGGACCAATTTTCAAAACTGAAAATCCTCCCTGGCAGAAGAGTGTTCTGCAGAAAGAGGTGGTGTGGCACCAGATGGCACAGAGTATGCCAAACTTCATGGACTCACTGAAGTTTCAGAGCATGACCTGTCCCTTACCACACAGTGAAGAGCAAATGGATTTATTCAACCACCATTCTTCCTACCTGCTTCACATTACGCTCCCAATGACTAGGTGGCTGCATGCTTACTATTTTCTATCTCAAACAACCATATAAAAACTACTCTGAAAACATCTCATATGCTCTCTGGTCACAACCACAGAGGTTATCATGTTGTTCTGCCATGAGCTCCCTCAGAGATGTTATCAGAGGTGTAGAGATTGCAAGACAACTAGCCTGACAGAGACAGGTGTGGTGGTGTCATGGAAAAAGCCTAATAAAAAAGAGTGCACCTCTGAAGCTGATGGAGGACTGGACAGAAGCAATTTGTGAGCCTCTCCCTGCAATGTGTGCTCCTTCACTCCCTCATTTGCTGGCATATGGAATGAGTTATGCAAACTGAGAACAGCTGCCTCGCTGCTTCTGCTCAGTCTGAAAGCAACAGTTTGGGTTTCAAATGGTCTTCAGTTTGCTGGATCATTTTATTTTCCTGTTTCTGATCTAGGTTAGGCTCACAGTAAAAAGCCCACCACTTTACAAGCAACAGTCAGGCACATATCACCAAGTTACAACATGTTTTGAGCTGTTAGGTGTCAACATGTGCCCAAGCCTTTGGCAGCAGCAGCACAACTAACCCCATAGCCACAACTCCTACTCAGAGTCCTGTGAGCATAAAACGATGCAGTACTGCCCTCCTCCCTCCAAAGTGATCACATCTTGTTCATCCACATGACTCTCCACATGAGCAGATGCAAGGATATCTTACAAATGCCAAAACCCTGAAATTGCTTTGTAAGGAAGGACCTGCTACTACCCATGCACCATGCACAGAAAGTAGTTATCCTTGGCTAGTGACAGATGCAGGCACAGAATCAGTGTCAGAGATGTAGATCTTGTGTTCCAAAGCTATGTAACACACATTGGTCAATTCTTTGGCAAATCCCACTTGTGTTTCTTAGGCTCTGAGTTCCACTTTGCAACTAAAAGAGAATCTGGAAAAAAAGCCTCTTTGGTCATTTTCCTACCCCAGTGGCTTCACAGCCTTCATTCTGAAACATCTCAGAAATGGGTAAGCACCCCACAATAATTTCACATGCCTCCCTTGCTGAGCTGCAAATCCCTGCTGAACACTGTACCTATGTATTTGAAGAGAGTGCTGCTGATTCCTGCCAGCAGAGAAAGGGTTATCAAGTCTCCAAGGCTTGCTGCTATGGGTGTGGCGACATTGTCTGGATTGATCCCAACTTTCCTTGCTCCGATGATCACTCCAATCATCACCAGACCTAGAGAAGGCATAGAGCAGGCATTAGAGAATGCATCCTGCTCCATTTCACCCCAGAGCTGCCATTGTGGTTCCCAGAGGAACAAGGGGTCTGGGAAAAGCAAGCAGCAGATTGCCCATCAGGGTACCACGCAGCTGGAGATCAGACATCCCCAGGTATTTGCCCTCTTGCTTTTTCACCGACCTGAAGGGCATGACTCTGCCCTTATGAACTGCACCAAAGGCCCAGAGGCACACAAGCAAATTCCAGGGATCAAAGAAGATACCAGCAGGCAGCCCAAATGTAGAAGGTCGTCTCCTGAGCAGCATAATCTTTGCTGCCTTAAAGCAGGACCAGGCACAAAGCACCCTCATAGATAAGGCATGAGGCAGCCTCCTGGTGCCATCTCCTGCTCTGAATTCCACAGCACAAAGATATTTTTCCATATTAGACCAAAACTTCTTGGAGTTTGAACCACCAAGGAACAACAAGCTACTTTACAGTAGCCCAAATTAGTCTTTCAACCCAGTCATCAGACTTGCACCTCATGTCCCAAACTCTCTGGGGCTGCATTAATTCACTCTAGGTGAATGTGATGCTGTGAGCAGCTTCAGAGTCAAGGGGATATGGAAGCAGACAACATCACTTCTCTCTCCCTGTCCTCTGAGCTGCTTTTCAGCATTGTTGGAGAGTAGGGAAGCTTTTCTCTCCCAGGTGAGTTATACCCCAAACCCTGATAAACATGTGGAAATCTTTCAGCCATCAGATCTCTCTCAGGCCTGTGGAAGAGCCATCTGGAATAAATCCTGCCCAGACAGCCTCCACTGCTGGGTGACTAGCAAGGACACATTTGAGACAAAACACATGGCATCTCTTCAGAGTTCTTCCATGGCTGATAGGATGCACCAAAGGAAGCCTGAGATATGGTGGCTCCTCCAGCTCACAATCTCTCTGTGCCTGTTTGTGCAGGTCCATCAAAGCTGAGCGTGCCCAGCAGCATTGGCACTCTCCTAAGAAATACCACACATGCACCTTCACTGATAAAACATCCTTATAAAGAAAAACATCCTCACACAACATAGCATTCTCCACAAAAGCCCTCCCAGACACCCACATTCTCCTCCTCACAGCACAGTTCATGCTGCTTCCCTCCCTGGTCATAAAATCAGCCACTTCCCTTCGTGTACTCCCACACACAGGCTGCCTGTCACCATGTCCAGGGGAGAAACTAAAGCTAGCTGAAAGGCTGTGATGGTATGGCAGCAAAGCCTCTGTATCACACCGAGCAGAGGGATTGAAGGGAAGAGTTTAATGAAAGCTGGGCTGCTGCTTTTCTCTTTTAACAAGTGCCTCATCCCATGTTTTTCATCAAAGACATCTACAGTCACCCTTTGACTCCAGTTTCAGGATATGCACTTGCTTTAACTTGTCCCTTTCATTTAGAAAACTCGCTGTGTGCAGCTGCCAGCTCCTTCTATTCAGGGTGTCATGCTGCCCTCCTATGGCAGACCTGCAAACTGAGCCTCATCAGGGGACAGCAGCTCCTTCCGATGTGTCCACCCCACCCTATTTCCCTTGCAGAGGAAATAGCCAGGGAAGTTCTTAGCTCAGAGCTCACAGCACGGCAGGCCACAGTCCTCTGCAGGGTGACTCAAGTCCATCTCGAGTGTGGTCTGCAGTTATCTAACAGATTCTCAATATCTCATTTTGTGCATGGCATTCCTTCATTCTCCCTGAGGATAGGGACAGCACAGCTGGCTAACATGTCACATGTGTGCACATCCACACACAGCATGAAGCATTTTACACACCAGGTGAAGTTAGGCATGTTCATGGTGCTGTGGATGTCACAAGTCCAGCAAACAACAAATCCTGGGAGAATGGAAGCAAAGGCAGGGTGCAGAGGGGGTGAAAGCAGCTGTCACAGCACTAAGGTTCCTTGTGTCCCTCCTCCCTGTGGCAGACCAAAGCAGTGTCAGCTGGGCCTTCTGGCAGAAGGGAGAGTTTTCTCAGCACCTGAGTGCAGCACGTTTGATCTGAGCAAACAAAATGACTCACCAAGAGAAAGTGCAGCTATGAAGGCAGTGGTCACGCTGCTGGCACACAGCACTGCAGCCTGGCTCAGCTCCACAGAACCCTTGGAGATGGCTCCTAGGATCACAGCAGCAACAGCAGCCAGAAGTCCCACCACAGTGGCCTGGACCTGGGGGGCCAAAAGACAGCTGGGAAGCAATCACCCACATCTACTCCCAGGCTGTTCTGGCTCCATGTGCCACAGCCCTTCCACACAGCTAAGCCTTGCAGAGATGCTGATTGTTATGTATTTGATCAGCATCCCTGTCAGGCTGCATTACATTAAAAAAAAAAAAAAAATCCTGACAAAGTTTGGAGAAAAACTCTGGGGGCCTGCAAATGGCAGATAACATTTCAGCAAAGGACACTGAGTCCATCGGCAAAGGAAGAGCTCTGGTCAACACAAAAATGGGCTCCCCATCAACACAGCACTCTTAGCAAGCTGAAAGCTGTGGCAAGAGATAAGGGAAAGCACACAGACACATGTTGCAAGCCCTGTGGCCTTGCCATGTGCAGCTTCTAGGCTGGTTGCTGGAGTTACTGGATTTTAACAAGCAGAGCTATAAAAGTTAGATTTCTCCCATCTCTCCCTTCCTGCCCAAGGCTGCTTCCCAAACACTGCCAGTAAATGACAGGCATTATCTAGGAGCTATTGTGAAACAGGGATTGTGCTACAGATTCCCCTGCAAAAGGAGGATTTTTCATTATTTCAGTTTGTCCTCAAAAGCAGGAAATGTTTTGCAGCCAAACTACAAGCTCTGAGGCCCCACAGAACTTTCTTGGAGGTCAAGTCCTGGGCTCTGCTTGGCTTTATTGAAGAAAACCTGCTCCAAATCAACAGCTCAGAATTCAGGGCTACTGGGAACAGATGCTGCTGAGCAGCAGCAGAGCAGAGCAAAGTGTCTTTTTCCTCTCCCAACTGAAGTGACTCACCTGTATAAGGGCTAAATTGCAGGTGGCCATTTTCCATTGCTTCTGGGCATCATCCATCTGTCCAGTGTTAGCCTAGGAGCCAAGAGAGACACCCTGAAAACCTGTTCCTGTGGCACAGGTAGTCGCTGAAGGCAGTTTCATCTGCATCCTGTGGGAAAGGGGCTGCTAAATCCAGACAAACATGAGGTCAGGTCAGCCTTCCCTTCACTTTCTTCTTGACACATCTCTATCATGCTCCAGCCCAGGGGTATCAGAGGCTCACATGGAGGTGCAAAGGCATTGCAGGGCACCCAGCTAAAGGTGGAGTGGGCAGGGCACATCCACCACATCCCATACAGACCAAAAGCTGTACACATTAAACTGGTTTAGCTCTTTCATTCCCCCTAAACTGACCTGTTAAGCTGGAGTTCCTCCTGAAACATGCAACACAAACAGCCCAAAGTAAACAAAAAGGCTTAGGGAGATAGGAGAAATCAAATACTGAGTAGCAAAAGCTACTGTGGGTCTCAGGAAGCCCCAGTCTGCACCCCCAAGGTGGAATTGTCAGGAAGCCACGGGTCTCTTAAGGACCAATACCCACAGCAAAGCAATCCAGTACCGAAGCTGACAGCTGTGGAGCCCTGTCTTTGTCTCCTTCATGTGTCACAGGGCCCCAGATATTAGCAACTGGCCACCCAGGGATTAATTCACCTTCAAAGCACAGATGGAGATTCTCTGTTCTAGTTCCAAAATGAGGACAAATATATTTTAACACTCATACCCCACTAGTTTCTACTTGGCAGAAAAGGGCATTTCTCATACCCACGGTGTAGTTATGTAAAAGCAGAATCTCCTGATACCTGCTGCTATCCAGCCTCTCCCCAACAAACACACCACCACCACCACCACCTTGTTAACACTCACAGCAGTTGAGAGCCTGGATGCCAGTGTCATCTCAAGATTACCCTTCAGGCCAACCAAGGCAGGAACCAGGATAAAAACTTCTGTAATTTTCCGAAACACATCCCAGTGCTGAAAGAAAGCAAAGACAAACTTCAGTTGGTCATGCTGACCAATCCAATGTTGTTGTTTCAAAGGGGAGTGGGTCCCCACCTCACCACCTGCTCTACAGGTGTCTGCTATGCACATGGGGGGCAGATGCTGCCCTGGTCCGCTTGCATTTTGGGAGTGAAGGAAGGAATTTTTAGCTTGCAATATTCTTTCTGATTTCATGCACGGCAAAGCACTGTCCTAGCAGGGAAGGAACTTTCTTCCTGAGGGAAGCAGCAGGTTTTGGAAAGCCACAAATTTAGATGTGCCTTTAGCATTAGCCAAGAACAACTTGAAAAAATAATTAGGGTTCACAAGCCAAATTAAATACAGCATCCTCCATCCTTTGTACTGACACCAGATACAGGAATATCTATTGCTACCCGGATTCAAAAGAATAAACACAAAGATCTGGAAAAGATTTAACAACAAAAAGCTGTGTCTGTCTCTTTTTACCAAACTTAACCAAGCATGTAAGACTGGTGGTGGTAGGGAAGGAGATATTTGCATCTCTTCTCCACAGGCAGTTCCTAAATCTTCCTGTTACCAAGCATGCTCCCAGCACAGCTGGAAAAAGGATTTGAAATTAAGATATCACATAAGCCCAAAATGCTGGGCCAATATCTTCATTATCATTGCTCCTCTGAAGCTGAACAGTACAAAGCTGTTGAATCAGTTCCAATGCTAGAAATTATCTGGAACCTTAAGAAATTTTGTTGAGTAACACATCTAACTTATCTACCATACGGTGCCTTGAAACATAATTCATTCACTCCATGTGCATTCAAGGATGTTGGCAAAGTCCCACTATCACTCAGATGAAATCACAGCATGCAGCAGCTGACTGTGAAGTAAAAGCAACTACCTCAACATCTAAGAGCAGAATACAAGAGGAAAAGTGCATCTGCAACGAGTCAGACCAAAGGTCCATCTAACCTATCCTTACCTTGACCAGCAGTCAAATTCAGGTATCTAAAACAAGAATCTGCAAGTATGACAAGCAGGAGGGATAATTCTCCTGTGTATTTTCCAGCCTACATTTATCTGCCACAGGGTACTGAGCTAGTGGTTTTTTTCTGCACACTTACCAGATTTCTAAGGATTTCTCTTTCATTTACTCACCCAGCCTGCCCCCTCCAACCCACTCTGTGGCCAAGATTTTCATCGCTTATCAACATCCTGTGTGAAGAATCAACTTCTTCCTTAATTCTAACTTACCACCGGGTAGTTTCATTATGATGGTCTCAAATTCTGGTGTTAGAGGACAAAATGAACAACAGATCCCTGCCCACTTTCTCCACACCCACTGGGGTTCTATAAACCTGAAAATCCAGGAGGTTGGATATAGACTTGGTAAATGTCAACATATTCAGCTGCCAGCCTGTTGGGAAATACATACAGGGTGTAACGGCTCAGTGTTTTGGTGCCATGAGAAGCCAGTGGTGTGGCTGTCTGCTGGGAAGACCTCACAGCTTCTTTTTCAGTCAGGATGAGTGAAAGTGGGGCTGAGTCAGCCCTGAGTATCTGGTACAAGATGTTCTTCAGAGGCACAGATAACAGACAGAGGATTATTATCAATACAAAAAAGCTACGTTTCCTGACAATGGTGACCTGAAACAGTCATGGTTCAAAATATTAGACCTAAGCTACTGTTGGGTAAGTAATAGACAACAGAACAGTCACCTTATCTGACACACTACAATTCTCTCTGAATTTGTTAAATGGAACTTAAATATCAGAGACATCTTTGCTGCCTTCAAAAGAAAGAGGAAAAAACCCCAGACTTCCCAGTCACAATGTAAAAAACCTAAATAATTGAAAATAGACAGGCGTGCAGACATTCTTATTTAAGAGCTTGCAGATTTTGCACAGAAAGAAAAAGCAACAGAAAAACTTAACTGTTTGTATTTTCTGTGCATGGCACCTTTGGGAAATATGACTTTGTTATATCAATGTAAACTTCAGTTCTTGTGTTCCTGATGAAGTTTACAGGTCTCAAGCCATCATAACCTAAGTTTCAGCATGTGAGGTATGTTTTTTGGGAGCTCTGCCTTACATATAATTACACTGAAAGGCTTTGAACAATTAATAACAGAACCATACAAGTGTACTAATAAAAAAGCTGACTTAATTGCCTTCATTTGAGTCTCATTAGTGACTCACTGAGCACCTAAGGATACATTCACAATGATTTATACCACAGTAACCAGGACTCCATTGTGTTAGAGACTGCAGAAATACAGAATAAACAGATGATCCCTGTGCCACTGCCTTGCAGGACTGTCAGATGGATGAGACAGTAAACGTGGCAGGTTAGAGCTGGGCAGGCAAGGAGCTGCCTGAATGAAGACCATAGAATCAAGAATCAAGAAGGTTGGAAGAGACCTCAAGGATCATCGAGTCCAACCTGTCACCCTACACCTCATGACTATCTAAACCATGGCACCAAGTGCCATGTCCAATCCCCCCTTGAACACCTAAATCCCCCCTTGAACACCTGATAGATAGCTGGATTAAGTCTAGGAAGTGTCTCTGTTCTTCAAGAGGAAAACTGGCCTAGAAGGAACAGAAACATTCCTTGCAACACTGTAAACTCACACAGTGAGCCAGAAAGAGACTCTTTCCCACTTCATGTTCCCATAATGGAGTTACAGCCCTAAAGTTCAGCTCTGAAGAAACTTGGTTACCTCATGATCCACTGGCTGGTCCCCATGCCAGTTGGATCTGCTCATGGAGTCCCACAGGGCATGAGAGCTTATGATGCACTGAGTGTCCCCAGCTGCAGTCTAGCCCTGCTGTCCCTCTTTACACTGTCCTCAAAGTCCCAATCTTGTCCTTTTACTTCTCCAGGGCATCCATCCATGGCAGCAGCTAAGAAACCTCAGAGGTCTTCCATTGCACTGAACAAGTTAGCAGAAAGATCAAAAGATCCTGAACTATAAAAAGCAAGGCAACTGAAAATCCTTTTCAATGTTAATCATCTCGTGGACTTTCATCAACAAAGGACAGAGATATCTTATATCTGTGACTTTTATTTGGATTATGTCCTACTGCAGCATGTGAAAGGGAAGCTTCCCTCCTAAGTTCTCTGTTTTGAAATCTGACTGTCCAGCTTCAATCTGATTCCTCATTTTACTGTAAAAGAGTGGGACAAACACTGCTCAGGGCCTTGCAAGGTCTCCTGTAATGCCTGCCAGCCTGGAATCCAGATCAACCAGCTGCCCTAGGATCACTGGAGCAGAAGTGGAAATGTCCAGCAAGAAAAGACCTACACAGAGACAATCAAGAAGAGGAAATGGCAAGTGGCTGTTCCTTTGGGCATCCTTTTGTTACAGTATCTGAGACCCAGGTTTGAGCCTTGGAGTCAGCTGGGACAGACAAATCTCTCTTGCTGTTTTGGGGTTTGTTTTTTCTTACCAGTAATGTGAACAGTTCTTGTTTTCATCCCCAGACAGATCACAAACTGCTAAACTCCTCAAAACTTTGATAGGACACAAACAACCAATTTCCATTTTGTTCTTGTCTTTACAATAACCTTGCAAGCAAGAAAGCCACTCGGACTCTCAGCATAGAACCACATTATTTCAAGGTATTTTATATGTAACAAACAAAGGAAGAACCATTAACTCACGTGCATGCTTTAGAAACCACCCTTGAGCTTGACCATGTAGCTCCCTGTTGAAGGCAGGCATAAAAGCTCCCTAAGAATGTTTTGCAGTGACTGCAAACAGGGCAAAGCATTCCTCAGCTAGCCCATCCCCTGAAAAATGGGTAAATCACAGACTCTTGGACTAAAAAAACCTGTGGTTTCAGCAGCATGAAGCCTCATGATTATCAATGTAAGTCTTGTGGTACCTTGCCATGAGCAAAGAAATATGGTCTCAGGTTTTAGCTGAACAGACAGTGAGATTTTACCTCTTTCAGGCTGGAAATAAGCAGCTCAGAGACAAAAAAAAAAAAAAAAAAAAAAAAAAAAAAAAAAAAAAAACACTGTCAAATAATCCAAACCTTGAAAAGCTAAGATCTCTGAGTTTTCCCAGGTGCTGGTTTTGGTTTTAAAGATGGGGGTGTTGAAACCATGGCAGCTTACCTCACTAACATCTCTCCCATGCCAGTTGTGACTCTCAGTGCACTAGCTCCCTCCTCTGGGAGCTGAACTGATGGCTTCTATTTCAACACAGTTGGAAACACTTTCACCAAAAACTACACTTCCTATTATTGTGCTTCATGCATGACCCCATTTCTAACACTCTAGTGAAAAAAAATACACAAGGTAGACATTGCACTCTAGTATTTAGAGGCATAAATGGCTTCTGTTTTCCATCGGTTTGGATACTGTTGCGTTTTTGAACAGAGCCCAATTCTTAGCAAGAGTATTCCATTTCTTTTAGACAAAGATCTATTCACCTGCTGTGGGTAGGAAGTGGGTATGTAGCACGTCTTTATCCTTCCCTGAGATAAATGCTAACTATTAACCTAAAGTCTTGGGTAGTTTGAGAACCTCTGCAATGCTGCAAGACAGGTCTGTGCTTAAACACAGCACAAGGCGGAGACGACAAACGCAGCACAGCAAGAGTATGTGCCACTCCAGTTAACCTTTCTTTGATATTCCTCATATTCCCTTTAATTCAACTTCTCTGCCTTCTTTGTTTTTTCCAGTGCAAGAAAAAACGGCGAGGTATTGTCTTTCCAAACACTCCAGTACCCATATTTAGCTCCTGCTGTGGTACTAATGCCAGTGAATCCAATGTACTCCAGTGAGCTCTGAGTGAGGGATATATCCTCAGGAAACTTTGCCAGCCTTTTGGTTTGTAAATCCACTGGCATTACATGCCCATATTAAATCAAATTTAGCATTTCTATTTGTGCCACTGGTACAAAGGAAAGACAGATTGGACAGATTCTGGTGGTGGGCACAATGGTGTAAAATCCAGCAGCGCTACTTGGAAGTCAGTGGAAGTTACTCCAAATTTACACCCACCTCAGGATCTGGCCAAGAAGCACTCTGGTCATAGGCAATGCTAATCTTTCTGTGCTGGCACGCCTCTCATCACAGTATCTAAATGCCTTCTAGAGCAGAGATTACATTAGGCTGTTTGCAATGAACTGAAAGCACAAACTTGCCTGTAAGTGAGGCAAGTAGTTAATAACAACCTTAACCTAGATTTCCTTATCAGCAGTTTTTGAAGGAGAGAGATACTATCATGCAGTAGGGGAGTATGCTACAGTCTGACCACCGCAGCTTCACAGCAGGCATCACCCAAGTGTTTAGCTCAATACAGCAAAGGGAGCACCCACTCTAGCGCACCGAGGGCAGTGTCAGGCAGCCTGTCTGAAAGCCAATACCCCCCAAACAGCCCATGTGCTGACCTAAAGAACATGGATAGTGTCTCTCTACCACAGGAAAAGCCTACAGCCATCCTGCTGACTGGCAGCCAGGACCACGCACATTAAAAACAAAACGGCACAGACAGTCAAGGTCAGTGAATCCGCCCACCCCCTCGATACAGTTTCCTAACCATAGATACCTACTTGAACAACATCCATCAAGAGGCCAGCAGCTACCATGCCTAAGCCAGCCAGAAGGAATGGCACAAAAATCTGGGAGGCAATGGAGAGTGAAGTCTCAGGGAGAAATCCACTGGCTGACCTGGTCAACTTGCAGGTGAAACCTCTCAGCTTCCTGCCATGGAAGCACAGTTCCAGTTGTAACTGGGTGACCACCATGGTCAAACACTGCTACCCCATGCTCAGCAGGGCAAACAGGAGATCAGGACATCACACAGATCCTCCAGGTAGCTCTCTTCAAAGTCAAAAGAGATATTTTTCCTCAGACTACAGCAACGACGACAAATTTCCTTAGCTTCTTCTCCCAAGAGCACGTCCACAGGGTTGCAGGAAGGATATCCTCTGAAACTACTTCAGCTGGGTTGAGCCCAGGTGGCAGCAAACTTGACGAACACGGTTTCTCTGATTTATATCCAGAGGGGAATTAAAAAAGAGAAAAGAAGATTGTGGAGATGTCTGTGGACAAATAGAAATGAGCCCACACCCCATTCAGCTCCCACCACCTCAGTAAAAACCAGTAAGACCTGCTCAGGCTACAGCACTGAAAGAGTGACAAGTGGTGCCAGAATCCCTCAGCGTGCTCCAACGTACTAGTGTCCTTTCTCCTCAGGTTACATTTCTTGTCAGACTGCGGCTTGCCTTTGATACGATGGTTTAATATGTAACCCTGCTGCGAATCAGCTCCAGTCCCTCACTCTCACCAGAAGCAAATCTGAACTTTCCTCACTGTCCCAAGGCTGGGGAGGTGGGAAGTTAACAACCAGGATCTGCTTTGCTCTGCTTCAAGGTGAAGAAAGGTCGAGGAAAACATGAGTCTGCGTTTCTCATGGCTGGCAATGTTACGCAGGTCTCATCCCCGGGAGAGTGACACAGCTAAGCCAGCTGGTGAGAGAAGATCTGCTCTTCTAGACCCCAGCCCCTCCTGTCCCCTCCATGGTCTCTACAGGATATAACAACTGGTCTATGCCAGCTATACCTCTCAATGACTGGCTTTCAGGGGAAAAAAAAAAAATTCCAAAGAACCAGCCAATAAGCTTCAAAAGCTAACACCCTTATCTGCTGTCATCACTTCAACTTTCTGCTAGTTTGCAAAGGCCAAGATAAGAGTCATAGTCAGAGCTTATTTAAGGTAGCTCCGTGCTAGTGCACCGCATGCAAGGGAGAGAAAGGGTGAACACTTCCATGGCATGCTGTGAGCTGGGCTTCCTTCCTGTCCTAAAATGAAACACTGCTTCTGCATACTCCCAGGAAGATACTGTCTTTGAGAGGCTGGGGGTCTCACCCCCAAGTCATCACGGTCAAACAGCTGATACAAGATCAAGAATCAGAGCTGCATCACGGCCACCTACAGGCAAAGAATTTGTATCCTGTTCAAAGTCACATATGTGGGGAAGGGAGTCAGAGTACTCTGTTGGGATTCCTTGATAATAATTAATTTGGGCAAACTAATTGGATGACAGGGTCAAAAAGCTCTAAAAGCACCATTTTGGATGGAAGGTCCTAAACTGAGCAACTGAGCTTTTTCAGTATTCAACCACAGTCATGCCCCAGTGAAGGTGAACTAGTGAAATCAAGTATTCAGTGTTAGGCACAAAAGATACAGGTTTCCTCAGTCCAGTGGAAATTCCATGTCTAAATTGCATCCTTTATTTAGCTTTTTGTACTAACCAACTCCTTCCCTGATATTCTCTGCAAAGAGACATAAAGACTGATGGATTGTAGACTCTATCCCTATGACCAGGTCCCCAGCTTGGAGCTAAATGCAACGACAGGTTGGATAGAACAAGAGAAGCTTTTGCCTTGCAGATATATATGGAACTGAGGAAACTCTCAGTGTGTTTCTTTTGGTCTGAATTCACACAAACCAAAGCATGAAGCCTAGTGGGCTGAGGTGGAACAGCAGATCTCTCTGCAAGCATGGCAGGGTAGAAAAAAAACCCACGGGAGACTCTGTCCTTTGCTGCTTTTGAGGCTGATATCTTGGTACAGCCCCTGAAGCCTTCTCCACTCCTGGCTGGCTTGGTGTGTATGTGTTCCACGTAACAATGGTCCAGTTAGCTGAAAGCTAACAAGAGAGTACATTTCAGCTAATCTAACTGGGGAAAAAAAAAAAAAAGCCCACAATAGCTGGAAAAGGAAGGTTAATAAAGACCCTGTAATAACCACACATGACCTAACCTCTTTATAACAGCCAGGAACTGAGAAGTGACCACATAAAGGCCTAGTTCTGGTTAGAAACTCAGAGGGGCTTCAAGGAAATAGAGTACAATTTCTGGACAACTATCACAAGCTTTCAGAGGTTTGATAATGTGCATTCCTAGTCCTATATGCCACTGTATCTGCCAATTGGATTGCTGACAGGCAGAAACGTTAATGTAAAAGAAGTATTAATAAGCCTGAATGACTCAAATGCCATTAAAAAAACTCAGAAGCAACACATCCTGTACTGAAGTGCCAGCCTGGCAGGGTTTATGAGTTTATCATGGTTCATCTCTCCCTGTTTCTAAGCAAGCACTATAAAAAGCCTTCAACCAATGAATCTGTATGCAGAGAAGGTAACTGGTTCAGGTGACCTGTCTGTGTACACTGGGTGATTTTATTATGCATTTAAGGAGCCTCTGATAAAGATCCATACCATATTTGTCAGCAAAGAGATGCATCATATTTTCCTGGCAAAGAGATATACCATATTTGTCCACAAAGAGATGCATCAGTTCTGAGAAGAAAGACAGTGATGCTAAACAGTAGGGGGGAAAAAATCACAACCAGTTGGGGAAAAAAAATCCCCCCCCCAGCCTCATAGTTGCACGACTCATCCTGGCAAAACCTGGAGAGGTACACTGCTGCCCTGCTCTGTACAGAAATACACTGTATCCCTATGCCTAAAACTTGCCAACAGGTAGTACTGCCCTGAAGGAGACAAAGCAGAAAAAGCCTCTTAGGCAAGCCCTGACTCTGACCTAAGGGCTCCATCCACTGCCACAGTACAAAAAAAGAACAGAAAGATGACAAGTGCCAAAGAGCAGACACACCTTATCATCCTGCAAAGAATGAATACTCTTACAACACAGCCATGTTAGCAACAGACAGAGCTATTCTGACACCTTAGACTCATAGGAGGATGATGCTTTTCAGGGATCATACGTCCTACTTATTGGAGCACTATAGCTCCTGTCAGATCAGACAGTGGATTTTTGTTTCTAATCTTGCTCTGCTCTTCCCCTGTCTAGGAAAGAGCAGAGAAGAGAGCTTGTGTGGAAAGACTGAGAGTACAGCTCACAGCACTTCCTGTTGCCCCACAGAAACAGCAGTAGCAGCAGGGGCAGAGGCCAGGACTGGCTTAGAGAGGAAAGGCAAGTCCTAGCAGCAGCGAGTCTACAATGAGACATGCTCAGGTAGCCATGATCATGCATGAAAAGTCACTTCTGCTAATTGCCCAAGGCCTGCTTTTCCTATGATATATTGCATAGGCTGATTTTCCAGGCTCTAAGCACTAATGTGAAAGCTCTTTGTGAGCTCTTTATTTGCATAAAACAGAAACCAAACTTTTGCAGTTTCTGAAGAGTATGAGGGTTGTTTCATGCCCTGTTTGTATGAGTCCTTCCTAGAAAAAAAAATGCTCTAGGGGAAGAATATTGATAAAAAAAGCCTGCCCCAACATCATAAACCCATCTGCCACCTATTTCACACACAGGCAACATGCTTTTAGTATCAGAGATCCACAGGAATGACTAGTCTATTAAAATAAAAGTCTATAAAATAAAAATAAAACAAAAATCAAAAGCTCAGAATGATGTCTATGGAGACAAGAAGTACTTTGCCACTGGGTTCTGGATTTGACTTGGTGTTTTCTAATCTGACTAGATATTCTGCTGGGTATTGAGTATATGCTAAGGTCAGTTAAGGATACTGTGTCACTCTTAAGCCCTTATAGCTTAAGGAGATCTACCCAGAGTTAATAGCAAAACAATACAGCTCCAGATTTGTGCAAGCTGTCAGTGTAACCACAGTAGTGGCAGTGTCACTGTATATCAGACAGGTCAGGACAGTCTGACCAACAGGTAGCTAGTCAAATAACAAGGGTTACCAAAAAGGCACACAGCAGCCAGAGTCACCTAGAGTGCAAAGACATAGCAATTTATAATCTGGAAATTAACTGTACCTTTAAACTGTCTAAAATTAGGTGGTCATCACTACCTTAAAGCTCTGCATTGCTGCCCTATAGGAGGAAAGGCCTGGTCCTGACTGTCACAGAATCAGAAACGGGACAAGAAGACTCAAGGATTTGAATTATCTGATATAAGGCTTTAGAAAATGAATCATCTGATACAAGGCTGAGCTTGGCTGGGTGCATGAAGTGCTAACAGCACTGAGCTGTGCAGCTTCTTGTGTAATGAAGCAGGGGATGCAGGATCATTCAGAGCTACATCAGAAGTGATATAGCTGTATCTACTGCAGGAAAGCACTATTGCCACCACAGCCCTTGGGGCTGCAGCTCAGTCACCCTCTTCTCAGGACCAAGGTGAGATCTTTGCACAGGACTGCACCTTCCTACATAGATTCCTCAGATATTTTGCATGCTCCTTAGTACCATACCATCTTTTATCTTCAGAGAAGTAAAAAGGCCAGAAAACCACCAGAAGCTGTCTCCTGAGAGCTGCACAAAAGTACGTAACAGCTGGCTTTGAAGGACATGTTGGCATATGAAACTGCTGCAAAACCTCCTTTACTAGGCCATCCCAAGAGCAAATTCCCTGCCTCTGAAGAGTTGTCTCCCACCGATCTCATACCAGGTACATCAGATCAGTTTCTTTCCCTTACCTGAACATAATCCAAAACCATACCTGCCATGACCATGCCAAGCCCAGCTAGGAGGTATGGCAGGAGCACTTGCAGGCAAATTGAGGTGGCTGATTCTTCCTGTGACTTCGCCATGGCTGCCTTCTCCACAGCCAACAGCTTCTGCTGTGCATACAGAGAGACATCCTCTGTCCCCTGATTGCCAAGTCGACTCTCTCTGTGTTTACCCTTGCTCTTTCCTTTGTGCCTGGATCGCTCTCCATTTCTAGACCTGCCCTCTTTTCTCCTCTGCCGAACTTCCTCAACCTTCATGGTGGCTTTCTGGATTCACAGAGGTTTTCTGAAAAACAAGGTCAGAAACAATGAGACAACAGAGGCATCAGATGGGTCAGCACCAGGAAATTCTTTGTCCAGTCCACTAACCTGAAGGCAAACTACCACCTGCCCCTGAAACCCTAGATGCTCTGCTGACCAAATAATTAGTGCTTAGTTTACTGTCAACTTTGCACAGCATCCCTTTCTGCAACTCCATCTCTTCCTAGGCCCATTTTCATGCTAGAGTAGTTGCTGTGCATCCTGGCTCACACTCTGAGAATGCCTAGAAGGATGCAGAAGGTGCTGCACACAGCCTAAATTCTGGACCCACTAGCTCTCACACTGGGAGTCATGAGAAGCCCAGCAGAATCCAACTCCTTTTAGTGTCTGGGCCCTAGCCATGAAACAGGAGCAGTTCACATCCTAGCATCCTGCAGACCATATCTAGCATAATACAGGCAAGTACTACATGTAGTACCTAGCATAGTACAGCTAGCTGTCCACCACGCCTCAATTACAAGAAAATTCTTTCATCAGCTTTCCAATCCGGATACTTTTCCTTCCTTTTGCACCTCAATTAACACACATGCGCTATACGACTCACCTATCTACAGAGAAGCTGCCATAACTCCATAGCATCTTATAAGAAAAAAGAAATATGCAAAACTATTGCCAGTCACCCTTTACCTGCCACCGTATCTTATTTCTTGATTACAGCTGTCGTTCATCCTGCCTGCCACAATGCTAGCCTAGGCAGTGCCCCAGATCTTTCCCCACCACCTCCTGCCAGCACTCACCCGGGTTAACCGCTGGCAGACGTTCTCTGAAGCTCATTTTCAGGATGGGCCCTTTATGCCCTAAGCCCCTGCACCACCCCTGGTGGGCTCAATCCTCTTCTTGCCCAACATCTGAGGAGCAAAGGGAGGAGGGATGGACAAAACAAAATCATAGAATCAACCGGTTTGGAAGGGACCTCCAAAGGTCATCTAGTCCAACCCCCCTGCAGTGAGCAGGGACATCCTGAACTACATCAGATCACCCAGAGCCCCGTCGAGCCTCACCAGGGACGGGGCCTCAACTACCTCTCTGGGCAACCTGTTCCAGTGCTCAATCACTCTCATTGTAAAGAACTTTTTCCTAACATCCACTCTAAATCTGCTCTTCTCTAATGTAAAACCACCGCCCCTCGTCCTACTACTGCAGACCTTCGTAAAGAGTCCCTCTCCATCCTTCGCGTAGGCCCCCTTCAGCTACTGGAAGGTGGTGTTTAGGTCTCCCGGGAGCCTTCTCTTCTCCAGGCTGAACCACCCCAGCTCCCTCGGCCTGTTCTCGTAGCCGTCTGTGGCAGGAGGAAACCCAGCCCTGCTTCCTCCCACCCCAGCGCTTACCGGCTCCGTGCCCTGCGCGGGGCTCTGCCCGCAGGGCGGCGGGCTCAGCCGGGAGGATGCCAAGGTGGGAAGCGTCCGCCACATCTGGGGCGCGGCGGCACGGCTCGGAGCCCGCCCTGCGCGGGCCCGCGGGTTCGAGGCCGGCCCCCGGCGCGGAGGCGGCGCGGCGCCGTGAGTGGCAGTCGGGGGGCCTGCCCCGGCACCGAACATGGAGCGAGACGACGGGCCCAGCCTCTCTCCGCCAGCCGGCAGCCACCGCTCGCCCCGTCACGCCATCGGGATGGTTGTGCGCCTTTCTCTTCCTCAACTGCCAGGGAGGACAGCTTGGGGCGGGGGCGTGCAAGGCTTGCGGCGGGGCTGGAGCACTCGCAGCAAGGACGGCTCCTACTCGGGAAGCAGCTCCAGGAGGGAAGGGCGCGGGTGCCGGGAATGCTTCCTGCTGCCCCGTCGGGACGTGCCGAGCCCCGTGACAGCGGATGGGACCGGAAAGGGTGAAACTCCCAGCGCGGGCAGAGCTGGCAGGAGGCTGCAATTAAGTGCTGGAGAAAGATGCTTCCTCTGTGTTTTTTTTTTTTCCCTTTAATTTTTGGCACTTGCATGAGCTGTTGTTACAAGCAGCTTGTGCAAAAACCTGTCTCCACTCCAATCACAGTCAAATTCCTCTTTAGTCCATATTTTCCCCCTCCTCCCAGATTGAACTGGCGTGTTAGAAACATGATTGCAGCATCTCTCACATTTAAGCACATAAATCTCATGAAGCACTGCAGTAACCGTGGTCATGCAAGGCTCTTGAATCATGCAACTCAAATTTCCAGAACAATTGTGGATATTAAATCATACCTCAGTACCAGAGCAATCTTATATCCTGCTGAAGTCTCCCAGATGCCACACTACGCTAAAAGTAGCGTACATTTATTGATAAAATGTTGTGTGTAGGCCTGTGAGCTCTGGCTCCAAGCAGGGCACACCAAAGGGAGTTGAAGGTTTTTTTATAAGTGACAGTAATGAAACCCTGCAGCTGCTGTGTGTTGAGGGTGCACATTAACTGCTGAATGTCACTGCTCCAAAGCTTAAATTTCAGCTCACTTGATATAATTTTATGTCTTCGCTTTGCAACTGATGCCTCCTTCAGACTGGTCAGAAGATAGTGTTTTCCTATGATAAATCAGGGGGGAAGGGATACAGATTTAAAAAATAGCAGCCTTGCCAAGACAGTTTTAGACCTGTTAAATCTATTCTGCTATCACTTTACCACTGAGCTTTGAAGAAAAGTATCTACAGAGCAAGCAGAAAGTCTCCTGGGGAACTTGATTGACAAGGGCATTTTGGTGGCAGTTCCAGCTCAGGGATATCACCATTCTACAAGGGATCTCCCACCTAAGTCTAACCAGCACCTGCACTCTGCAAGGTCTCATTCCGTGTGCAGAAGATAACCGTTTGGCTCATGTACCATGACCTGGTGTACCAGTCTGAAAGCCCTGCTACATCACTGGTGGGTATTTATTTGAGAAGGCTGCCTTTCAGCAGCAGTACAAAGCTGCACTTTCTCAGAAGTGCAGCAGCAGTGTTTAGATAGATCCTGCCTTTGACGTAAGGCAACAGTGGCTGGACCTTGATTGCAAACAGGGCTCCTGTGACTCTAGATAGACTTAGCTCAGCTGCTCACTGCGGTCTAGGAAGTGCTTGCTGACATGAAGTTGAGCAACTTTGAGCTAAAATGTTTTATCTTCCCACTGAACTAGAATTCATGTCTGCTGCTTTTCTCTGCTCTCTCATAGATGTGCAGCCACAAGTACATTTGAGGACTCATAGCATTAATTTCTTTTTTCTTCTCCAATGTGCTTTTAAAAACTGTTTCCTTCAGTAGGAAAATTGTTCAATATTCCCTCCCTTTCCTCCATGTTGCTTCACTCTGGGACTTTCTTTCTAACAACTATTCCTTCAGCCAAGCAGAGAGGAATTTTACAGATTTTTTTTTCCCCTCCCAATTTCCTGTTATAAAATTATATTTCTTCAGTGACTAGGGACTAACAGAGAAATTTCTCAAACATAAAATTTGATTTATTATTTCAGTTAGTCCTGGTGACAGACTTAGTTTGACTGCTGGGCCATGCAAGCTCCTATGTCACCACTGGTTCATATTAAGGCTGCTGGTGACTGTTCCATTGTGCTTCAGGCTGCAGTTCCATCATGGAACTTATCTCTAGACACTCCACAACTGCAGCAGAACTATGCAGTCTCTAAGCTTTCACTTCTGTAAGACAGAGTTATCTAGTGTGGCTTGAAATAAATTATTTAGAGATCTGTGTGCAGACAGAAATAGAGAGTGCAAACCTGATGTATGATGAATACTTACTGCTTTATAAACCTGGGGTCTAGAGATAAAACACAGCAGGAGCTCCCTGGAGGTGGGGAAGGGGGAGGAGACATCTCTCCTTCACCTTTGTTTTTTTCTTTTTGTATTATTTGGAGAAAAATTAGGTTTATTGTCTGTTAGCCTTTGGACCAAATAATTTCCAGATAGTGGAGTTAATTTTGTTCTAGTCTCCACTTTTCCATCTCGTTCTGTAACAAAGTTCTTAGAAGTCCAGATATTTTGCGTACATTCAAAGAAATTAAAAGTGCCATCTCTTACCTCCTTTCACTTATCACCTCCCCTTGCCATAGGCATCCATCACTCAGTTACCACTGCCATTAAACCAGGTTACAATCCCAGATATTCAGTCAGGTTTCATGCCTGGAAAAAGACTAGTACAGGAGAGCAAAAGCAGGATGAAGATCTCTGGTTTTGTGGTGGGGGGTATGCCTCTTACTTGACTTGCAGCACAACTATGCCGTGGTAGAATAAAGCCAACCTAAATCACCATGCTTCTCTAGCACTCAGGTTTAGCACAGGTTCTGCAAGTACTAGAGTCCCAGAGACAAGATACTTACATGGCCTGAGTCCTTTTCACTCCCCAACTTCCATTAGATGGCAGCAACTGAACGCTGAAAGAGGGCACACAGCTCTGCATGTCCTATTTATCCCTGACTTGTGCAGGGATTTCAAGCTTTTCACTTTTAGGTCATTGGTTCAAATCTGGCCCAGGTCAGGAGGGGGCAGAGATCTTTATAATCCAGCAGCTGCTCAGCAGCCTGTGCAAGAGCAGTTTGTGAGTTTCCATTTCTGGTCTTGTGGACAAGTGCCCATCTCATCACTGGCACTAATTGGCACTCTTGCTTGATGCACCAACAAAGAGGCGGAAGATGCTCCAAAAGGTCTCCTCCCTGCACTCCAGATGATTTGACAAAAGGGAGCACTCATCTCTTTGCACAAGCCTGCTCTCAGTAATGAAGCCAGAAGAATGCGTTGGCCCTCTTCCACCTGTAAGTGAATAACTGCCCACAATGATCTCATTCCGGACAGGAGGGTGACAGTTTGGGTCTTTCAGCAGATAAAATTAATTTGTTATTAATTTGAGATGTGATATTCTGAAAGATTATTGATGGTGCAATGAAACCCTGTCAAACATGTTGGAACACCTCTATTATTTACAGCCTCTCTAACTGCAGGGACAAACTCCATCCAGAACTGCCTTACAAGGTGACCTAATTTGGAATAGGAAACAGACACAGAATTTTCTCACATTAGAAGATACCTCCCAAACTCCTTCCCTTAAAGTTTAAAACCCTGTGAGGGACTGGAGCAACTGATACCCTCCAGAGAAACTCATGAGATAAGAAATGAGCCTAGCAAGCACGTGATTGTGATATAGTTCAAGCCTGTGTGTGTATCACTCAGCTTGTTCTGTTAAGATTTGAGGAACATGTCACTACGTAAATCCCTTTGGGCAGCTGGGCACTCCTCCAACACACAGATTTCCCTTGCTGCTAATGAATCAGCCTCTTTTGCTAACTTACCTCCAAAGCTCATTTAGTTGGAAACCAAGGGAGCTTAGGGAACAGGGTTCTCTTCGTGCATAACAATGACCTAT
The DNA here is from genome assembly GCF_027791375.1 of Indicator indicator. Taxonomy (NCBI): domain Eukaryota; kingdom Metazoa; phylum Chordata; class Aves; order Piciformes; family Indicatoridae; genus Indicator; species Indicator indicator. The sequence continues at coordinate 12,146,354 of NC_072024.1, read as the reverse complement.
TTTAGATACTTCTCCTCACGAGGTCATGGAGAAGGGGCAGCAAGAGAGTGCTTCTAGCCAAGAGGCATTTCCTGGAATCAATGTTAAACAATGCTAGGCTATTTCCATTTTGAGACCTAACACTTCGTGGTGCCAATGGTTCCACGCAACAAAAAATGCCAGTGTGAGCCAGAGAAGGAGTCCAGCTGCCTCGTCCTAAGGATGTGCATCCAGGCCCTCTGCATATGTGGTTATTATTCTCACAAAAAAATAAAAACAAACAAACAAACAAACAAACAAAAAAACACCAAACCCCAAAAAAACCCCAAAAAACCCCCCAAAAACAAATCAAAACCAAAAACCTTCCAATGGAAACTGATAGCACAGAACGCTTCACAACACCCACAGAGCAGGATGGCAAATGAGACCAAAGACATGTTTTCCACTTCTGGACATGTTACACCACTCTGGTTAATACCTGAGCAATATAGTAAGGGAAACACAGACCTGCATTAAGGAATCTATTCTTCCCACCAAGCCTTGGGCTGCTAGACTGCACAGAATTACTGATACAGCTTTACATGACACCACAGGAAAGATGCATCTGGTAACCCAAAAGGGAATGCTTCAAACCAGGAAATGTTATGCATGCTATCTTGCCTCTGAGGCATAGGCTACTGCCTCAGCCCGGGGGGAAGCCAAACACTTTATGATTTTCTCACAGTTAGTGTCCCCAGGCAACATGAGTGGAACACACACATTATAATGCATTCATTTTGTATTATATTTAACCCAAACCCCAAACCTTCACCAGCACAAGTCTCAGATTTCAGACTGGAACTTTGTGATTTCAGACTGGAACTTTGTGGTTTCAGTCCATCTGTGGTTTTATACTTTGCAAAGCCAGAAAGGACCATTATCTCATGTGACTCAAAGGACATAGTAGATCCTTAGATTAACTTCTGGATGAATTGCAACATTTCAATTAGAAAAGTACCCAACCTACCAAAAAACAGCCAGTGATGGAGGAGAATCAGACACAAGGGTTAAGAACACATCCAGTGTACACTTCTTTACGAGACTGAATTTTACTAGTTTCAGCTTACAGCCCCTGTGTACCCTTACATCTTTATGACTATATAACCTCGTTTCCAAACTGCCCTTTCTGTTCTTGCAGTTCTCCTTGAGTCTTTCACCTTTAGGCAAGCAGCTCAGTTTCCATTGGGTCATGTGGCATTCCTCAAACTCATCCAACTAAGTAACATCTTTCCAAAGAGTATTTTACCTGTTAGGGCCCAATATTGGGTGGTAATGCTGAATCTATTGAGAACCAAACATATCTGCACCAGCAGAATACTTTTTTCTGTCAGTGCAGTGACCATTTTAGCCCTTCTAGATCTCTAAAAACTGGCACATTGGCCCCTGGACTTTCATAACTAAATTGCTGGGACATGTACAACGGGAGACTATCAACGTATTACAGTGTCACTGTCAATCAATTACTGCCTATAAGCTGTCAACCCAGCTGGATACTAGGTTACTTTGAAGGGATTTGTTTTTCTTCAATCAATGTTCACTGCTGCTCATTAAGCAGTTATTTTCATTCATGAGTCACCTCTAAGGTTTTCTGTTATTTTGACTAATACCACATTATCAGCTCTCTTAAATGGTGACATGTAGCACAGCCTTTTTTTCCAGTCCTCCTGCAACAGCTCTGCCCCTACAGGGTCTGTTTCTCACCATCACTGACAATTAAGACAACTGAGTATAAGGGAGATAAACCCCCCAAAAAATCAGTTTTCCTTACTACCAAGAAGCAGCTACTAAGTCTGCTTCATCTCCTAAATTTACTAATGGCAACACCATTTGGATAATGTAATTTTTAGTATTAAAAAGGGAGTCATCTCCTTGACCCCGGAAAATTCAGTAGGATATCACAATGAATGATTATTCTTAACATGCTTAATTCAGCATACCTGCACCTTTGCTGAGAGACAAGGTAGCTGTATTTTTGCTAAGTGCTGAAGTGAGTTCTCTGTAGTGTGCATCTGAACAGGAAGCAAAAGCTTCAGTCTTTCTCTGGCTCCCAGTTTGTAGTGACCATTTTAAGACAACTTGCAGAACCATTCAAGAGTGCTAGACCTGAAGTGTCTTCATACAGGACACAGTTTTATGGCTGGTAACTCTTGCCCCCTCCCCCTGCCCCCTTTTTTTTTTTAGGTGCTTTGAGTATGAAGGTGGCAGTAGGAAGTCTTTCTGCTAGGATGGACAGCTCCAAAAGCAGGTAGTGAGCATTTCTACCATTCAGTTCTACCTGGGAGTGGTATCTTAAAGCAAGGCAATGATCTTTTACTGCATGTTTTTGATTTGGTTTTGGTGTTTATTTGGTTTTTGTAACGGTTAGAATAAAACATCTTTCAAAACCATGCAGCTTTGCAGAAGGTTCAGCACTGCTGAATATATTCGGAGTCATATCACTGACCCCTAGGAATAGGAAAAAAAGCTCTCTGCCATCCTCTCCTCATAAATAAATGCCTCTTACTTAAGAGGAATTCAATCTAGTTATTCCTTCGAGCACAGCTATGCTGAAGTGATTTAATTAAGTGACTCACAAATGATCATTCATAAATGTCTTTCAGGTTTGTTAGGACATCTCCTCAGGCAACTGTTTGAGCCTTGCCTTTTGCCTACCTGTGCTAGGAATCTTTGCATTTGATTTCTTAGTTGCTAACTGCTGCAAATAGTAACAAACATTCCTGTCTGAACTCTTTCCAAAAAAGCTGAATCCTTCTGGAGAAAGAAACTGGAAAGTCCAAGCAATATTGTTCAGCAAAACAAGGTGTGCAAAGTAATTTAGGTAGATCTAAATACTACAGAAAATTAATCAAGAGAAGAAGCAGCACCTTCACTCCCAAATTAGCAATTACAGTTATATTCAGAGCAGTAATGGCTAAAAGTCATTAGAAATTAAGGAAGATAAGTATTGCTTGGTGGCATCTGGAATAAGTTGCTGCTTGCAGCTCCTGCTTGACAGATGTCCCAGAGATCATAATGAGAAATGGCCTACAAGTCTTAGCAGAAAACACAGGGCTTAAAGAAGATTATGGAGGCTGAGCAGAGACACATTTGTTACCAAAAAAAAGGCTTTTAAAAAGAGCCATAGACTTTAAGATTAAACTTTTCAAAAGTCATTGAAGAGTGTTGCAACAAGGCAGGTGTGGTCTGTGTACCCTGTCTTAAGACTTGCTGAAAGCATATGCTAAGTGCACATCATTATTATGACAAATGCATTTGAGTCCCCAGACACCCTGACACAAAACTCCTATAAGACAGCATTTAAACCTCATGGAAACCATGAGGCACCAAGCTTAACCCAGCTCCATGGGTTTTGAAACTGACTTAATATTATGTTATGTACTTCTGAGTTAATCAGAAAAAAAAAAAAAAAAACAAAACACAAAAAACTTCTTGGAGATGAATGTAGCTATAGTCTCCCTAACCAGAGACCTGCCTCTATGGCTAGTGTGAGGGTCACTTGTCTCCTATACACCCCTGTGCTGGGAAGCATGTTCTCCTTGCCAGTTCCTTCAAGAATGCTGCCACAAGGGAAATGTAACGAGGAGCTTTGCCATTTGCCTATGCACATATCACTGGTGCCACAAGCCACTGTCCAGTTCCAACCCTTACGCCTTTCTCCTCACCACTCCATGTATGAACAAGGTCAGGGCACACACATAACTCTGTCAACATCCTCAAATATCATACTCTTTACTCAGCCAACCCTTGGGCACCTGGGGAAGCAACATATTACCATTGCTATAGAACAGATATGCAGAATTATTATAGATTACCTATTAGAAGCAGAATCTATGAGTTATGTAGCAGGGAAGGCATTAGTAACATGAGTATAAAAGAGACATTTTCTCCCTCAGTAATGCCTTCTGTACAAGGATCCTTGAGCAATTTGCAGGCTGCCTCAAGCAGATTATTAAGTAGTATTCTGACAAGAAGATAAACATTACATAAATGTCCTGATTCTGCTGTTATTAGGCCCCAAAAGGCAGATTATGGATGCAGACTTGGTCTCCTTCAAACAGCAGGAGAGTGCAAATACCAAGTTTTTATTTCTCCCCATCAATTACCATGCACTCACATGCTCCTTCCCTGGCTTGTGCAGCTGGCTGTAGGCCTGCATACTTCCAAACTCTTGCTCACATTGGTTTGTGCAAGCCCAAATCTGACAAACTCTTCAATGAAGACCACTAGCAAGAACCTTTTTAGGATGCTGAGTTCTGGCTCAGTCATGACAGTTCTCCCTTCTCTCCCACACACCAAGCAAAGTACTAAGTTCCCTGTAGCTTCTTTTCCCCATCAGTGAGTGTATTTTCCTTCACAGGCAGGAAAAGGAGACAAACACTGAAGTCCTGGGCCAAGCTCATCCTTAGCCTCTACAGCTCTGCTCAGAGCACCAGGAAGAGAGAGAAAGGGGGAAAACTTGTGTCCCTGCTCTGCAGCTGAGCTGCAGCTTGTCAGCCTTTTCACGTGCTAAGTAGGTTTGCAGCTGCCTGTTAAGCTTTGCAACAGAGCAGGTTCATTTGGGGCCATGCCAGGCTCTCCTGAAAAAAAGAAAAAAAAAAAAGGCATTTATTTATAACTGGCCTGTGAGATGGAAAACTGGTTCTATATTTAATAGAAAGTGCTTCTAGCAGAGTAATCATGGCAGTATTTGGCTTGGGAACTTGTTGGGTTCTTTTCTGAGTATAAGCTACTACACTTGTCATATTCCTAGGTCTAAGCCTCAGCACATCTGGGGTCCAATAGCACAATTATTTGCTGTTTAGTGAAGGGCTAATTTATTCCAAATTCTTTAGAAGATTCAGACTTAGAGTTGTGCAGTCTGGAAAAAGAAAGATAGGAACTTCCAAGGTTTTGCTGTCTCACTTCAGTTTTGAAAAACAAAATTAGTGTTTGAATGCATTCTTGATTCTGTGTGCTGCAGCCGCAGGTACCACATTAACCACAATCCTGTAATATTACAGCAAGACCACTTCTACTGTTTGAGGATAAATTCAACAGCATGTTTCCATCTAAATAGCAAGGTTAACAACACTACATCAGATCTTTTGGGGGGATGCATACTTCAAAGTAGGTTAGTCAAAATATTTCCTGTCTGGGAAGTCACTAGATGCATCCAACCAGGCAATGCAATAGCTGCAATGCCCATGTGCAAGCAACAGCTGGATGCAGGCAGGCACATTGCTCACAGCTGCTTCTGGAGCTGCCCTGCCAATACAATGCAGGTGGTCTTCTGCCACCATAGCACAAAGGCACAAGACACTGTGAGAGGAGGGCTGCCAAACATGAGTGCAGATTGAAGGAATAAAGCTTGTTATGCAGATGATGTCCCAGCTCCAGTCTGGGTAAACTGCAGTCTTCAAATTTGCATTTCCATTGCTTCTTCAAAGGTATGCAGTGCCTCTACCCTGTTGTGAACCGCTTGCCAGGCTGTGAAAAAGCACTGCTGTAACATTCAGTCCCAGACACGGGTACATTCCAGGAGCGAGGGACGCTATTTCTGTGTATTTCCTTCTACCCGGACCAGCTGGGCTTATTTTGAATCTTTCTGTTTGTGAAAGACACTGGGGGTAATTGGCTAAAAAAATATACAGCTCTCCTTTTATGACTTGGGCTGGACTCCTCTGGTGATACGTTTAAGGAAACGGAGACACAAGGGGTTCTATCTGACTTACTCAAAACTGCAGACGTTTCAGTAGACACCTCCAAGCAGAAAAAAAACAGGAACATTTCCCTTGTTTAAGCTCTGTAACCCCTATTATATCACATCCCATTATTCCTTGATCTCTTATTGTCTTCTCCCTAATAATGAGAATCAAATTTTTCCAGGCTCAGACTCTAACTTGGACTGTTCATATAAGACACCATGTGAGGAGATCTCATCCTGATGCAGTGAACCCAGATGCTCCAGCAAAAATAGCTTAGAAATCCGATTGCGTACTGGAATATACACATGTAACATTGCAACAGCAAAGACAAATACCATTCTAGGAAATCTTGAGATTTCATTTGCAGCCTGGGCATGGGGAAAAGACAGCGTGTTCTTGCTTGCATGCCACCACTCAGTTTGTGCATGGAAACGCTTGGTTCCTGAATTCAAGAAGTCAGTTTTGCCAGTGTGGGTCAAGATCTTGCCCACAAGTACACAGCTCATGTGCTGCCTTTAAGTCTCATATCAGCATGCTGAGAGTAGCCAGCACATGCCTTGGTGATTTAGGAATCTCTACCCTCATTACCCAAACCTCTCTGTTGCTCTGGCCATACGCAGGACCAGTGCTTCCCTCCACGAGCAGTGTTTTATATCAGATATATGAGCAGGTTTATATCAGATTCGAAGCCCTTCTGATTCAGAAACAAAGGGAAGTCATAGCACATGATATATGCTAAATAGCTATTTAAACTCTTTACCAAAAGTTCCATTGTGACCCCGAAGGATACTGACACTGCTGTGCACTTCAGAGGCAGCATGGTGCAGCCGCTGAAAAGGAAGTCTTGGAGGAGGCAAGGCAAAGCTCACGTTTACGTGTGCTTCTAGTCTGAACAGCATTTTCATCTCCTGTGTCTCAGTCTCCTCATTTATGCTACCAGGATAATTACAGTTAACAACTGGGCATGGTCTGTGGTGAAGCTTTATTAAACTCTTGGGTGAAAAATTGCAGACGTGAGAGAGACTGCATTTATGGATCTTTATTCCATTAGTAGCTAGCTTCTGCCACAAATAGGACCCAAACCAGCTTTGATATCTTAAGGCAAGATCTATTTATATATCTGCATGCTAAGAAAAACCAGAGTCCTTGAAATGACAGACAACTAGGTTTCTGTGTTTGGAGATCCTAGCTAACAAGAAGAAGTGATCTGCTGAGCACAGTGTGTTTAATCCTCCCTTCGGCCACAAGAGAGAGACACTGGTGAATGGACTCTGTCCTGCACTGCCTGGAAACTCTGAGCTGGCAGCAAAGTGGTTCAGAGTAATGAGAACCATAGTAGGTATGTGGGCCCTGAGCTTTCCATATTTGTGATGGTCTGTTGGGAGCCTCGGGGCACAGTGTTAGTGGCACATTGCATCTTGTGATCTGCCCTGTGGCAATAAGCCTGAATGGACAGTGACACTAAGACCAGAGGATGAGTGTTTTGCAGTGTGCAGTCCAGGATGAAGGTAATAATTTAATGAGCTTTTGAAGAATTTGCACCCTTCCAGAAACCTTTGGCTGTGAATAAGCATTAAAACAACTCCCTTCCCGTCTCTAACACCAGGGGACTATCACTCTAACTGAACAAATACCAGATCACAAGGCTATAAAAAGTACCAGAGGGAGTCTTATAGAGGTGCAATAAAGATTTTGCTGAAGTTCTCCTTACTTTTCAAATCGCTATCTAATAAAATACATTTTATTAACTTGAGCTCAGAGAGCCCTTCAAAAGCCCTTTGCAGTTTGTTCAAGCAAACTAGCTTAAAAAAACAAGCTTAAATGCTTCAACCTTACTTCCCAAAACAGAGCACCTGCTAAAAAAGCTCTTTAATACTGCAGAAAGTCACTGTCTTGTCACTGCCAGAATCTGGCTGTGTCTGCAAATGTACTGCAAGCTTCCCTCCCCCTCTCTTGCCCGCTAAAATATCCTTTGGGAATTTTTGGCCTGTTTTGTTGTTCATTGATGTAGTAGCTCATCTCCTGAAATGCTAACAAGCATCCAGAAAGACAAGGGAAATTAGAGTGCTTAGGAAGTGCTTTTGAACTGCAGAGATAATGAAATATTAGGCCAGCACGCCTCCAATAATGGAGCTCTTTAAAGGCATAAACCTCTACACATAGGTAGCTACAGCCAAGGATGGATGAATTGGCTTTCAGAGTTCCCTTCCCACTCCACTATTTGCTAACCAGCTACGATAAATACTTTCTGAAAGTAACAAGCTATCAACACCTGGAGTTACATCCTTGGGTATTTTATAAATTGCAGTTAACTGCATTTCTCATTCTCAGACACTCAATTGAGGTGCTCTGGCTTACTGAAATACAGCACATTGGCTGAGCTACATAAATCTTTGCCTTTCACAGATACAGAGGGAAAATGTGAGCTCGGAGCGCTGTTAACCCAGTGTAACTTGACTAATGCCTAAAGTCTCTGATTGTGTATGTCAAAATCAAAGGAGGTTGAATCAAACCCATTTAACATTAGGAAGGTAAGAGGGTTGGAGGGAAGTTCATCCAAACCATCTCAAACACTTCAGATGGGACCCAGTTAAAGTGTTTCTCTATTGACTACAGGGGGAATCTGCCTTAAACACTGAATTGTAAATCAGTAATCAGACAATATCACAGAATCACAGAATCAATAAGGTTGGAAAAGACCTCAAGGATCGTCAAAGTCCAACCTGTCACCCAAGACCTCGTGACCACTAAACCATGACACCAAGCGCCACGTCCAATCCCCTCTTGAACATCTCCAGGGATGATGACTCCACCACCTCCCTGGGCAGCACATTCCAATGGCCAACCACTCTCTCTGTGAAGAACTTTCTCTTCACCTCGAGCCTAAACTTCCCCTGGCGCAGCTTGAGACTGTGTCCTCTTGTTCTGGTGCTGGTTGCCTGGGAGAAGAGACCAAACCCCTCCTGGCTACAACCTCCCTTCAGGTAGTTGTAGACAGCAATAAGGTCACCCCTGAGCCTCCTCTTCGCCAGGCTAAACAGTCCCAGCTCCTTCAGCCTCTCCTCATAGGGTTTGTGTTCGAGGCCTCTCACCAATTTTCAGCCCTAACCAAAGCCTAACATCACTGCCCTCCCCTCTGCTCATACATGAGGAAGGCTTCACCACAGACTACAGTGACCACAGCAGCCAAGCGCCTTCAGGGTTCAGCACAGCTCGGGCTTCTGAATTGAGCCGTGCTGCTTCTCAACTGGTTTGCAACTATTTTGTCACAACTACTTAGCTCAGCAATGCAGCTATGCAGGGAGGTTTGTATTTCACAGGAACACTGGGAGAGCTGCTTAAGAGAAATCTGCTCAGCATTTGCTCACTTTAAAACCTTAATCCTGAAAGTTCACGCAGTTAAGTGCTTCAGCTTGCTGTGTCTATTGCACACGTCAATGGATTCTGTGTAAAGAGACACTCAAATCTGAGTGTTAAGCATTCATTTCCCCATGTTCACAATGCTAAATCCATTTAGACTCTTCTAGAACAATGAAAATGTAGAGCACACAATGAGATATACTGATACAGCTTGGTAGAGCTGGCTAGAGTTAAGTACCACTTACTCTTCCCTTATTTCCCCAGCTGTTTCACTTGTCCTACATGTCCAATATCCTGCCCTCTCCCAGGCTGGAGAAAGTTCTCTGTCTACCTGTAACTACTGGCAGCCAATCCTCCGCAGAAGTAGCAGACATTTTCTTAACACACTCATTTTCCAGCGTATTACTTCTGTTTTACTTATGCCCACAGAAACTAATTCTCGAACTCAAAATTCGTCAGAAGGTAAAACCACTGGAAATGGTGCAGAAAGCTGGGAAGGGGCAGATGAATGTGGTTTAGTGCTGCAAAGAGCAGACTGGATGTCAGAACCCAGAGCTGCGGTCACAGTGAGCATCACCACACCGCAATGGGATGTGGTCCTCAGCAGTTTGCGCACAAAGTGCTTCTGGGCAGCAGCTGCTCTGCAGCTGGTGAGGGCTGGCTCTCAGCTCCCTACATTATCAAGCCTGCAGCTGTGGAGCGTGTGTTTTGGCAGCGCATGTGGCTGACAGACACACTCAGTTTGGCCACAGTGCAGGTGCAAAAGAAACAGGGACAACTTCAAGAAGCAGCATTTTTCTGTCCACCTCCAACCTCTTGACGTGAAGAAGTAAAGCATCACCTTAATACAAGACTCTCCTTCAGACAGTTTGACTTGTCTGTAGGCAGGACAGTGCTTCTGGATAAGGTTGACTACAGCAAAAAGAAGAGACTGGCTCTAGCTGTGGTCCTCAAAGCAACACAGCCTCATAAAGGACTCCCACCCTCCTCTGGGGATGCGTACACCACAGGGGTAGAAGATGAGGGAGGAGATCACACAGCTTCTGCCATTGTTTGAGAACAAGACACTGAAAACATTTCTGATTAGCTTCCTCTCCTTAGGTCCTTAGAAAAGAGAACACTTTATGGAGACTTCTGTTCACTGAGGAACACTTTCTCCTCTGGCCCAGCTTAAGCAGGGAAGTGAGACCAAGTTGTAAATATAATCGGATCTTGAACCTCACAAGTCTGCGCTTCTGACTCTAGCTCTAGCCACTGGCAAAATTCCCAGCATGGTTCCATCATGGTCACACCTGGGGTTTTATTCATTCTGTGATAAAGGTTTGCTAAACATGGAATCCAGTATTGGATCAGTTTCCAAAGAACACCCATGTTTGGGGTGGTTGAAGCTGGAGTTTCAGTGCTGATGCTTATCTGTGGAAGTGAAAGACAGAAATATGATGACAAGGAAAAAATTCAGCACTTCAGAGGCCTGAGTGGATGATTCAGTCAGTGGCCAGCTCAGTGACGTGAGAAGATAGTCAATGGAGTTGACAGATATATTTATATTTATTTTGCCCTAAAGACTCTATTATTACTAGGTCCCCAAACCACAACAGTCATGGCAATAAACACTTTATAAAAAGAGATGTTGTTATTACCTAGAGGCAAGCTGAAAGGAAGGTGCAAATGGAAACTTCCATAGAGATCAATTCTTGCTTTGCATGTTTCTTTCTACACAATTCCCACATCTCCTTTTTCTCCTCCTTCTAAGGGATCTGGATGGAAACATCCTCATCAACTGCACTGCCTTCTTGGCTGTTTGAGATATTTGCTTGGTGACCAGAAAGCAGCACAGAGGGGTAATTGAACATGAACCCTTTGAAAGACAGGCATGCTCCCAGTAAATGAGCTATCAGAAAAGCCACACTTCTGAGCAGCCTATGAGAGGAGTAAGTGCTTTGCAAAGCAACCAGGTACTATGTGAGCTTATGCTCTGGTTCTTTAAGCCTGAAGTTTCTTGTCCAGGGGATTAATGTAGGTGCATAGAGAAATACAGAATGAGTGTCTCAAATTATAAGAGATGCCTAGAGAAGATGCTTGTCTTTTTTCTTGGTTCAGACAGGGGAAGTTTATCTCACAGACACCACCTCTTATTTAGGAGATGATTTTGCTATATGCTGGAGAGCTTTGGCTTTCATGTCCATCAGTGACTTGAGGACATTCAGTATTTGTAGGAACAGATCACCTAGCAGGGTCAGGTTCTGAAGAATTTAATGTTTAGTCCTCCCTTTGTTTTTAAATATATAAATACATTTAAATATATATTTTTTTAAAAAATAAAAAATATATATTTAAATATATACTTATTTGTAAAAGGATCAAGCTGACTCCAGAGCAAAGCAACTTCAGCCATTTTTCTGCTGAACACAGAGAGCTATGCTTTGCATTTACTCTTCAGTGCACCCTCAAAGTTCCCCTTGCACTGCCTGCATCTCAAGAGAAAAAGGAGTATTTCCTACTTATACCAAAGCCTGGTTTCGTTGACTTGAAATAGCCTCTTGAATCTCAGTAGAATCTAGTTTTATTCAATCTCTTTCCTTTCAGTAGACAGTTTGCATTGGTTTCTTCAATTCATAACCATCTCCTCTCTGAAATCTTGCTGTTATTTTTGTACTTTGAACTTCTCCTCCTGAAAGAGTGTGCAGTGTAAAATGATCACACTGTACTTGAGCCCTGAGCACTTTGGCTGGAGGCAGAGATTTCATGGCTTCATGGCAGTTACTATAATCTGAGTTACTTCTCATCACTTGTGGTAATTTAAATTACGACCCTTCTTCTAAAACATATCCTCATAGATTCCATACAAATAGAGGACTTGCTCCAGAAATTTCTGGATGTGATTCTCTGGCCCATGTTATGCAGATCAGAGAATTTGGTCATAATGGTCCCTTCTGGCCTTAGCATTTAATAACTTATGAATCATTTCACTTAGTCCTGTGATCTGGTCTCCAATATGTCACTAGCTCTTTTCAAAACAAAGCAAGGGGCCCATGTTCTCTTGCAGAATGGAAGGAACAGAAAATCAAGGCAAGAAGACCGTGAAATAGGGGAGAGGCAGTCAGAAGCCGATTATTGGAAGACAACTGTGTGATTTTTTTTTTTTTTCCAGTACTGGATGAAGCAAATTTATTCAGCTCAAGTGTTAGTTTGTAGTTAAAGTAGCTTCCTGAATAGCTGTGACCTTGCAAGCAATGTTGAGTTGATTTGTCTAAATGATGGACATGTAGGAAACCTGCTGTATACATTGAGGTCTGCAGCTGTGGTTTATAAGGTGGCATGTCAAATGTAGCATAATGAATTCTTTGGACATAGTCATGAGTTCTGTTGACAAATCACAACAAACAAGAGCTCACATGCACTCTGCCTGGATGGATATTGAAGTTCCATGGGTCTCCCTACACCTGAATGTCTAAAGTATATCATATTAGCATATACATTGAATCTCTTACTCTAGCACCAATCAGTTTCCCCCTGGCATTCTATCAGGAAGCTCATTTAACAGGGTAATTTAAGATGGCAAATTCATTCCATGGGGGTGATTAATCCAGGTATTTCCCTACAATGCAAAGCACATCTTCTCTTTCCTCAGGGACATGAAAATCTGGATTTGAAGCTGGAGTCACACACAGATGTTTCTGTCTAACATACTCCTTTCAGGATTTTGTCCCAACTAGTGAATAGTAAGAAATGAAGCTTCACAATACTGCTGCAAGGTAATGACCTAGAACTTAAAGGGAAGCAAAGAAACTTTGGATGCCTTCTTACTTGCTGGTGCTTTCACACACCAAATTATTCAGGACCCTACAGTAAAAAACACAGAGCAGAGAGAGCCCTGGACATGTTCCTGGGCTCTCAATGCTCCTGGGCAACACTTCTCCTCCAGTGATTCTGCTTTGCAAAGGAGTTAGTTGTGCCAGTATCTATGGACAAAGATAAGTACACTCCCTCTTTGGCCATCCTTGTGCCACAGGGTAGGAAGTATTGGTTCTGCCACTGCACTCTGCTAATGCACCTATAGCTCCTGAACCAGGACCAGCTTGTGTCTGGCCAGCTTGGAGATCAGAAAGCAGAGCCTAACTGTTCACATCTGCACAGATATACCCTACAAAGATAAGGGAGGGGTCCAAGATTTACAACAGAGAGAGTGTGATGTGCACATCATCTCATGCGAAATGCTTGAGCTCTCTGCTGCATAGAGTGCCTATCTTTCCTTCCCTGAACAGAAACATGTACCAGTGAAAGCTCTTAGAGCTTTTCAGCTATATATATAGTCATGCTGAGCCTCCCCACACCAAGAAAATGACATAGCTGGGGTGTTCATTAAATCCTAGAAGCCTTCTGGAGGTTGCTAAACATTTTCAAATGTCACAAAACATGAGAAACTGAACCAAAATCTTAAATGTTGTTTGTTCAGGTTGTATTACAACTGCCTGCTCTACAGAGGCATTTCACAGATGCCCCTCTGGAGGCTCAGGCACTAGGAAGCGTGAAACAAGACACTTACAGATGGTAACTCAATTCTACCTCCATCAGTAACAGGGAATTAATGGCTAATGGTATTTTACCTAACTATAATTACACATTAAGTATAGTAATGAATGAAGCTGAGAAACACGAGAGGCTTCTTATGCAAAATTATCCCAATTACTCAGTCCTTTTGGTTTACCTCATGAGAAACCAATCAGCAGCCTCATGAGAAAGGGTTGTAATACAAGGAATTTCTGCATTTTACTACTTCTACAGATATCCCAAGGAAGGCAGCATGCTTTCCCCAGAAGTTCAGGGGTGCATTTGAAGACAAATTTATGTTTTGCAGCTGAATCAGCTATTTGGGCCAATAGTTGGAACAACCTGTCATATTAGAAGGTAAGAAAACTGAATCTGATCTTAAACCTGACTAACAAAAAGGAAATTTCTTGCTCTAATGACATTGTCAGTGTAAGCTGAGGTTTACACAGGGTATGTATTTTAAGCTTGTATTAAACTTGATTAACACTGAAATGAACAGCAATTGGCCAAATGTATTTGATAAACTGTCTGGCCAGATAATAAGCACTACTTACAACTCATTTAAAGTGTATTAAGTTTGCAGAACATCAAGTTAGTGCTGATTAATATTCATCAGGAGCATATCTCAGTGTAACAGTCCTCCTTCTGCTATCCTGAGAGAGCTCCATGCACCACTAAGAATGACCAACCTGTTTACTCCTAACCTATTCATCACCTTCTCAAAGGCTGTGCAGGATGTCATCCCTCTGTACCCATGATTAATGGCTGTGGGAGCATAATCCCTGGATATATCCCCTTTCTGGAGAGATCCAGAGGCCTGACACCAGCAAATAAGACTGTAGGTTCCACAAAGATTTGGCATTCTGTTCTCTGCAGAGATAGCAATAAGATCTTGGCAACTCTCCCACCACTGCTTTCCTAGTAGCAAAACAGCACTAATAAGAACATAGCTTTTTCCCATGACCAGCATTGTGGCCCAAAGCACGGTCTCACCCACACTGTCCAGGAATAGCTAGAAAATTGCCCAATTAGTTAAAACACAAGCTGGATCATAGGGTGGTAACAAAGAAATTTGGTGGGTTGGTCCCAAGTTGCCAAACTCCAAAGTTGTATGAGTGGTAGCACCAGGAAAATGGTGTTCAGGATGTGGAAAGAAAGACTAGAACAAAACCTTTGACTATGTCCAGTAAGTAGCTGCAACTTGACAACTCTCATTACTGCCACTGAAGGGAACAGAAGGCCCCTGTGCACTCACAAGTTTCTTCTTGTTGACATGATTTTCACGTACCACGAGCTCCCCTGCTCACTTCAGGGACTGGTTTACGTCATTGCTCTCAGACTCACTTGAGCTTGTATCAAACACACTCACTCCTCTCCATCCTTGTTTCACATCCACTCCTCCATCTCTTTTCACGACACTGCTCTGACATTCTTTTTGCAGCACCATCTGTCCAGGATGGACTTGTCTGCTTTTCCTCAAACCAAATTCATCCTGAGAAACAAGTGCACAATTTTAGCAAGTCTAAATCAAAAACCCAGCTCATGATACAAGGAAATATCATGATATTTCCTCAATTCAATCAATAATTTCACTCAGTTCCTCAATTTCAATCAATAATTTCCTCAAGGACTCCAGTTCAGAGTTCCCACCTGACAGACATTTGCAATGCACTGCCAGGGGATTGTTTCATCTTCTGAATATGTGTTTCACTCCACAAGCCAGTTCTTCCCCAGGTGTCTCATGTGAGGCCTTCCATACCAAATGACAACCTGCTGCCTTTGTGCAAGATAGTGGCAATGGTTCAGAGAGAACAAGGTTGGAAGCAGCAGGTTAGAAGGGAAAACACAGAGAGAGTGTCGACATTGGAGAGGACTGAATCCCTGCCATCGAACTCCAAATGCTTCCAGTGATGAGGGAAGGGGGAAAAAAAAGGAAAATATTCTGTATGTCAGATCTACGGCCAGTGCAAGTCAGCACAACTCTGCTGCCATCTGGCTGGCTTCACCCACAGACCCCCACCCCTTCCATGAGGAAAGTCATATAAAGCACAGACACACAGGACACCTATCCCAAATGCAGAGCAAAAAAATCCCAGCTATGCAAAAATCAATGTCCAGCTGCAGTGGTGCCATGTACATTTGCACTGCTTTCAACTTACTTTAGCAAGTACATATCGTACAAAGGAAGAGCTCCGGAAAGGAATTTCAGAAATAAAAATCAAGCTGAGTTACAGCCAGCTTCTCAATTCCCTCAGCGCCCTTTACTTAGGCAGCTTTCCAATTAGTGTCAATGAAAGTTTTGCCTGAGCAGCAACCAAGTAAAAATAGATGCTGAATATCGGGATTCGACCCAGAGCCTTTCGTATACAGAAATAGACAGACCCACACACAAACACGCACGGAGAGGGCAAACCTCAGGAGTGATAACGAGCTTTGATTTTTCATCAGCCACAAAAATGTCAACTATGCTCCCAGTACATTCCACAACAGAGCCATATTTATTTTTGATCTCTGCAGTGGTTTCACACTGCACATTACATAAGCCAGTCATTCCCCATACAGTAATGGAAACAGACGGCATGTGCCATGGTTTATTTTTTGCATCAGGCATTCTTTGGCAGATACTCCTGGGAAACAATATGGCAGGGGAACGGCATTAGACTTCCTCTGCAAACACCAGGAAGGCCGTGAACAAGCAGCACAGGACTTTCGCTCTTTTTTTGGAACTGCTGCAAGAGCTAATGGCCTCATCTTGCCTCCTTCACATAGCTAGGAGGTCTCACGTGTTTTGAGAGCAGATTCACTAACAGAACAACTTTGGCTCTGGTGCCCATAAAATAGCAGTCTCTGCAGTGAGCTCCGCTCCTATTCCAAAGCTGTGAGGCACCGAAGCCTTTTTGCTGCTCCTTTTACCTGAGTGAGATTCAAACAATCCTCGGAGTGAAATCACCCTTCCCACAAGTGCCATTATTTCCCTGAGATCTCTACTAGCAGAGCACCATCCTGTAGAGAGTGAGACTGAGACACCTGGGGCTGTTTAGTCTTAGGAAGAGAAGACTGAGAGCAGATCTCATGGATATCTATAAATATCTGAGGGGTGGGTGTCAGGTGGAGGGGGCCAAGCTCTTTTCAATGGTGCACAGTAGTAAGACAAGGACCAATGGATACAAACTTGAACATAGGTTTCACCTCAACATGAGGAGAAACTTCTTTACAGTGAGAGTAACGGAGCCCTGGAACAGGCTGCCCAGAGAGGTTGTGGAGCCTCCTCTGGACACATTCAAAACCCTTCTGGATGCATTCCTGTGTGGACTACCCTAGGTGATCCTGCTTTGGCAGGGGGGTTGGACTTGATGATCTCTGGAGGTCCCTTCCAACCTCTAATGTACTGTGATACTGTGACTTCTTCACTGAGCCTTAGACACTGATATAAAGTACTTGACTGAACAAATTGAGAGTTTATTGTTATTAAGAGGACTGACCAATTAATATTGACATCAGCATTAACTATACAAAATTTAGCTACTCAAGAACATACTGATGCACAGCCTGTGTGAGTCTATCCAGCTGTGCTTCAGGCTGTTTGGACAGCCTATTCCCTACTGTTAGACATAGGAGGAAGAAAGCTGAAATATCAAGAACTTCACAGAGTTGTTTCTTGAGCTTTTGGAAACAAGCTGAAAGAAAAGAAGCTGCTTAAGCAGCATCCCTCCCACAATAAAGTAGAATCATTCAAGCTGGAGTGAAAAACCTCTCTTGTCAGATCTGAGCAAGCCACTCTGTGTACCAGGTACTGAATATCTTGAATCCCACTGGCAGCATGGAGGAGCCAGAAGCACTTAGCATATGACAAGCTGGGCCCTAAACTCGTGATTATGCAGAGCAACATCTCTCCCTGGCCCTCACTCCACACTTGCAGGGTGCTGAAAGCCTTGCAGAGGGCTTGGCATTCAGGGCACATTGTGCTCCACAAGTTACAACTGCTGCCCAACACTTTCTGGGCAGACTATTAACATCTGATTCTGCAACAGCAGAGTCAGTGGAAAAACTGTGATGGAAGAGCTGTGATGGAAGAACTGCTGGAGAGGATCCAATGGAGAGCCACAAGGATGATTAGGGGACTTGAGCATCTCCCCTATCAAAAGAGACTGAGATCCCTGGGGCTATTTAGTCTTGAGAAGAGAAGACTGAGAGGGGATCTCATCAATGTCTATCAATATCAGGGGTGGGTATCAAGTGGAGGGGGCCAGGCTCTTTTCGCTGGTTCATAGTGATAAGGCAAGGAACAATGGGTTCAAACTAGAACAGAGAAGATTTCACCTCAACATGAGGAGAAACTTCTTTACAGTGAGGGTGACAGAGCCCTGGAACAGGCTGCCCAGGGGGGTTGTGGAGTCTCCTTCTCTGGAGACTTTCAAAACCCACCTGGATGCGTTCCTGTGTGGACTATCCTAAGCGATCCTGCTCTGGCAGGGGGATTGGACCTGATGATCTCTTGAGATCCCTTCCAACCTCTGATATAATGTGATACTGTGTAACTCAGACTATGTCCCTCAGTGAGCTAATGAAAGCTGGAAGCAGCTTTTGCAGGTTTTATTGGCAGGGATCAGAAGACAAAAGTAAGAGTGAAGTCTGCCTCTTCTCTATAGACCATGGGAAGCTGTTCTCCTTGATGCATAATTGCTTACAAACTCTGAAGGAACATAATGGCTGGAGGTTTAGCATGCCTTTCTTTTCCAGCAGACATGTGTGATTGTTTTTTTTGCACCCTTGCTGAAAAGAACAGAGCAGACTGTACTCCAGCACTTTGTCACCTTAGGACATATGATCAACTTTCGCATGTGTCACACTCAGGCTTACGCCAGCCTGTTAGCAGAACAGAAATAGTAAAGGCAACGAGAGATGAGCTGTGCTTCCACAGCCCTCCAGCTGTCAAGAGAGGTAGAAATAAGCTGCATGGAGGAGACAGGCCAAACCAGAAATAATCCATCATGTGCCATGGTTCCCAGATTCCTTGGGATCTTTTCCGAGGCATCTGATGTCAGGCATTGAGCATGTCAGTACAACTTGCACTTTGGTGATTTTCCATCTGTAGCTGCTGTTTCTGATATTACACACAGGGTTACCACTGACACGTATCACTTTATGAACAGCTGGAGGAGCAGTGGCCAGCCTTTCTTCAGAGAACCACAGGACACACCACATCGTTCTGCAAGCTTGGAAATGTGTCACACAGGCAAGGATAGCAGCTCCACTGGGGTCTTACTGCTCAAGTGAGTGCTGGCAACAGGCTGTCCATGCAGTGACAGCAGCCTTAGCCCCCTCTTGGTTTATTTCCAGGTAGATCTGAAGTCACAGAGAAGCCTCCAGAGCCCCATAGGCCCCCACTGCTGGTTTTGTGACCTAGTCAGTACATGAAGGGATGTACTTTTGAAACAACTATGGCTTCAGAGCCACACAACCACCTTAAGAAATATTAAGACATTAATGAGGGGAATCAAGAAAGCAGCTAGAGAAAGGCAGATCTGTAGTTATTTAGTCTAAGCACATCTGGGCCATTTTTGAGGGGAGAGTATCTGAGGTTTTGGTATCTGGTTTGACCAGCAAAATAGCACTCAGAGAAAACATTAGCGCAAGAGGACAAGGATGCTACAACAGATCTCTCTACCTTGTCTGCTACAACTGTTGAAAGAGTCACATGTGACAGGGCACCTATTGTTGCTACCTTCCTTCCTCCATCAAATCAGCATTGCATTTGGCCCTCACTGTAGCCAGCTACCTGTATCACTCCCAGCTTTGCAGGAATGTCCAAAGGTGTCAAAGGATACGGACATGTGTCACACCAATCATGTTCAATGGTACAAAGACCAGACTTACACAGTCAGACTCAACTTCTGTCCGCCTACCTCTGCCACCAGCTCCCCTGCATGGGAGTTCTCCTACAAGATCCCTTTGTCCTCCATCAGTGAAGACAACACTTCTTTTCTGCCCCAAACCTGGCCATCAGTCTTGTCCTGCTCATTCCCTCTAAAGGCAGATGACAAATTCATGCAGATCCTTCATGGCACTACACTCTATTGCCAGCCAGTCCTGGCCAGACATAGAAATGGAGAATAGAGCATACCCCTGCCCTGGAGACACTAGTCCACAGAAATAGATGTCTGGATCATCCAGAGTACACACATTTTACTGTCACTCTTCCACTCATTCTTCATCACAGATTCTATCATTTCACAGCATGTTATACATTTAAAGTAGTAATGAGAAGAAAATTATCCACACAAAAAAAGGCAGTTAAAAAATTAGCTACATTGGTACAGTTATTTTGGAAAGTCAAATTCCCTCAGGAAATAGTAATATTAACAACCAGCCAGTTTTATCTCATCTCTGTTTCCTGTATGGTTGGAGCTATAGCACTACAAGCATCAGAAGGTGTGGTAGGATGCAACTCTCACATGTTCAGAAGTAAAATACTGCAGGTCAGCTGAGTAGTTACTGAACAATACACTAAACAAAAAAAATAAAAAATTAAAAGATACTCAAGAAATGCCAACCAGCTGAAGAAAACACGGTCACATTTCTTGGCCATATGAGCCAGCTGAACTTTCTGTTCCCTTCTGTCATTTAATCCCAGCTTTTCCCAAGTGATCAAAGACTGCTTCAAAGGAGACTGCTCACCAGAGTGCCCAGAAGCTGCACAGCCCTCCTTTTCCAAATTCAACACCTCCCGAGCTACTGCCTTTCATACCATGGGCATATTTCAGACCCTAAGCAATCCTTTTCAGTATTCACAGCAACAAGTTCACTGCTTCTACAGTTCTTGCCTTTATCCAGCGAACTTTGTTTTTTATTTTAAGAATCCTCTGATTTCTGATGTTTTTCCTTCCCTTGCCTAATCCTTCATTGATGTTTAATGTTCTTCCACAGAGTTTTGCCACTCTCCTCTGATGCTCATTTCCTTTTCCAAGTGAAGTCACCCTCTTTTTGTCTCCCCAAGCCTCATATGCTTCTTTTCTCTCTCTTTATTCAGTTGTTGCAATTGAGTTCCTCTAGCCAACCAGATTCAATGGACAGCTTTCTGCACAGGGCTCTCTTCAAATCTCATCTCTCTCCCTGCCCAAGTGTGCTCCCTGCTCACACAAAAAGAATTGGGTCATCTGATTGCAAGTGTAAACAACAAAAGCTACAGCAACAGATGTTACAGCAATGTAGAAATGCAGGCTGTCAAGTGATCTGCTTTACCATGACCTGGTTTTGAGTCACTATCTGTATCACAGATGCTCTGAAAAGTAGGGTTTAAAAATATAAAATTTTGCATGTATCCAAAGCTCTGTGCATAGTTCTATGGCTGCAGTGCTTGTGCAGCCAAAGAAAAGAGCAAAAGAAGGCATTTGTGCAGAATAACACAGCTGCAGCTGCCAGCACTGATTTCGAGCCATAACGCTCACAGGTGCCACCTGAGGATTAGGTGAAGGGTTCAGCACACATGGCAATAGAGTGACAAACACAATTATTCTACACTGAGGTAGGTGAAGCTGTGGTAACCTGGATCATCACTGGTTTGTAGAGATTGGTTTTATCACTGCCAACTACTTGCTGCAGTCATTGCTGCTGAAGGAAAAATATTTGTTGAAGCCTGAACTAGACTAAGTGCAAATTTGTGTGAACTAACCATGGGTGCCACACTTCTCAGTCAGCAGAAGCAGGTTTCTGCAAGGTAAAAAGCATCCCATGTTTTAGAGAGTTCTTCCATCAATGCCTCATCTGCTGGCGAGAATGAAGGTGACAATAGGACCAGGACTATTGCAGGACCACTGTTAAGAGTGGTTATTTGGCTATTTTTCTCATATAATCCTCATGCTTACAAGCATAGGAACTGCAGTTTTCACTAGGCCCCACAGGAGAGTAAAGTTGGATCTCTTTCTGCCTCATTCCCTGCTCCTCAGTGCTGCCATGTGATGCAAGAGCTGAACAGTTCAGTCCTCCATAATTTCAGCTGTTCACATACAACAAGCCAGCAGAGATGGTCACAGAAACATAACCTTTCAGTAAAAGTAAATAATAACAAGCTATTCTATCTAGAGGTGGTGTTGGAAACAATTCCTTCACTTCTTAGTTAGGGAACTCAACACCCTCTAAAGTCAACAGCACAACCTATTGCCACGAATTCCCAGCTCTGGCAAAAGAGCTGAGGTTCGTGTTTCTAATCAATTCCACTATCAGTGCTTGGTTTTTTTGAGTGATTCACTTGGCCCCAGGAGGGAATCCCAGAGGAGAGCCCAGGCATGGAGATCCCATAGCATCACCATCCTTTTTTTTTTTTTTTGCTTTTCCGAGAGAACTTCATTTAACCTGCTCCCACCCAAACCTTTCCCCCTTTAAATAAAACTTTTCAACAGTTTAATCCCAGCTCCAACTCCACCTTCTTTCTCTGTCTCTTATGGGGCCCTCCTGAAAGTCTTGGACTCACCAACATTGGGGATTAGACGGTACATGGCTGTCCTAGCAGAGAACAGAGGGAACATCATGTAATTTCCATTTTTCTCCCGGTTGTGCTCTTTGAAACCCCCACACTACTTATGGTTTCCACGCCACATATTCTTCTGTCCGTTGCCATGGTGCAGCCACTGGTTTGTCATTAATATTGTGGGTAACTTCAGATCCTTGACCTCGGGGCTTTCAGAGCTTTTCATGGTGTATTTTCCTCTCGATTGAATTGCTCTGCATTCCCAAGCACAGCTAAAACAAAAATAAAACACTGCTGCTTTTGAATGGGGAAAATTCATTTCACAAAGACAGGCTAGCAAAGGCTGGAAACCATTGAAGAACAGCAGATTAAAAGGAAAACAGCCATTCTCTGCAGACGTAGTGACTGTGGGGTGGATTTAAATTTACCGACAGCATCTGAGTGAAGCTACGGTCCCCAGGGCCCATGCATGAACTCAATATCTGTCCCAGTTTTGACTCTAAAATTATGTTGCCCCACAGCCAGAGGACCTCAAATAATTCTATAAATTCTCATCCACGAAGTTTCACAACAGTTTTGAGAAGTGCAGAGCTACTACATGTTTCCAGTTTGTAGACAGGGTGGCTGAGGTACAGAAACAGTAAGCTAAATGATGGATGGACCTGATGGCTTCCCATGCATTTTCCCTACCTTCATTTGTGTTCTTGCCTTAGGGGCCTACAGGGGCATTTGCACATCTAGGGACACTTCACTGTGCAGATGCTTTTGTGCCTATGATTTCTGCCCAGTGGGATTGTTACCTCAGCAAGTCAAATGTTATCTGCCGTTCCCAATATTCACACCTTGAATTTATTGAAAGCAGAACTTCAATATTTTTTAACATTAGTGATACTTTTCACTCCAGAACACAGTCCATTTCCAAAGTCCATTAGAAATCAGTAAGTTCACATATACTAGACTGAGTCTGTGGTATCTCTGCTTAACAGATGTCTGATTAGTCTTTTTTTCTGTCTGAAGAAAATAGGCATTACCATGGAAAACATGGTAATTGCCACATGAAAACTGGAAAGCTAAACTACCCTTCAAGTTAACAGATCTTAAAAACTAGGTGCTCTTAAAGAAGTTGCTTTCATACAAGCTCTTTCTGTTAAATGAGCTCCCAGAAACATGGATTTGCATTAAAAAGGCCTGAGCCATTGCATTTTTGAAGATCCAACCCTCCTGCTCAGCCTGGTAGTTTGTTTGGTGAGGGGCCCATCAGTATATAAAAACCCCAAGGGAAGAGCAGCACTAGTATTTTCCTATTTCTTTAAAGTATTATTTGTTTAAAGGGAAAAATGCATCTATTACCTATTTGGGGGAGATTAGAAGCTGCAAACAAAATGCCTGAGTCTACATGTGATGCAATACTGCATTCATGAGGCAGGCGGTTTCATGCACTGAAAAATGCCTAATACCAGGTCTGAGGATGGCAGTAACCACTTGATTATATCAGAATCAATACAAACAACCCGCCTGGAAAAATAAAGAGCAGTGCATGGACAGAAAGATACTAAGCCTGAGGGCTTTTCTGCAAGTCATAGAATCATTAAGGTTGGAAAAGACTCCTAAGACCATAAAGTCCAAGTGCTGGGAAAGCAAAAAGCAAGCAAAGGAGAGAAGGAAAAGGAGCATAAAGGTACATCCATCCTCCTCAGATCTGGGGCTTGGCTGATTTCGCATTGCCACAGAAGCAAACTGAAGACTGCTTTCACTTCCAGTCTGTCTGCCCTACTCCCCTTACAGTGCAAGAAAGCCATACCCTGATGACAGTGTAGCCATATCCCACAGTGTGTAGGGACAAAACCCTCTCCCTGCCACTGACACGTCCCTCTCGCCAGAGGCTGGGAGTAAAGCCAATCCCACAACTTCTTCCCAGCAGAATAAGTACTCCCTTTACAATTTGCTCGGTCAAGAGGACCCTCCAGCTGGCTTTGCTCCCTTGAGAGACCTTAACTCCTGTGTATCTGCCTTGCCAGGCCAGCTATATCGGAGCTACTCTTTCACTATTGCAGGGAGGGCGAGTTCGCTGTAAGATCTCCCAGGCAGCCCATTTGAAAGCCTTTCATTGGGAAGGCTGGTCACATTCCCCTTTAGAAAAAAATGCTGCCTGACAAACAGCCTTGTTCCTCAGATCCCTGTCTGGAATAAGGAGAAAAGATTTTTTAAAAAGAGGACTGTGAAATCCCGTAGTTCCTCAGGGAAAAGTGTCTCTGTGTGTCAATGTGCCTCATGGCTTGCAGAAGGGCTGGGCCTGGTGTTTATTCCTATGAAAGTGGCTTTATAAAGGTGGGAAAAAAATGCTGAGGATTTCTAAAAGTCCAGCAGAAATAAGGGGACTTGCCAAACACCCCTTCTGGGTTGAATTGTGTGAGATGCTGAACGTTGCCAATCTCTTCATGAATACAACAGTTAAACTCCCAAGATCATAATTTAGTTTTCCTCATATTATCAGCCTTACACTCAAGATGCTCTCTTTGGATCCAGGCACCAGAATACTGCTTCCCAGTATCAGAGGTGACTTGGTTGGCTGGGGTTTTTTATGCATTTATCAACAATAAAAATGCTGAAAGTGGGATCTCTCTATACATATTGCAAAAAGGCCACATCTGTCCCTGGAACACAGTAAATCATGCAGGATTAGATTAACAAGCTCTGCTCTAAATCAGACTCAAAGCGTCTGTACTACGCTTAGGAAGAGCAAAATGAGGATACCTATAAAAACTGAGCTTTCTGGCCTTTTCCAGGCCCAAAACCATTTATTCATCTCCATCCCTTCCAGAGCAGAACCAGTGCTATCATGAAGCATGCGGGGTCTTTCCTTCTCCAGTTCTGGGGTTGGGTTAATGTCCATAACAGGGACCTGGTATGACTCGAGTCCAGTAGAGAACAGACCTGAATGCAAACCTGCAGTTACTGTGCTGATGCACCTCAGCAGCCTCATCTTTCTGCCTTTACAACATACTGACCTGGTTTTAGGAGAAGAATGCAACTGATAGCACTGCATGGAAAAGTCTTTGCTGATACCTGTTAACGCCCTCAAGGGGCTCTTCTATCCACACATAAGTATGGCTCTTAAACAAAAGCAAACAGAACCTTAATATTTATTTGATTTCCACATCTCTGCTCGGCAGGGGAGAGGATTCATCATGAACATAGAACTGTACTTCGTTATGACAGAGGAAAGAAATTAACATGCATCAGAACAGAATTTTTCACTTGGAAGCATTTCATTAGGCAAGCTTTATCCTACATGGAAAACATGATGCTGGAGTGGAAACAGCTTAACCCATTTTATAAATTGGCCTGAATCAAGGTAAACAGCAGGCCTTGACTCTAGTTGTGGTGTTGCATGATTCTCTTACTGGATCATGATATAATTTCATCACTGTTGATTAACTAATTTTGCTAGCATCTACAGTAGTCATCTCTCTGTGCCTTGAGGTCTCCAATTATTTCTCTACCACAGTTCTGACCTACTTACATATCTTCCAATTACCTAACAGTAACTACAAAAATGACATCTGG
Source organism: Indicator indicator (assembly GCF_027791375.1). Classification (NCBI taxonomy): domain Eukaryota; kingdom Metazoa; phylum Chordata; class Aves; order Piciformes; family Indicatoridae; genus Indicator; species Indicator indicator. Next base: position 12,120,707 of record NC_072024.1, on the reverse strand, counting down.
TAGTTAAACTGCTATGCTAAAAGTCAGGGAATAGTTTTGTCCCAGCTCTGTTACTTTCTTGCTGTTTGTTGCCAATTGACTGGAGCCAATCAAGATATCCATTTGACATCAAGACAAAATACAGTCATCAAATGAATCCCTCACGGCCTCCAAGTGAGCCCTCAAATGCAGCAGGGAGAATCCAACTTTGTAACAATACTTTAGCTGTTCTATCAGATATCACAAGCTTCATGCATTAGCTGATTCCTGCCTGCTGTTCCGCCCAAAAGATGCCTGAAACACTTGCAATGCACATCCCTCTCTCCTGGTCTTGCATCCCACACATTAAATACACTGTGATAGCCCTTCAGCTGTGTTTCTTATGTGGAGTCAAGAGGAGAGATCAGTTTTACGCTACTGAACAGCTCAAAGGCACCCCAAAAACACTTGTGCAGATGCATCTGCATGGTGAGGAATCCCACAGTGTGCTGCCTCACACAAATGAGGGGGCAAAAAGAGTTCTGAAAAGCAGGGACAACCCATATGCATGTCTGTCTCTCACACAGACGCTGGCAGATCTAATAAATGCAAACAGATTTGAGTTTCTTCACAGAGAAGGACTGCACAACTCTCTTCATTCTCAGACTGTTCTAAGTAGCACAGCAAGATGCAATGTTCTTGGAGGTCATTTCTAATCCTGCAGTCTGATTAAAAGGAAACACTGTTCCACCAAAACTTGTGTGTCCTCCTGACAGCCAAGTGAGAAGCAGACTTTTGTGCTAAAGCTAGAACAAGGTGAATCCTTTATACAGTGGAACCTACCTATGATACAATATTCAAGCACCAAAGCTGAAACCAGTTGACTTTTACATAAAGTTTTTGTCCGTGTCTGTGTCTGATGTGCTCTGAGAGTCTTTTGTCACAGCTCAAAGTGCTGTCCCTAAAGAGGGACAATTTTTTCCCTTCCCTCAACTGTGTTTTATGGTTTTATTCTAATTTTACAACACAATCTGTGACAGCTGGTCACACGGTGTGTCTGGGTTGAATACAACCCAGGGATCCTTTGCCAAGCCTCTATGCAATGTGCTGAGCTTAATGAAATGTGTCAGCTCCACTATGAGTCGTGCATTCACAGAAATGAATGAACCCAAGTTTTTAAGGAACACTTAAAGGATACATAACTGCACACAGCAAACCCCAGGGGGTGAAGAGAGGAGTGGAATCCCAGAAAAAAGCTTGGCAGCAAAATAGATTCTGATATCTGGAATTTAATCAACCTGTTTAAGTAATGATTTAAAACCATCACCTGAGGATGAGGCCTCAGGGCAGGACAAGTGCAGTTCAGTGCTTGAGGTAAAATGCTTAGTCCCAGTGGCCTAGGTTATAGTGAAGCTCTGCCACATACATCCAGCACAATCCCATCATTCTGGGGCCTCTCCCTCCCATTTATCTAATATTAACACGAATTCTTCCTTTGGGCTCAGTTTGTTTTACTTCCCTATTAAGGTTATCAGCCCAGAAGGATGCTGGCCACTTCTGAACACACAATGGTGCCTAGTTGGTACTTAAGTTGTTACCACATTTGCAAGAGGACTGCCATCTGTGAGAGTCTTGTATGTGGTGAACAACATTGCAAGGTATGCAAAGTACATAATGTAAACTGTATTGATCTTACTTCCCTCTCCCTTCCCACTCCCCCAGCCCCCTCCAAAGCTGTAGAACAAAGAGGACCCTGACAAACATGAAAAATGCTAATTTTAACAGACAAAGAGGTCTTCAAAATGTTTGACATTTTCCTGCATCTAAGAAAGTTATGATCCCATTGCATTTCTCTTCCTTGTAGTTTCTCACTAGAAGTCACTCTATCAGTAAATGAATTAATCATTTGAGATTTCCCATTGGAAACAAAAGGAAACTTAAGTGTTCAGCATCCTTGAAATCAGCATATGCTCTGGAATTTTTTCTGACCTGAGAGATTCACAGCGGAAATGGTTATGTTGTTACCCTAACCTCTATAAAGGTGTTGCTCTGTTTTCCTTTTCCTCAATGTCCTCAGTTATCCACCAGCTGAACTGCTGCAAATCAGACCCAGCTGTGTCATATGTGAGCACTCTGCTGAAAAGCAGGGAAACCTGCAACAACGAACCTGATGCCAGCTGGGCCTTGCTGCAGTTTGCTGTCAAAGTCAGTCTGACATTTCTGGATCAGACAAGTTTAATCAGGAAAACAGCAAACACAACACTTGCACAAATATTGTAAAACAGGAGTACAGATGCCAAAGCATGGATGTCCTTTGGGATAGAGTTAAAAGTCAAAGATAGAAATCATGGATACAGGGACACTGCTTTCAACATTTCCTATGTCTCACCAGCAGCTTTTGCCTCAGAAGTGCTTGACTAAGGAATTAAGCTTTAGAATATCCTTTCAGACAAGAAGAGGCTTTTATCCTCTTTTACTTTAAGAGAAATGGAATGTTAAATGACTCCCATAAATCTTACACCTGTGTTGGGAACAGAAATTTAACCCAGCTATCTTTGCTCCACTCCTTGGCTTTAGCTCAAGACCATATTTTTCCACCTCCTAACACAAGCCATGCAGAAACATGCTCAAAGAGAGACTCTCCCCCTGCAACCAAGAGTAATCAGCTGGAAATGAGCTCTAGACTGTGCCAACCTGCCACATGTGCTAGCAATGAAGTAAAGAAGGGGGGGAGGGGAAATTTTATAAAAGGAAAAAAGAAAGCAAGCCACAGCACACTTTCAAATATGGCCCAGCACCCACCACCCTGTCTTCAGCCACCTTTTTTTTTGCACCTGAACCAAGCACACCATGCTTCTTGTCCCTGAACTCTCCTTCTCCTTCCACATCTGTTGCCTGCAAATCTTCCTGTCACCACCTACTTTTTTAAGTGCCAAGGCCTGGACTGCATCCCCATTCCTTCAAGCCATGATCACTCCTGGGTATGAGAGAAGAGCAAATTTCTCTTCTCTCATGGACCTCCCCAGTTGCCCATGACACTGACACCACTAGCTGCAGTGTATAATTTCCCACCTTCTTACCCTGTGCAGATGGGCATGATGATGGCTAGCCCCATCCAAATGAGAACAGAGTCTTCTAGATTCAACTGCATCAGGCATATGAGATCCTACATGTTATGGGATGGCACATAAAACAGAGCAAGTGGGATCCAGTCCAGGACCCATAGTCCCCTGGTTTCACCAGTAAATCTTTGCCCCTTAAACAAGCCCTGCCAGCACTACCTTATCTACACCCCATTGTTCCTGGGATCCAGTTCAAAACAATATTTTTGGATTTTCTACTCCCTTCTCTCTCATAACTCCCTCTCTTCCCAGTTCTTCTCTGTCGTGACGCAAATGCACTGCTGGTGCAAGCCATTCCCATTGTCCAGAAAGCCACAGGACCTTCCTCTCATTTTCTGCTAATGAGTTTGTGAACATTCAAACATATTCTGTGTGTTTTTAACCAAAGCTTTATGTATTTACTAACATCTATTCTCTGCCATCCTGTACGTTGTTGTGGCAATGGTTTGGGGGCAAGATTTATTATAGGCTGTTGCCGTGTGTTCTGTGTTGAGCCTAATGAAAGAAGGGTTTACCCAAGAGAAGGGATTAATTTAAGCATCTTGTATCTTAGCTATAGCCATACTTTTAAACCATATGTTTGCAGACAAGCCAGCCTGTATAATTCTAATGACCTGTGCAAGAAATAAAATTTTCAAACAAATTCTCAGCAGGATACAAAATTCTTCAACGTTTTGTAAAACAAATTCTTCAGTATCTCTGGCTAGAAAAGGCTAAGTGAGGTGATGGAGTTTGAATCCTACATCTTAGCCTGGAAGTGCTCTTAATGATGGTTGGGTTCTGCCTTTGTAGAAGTAGTTTTAATTACTAAGGGAAAAAAAAAATCATGTCAAAGCTGAGCCAGCTGCCAGAGCTTCCAGAAGACTGACTGCATTCACAAACCTTGTAATCTTTTTATGTTCATTATGAGAATACTACAAAAAAAAAAAAAAAAGGGGCAATCAGATCTTGGCCAACAAATTAAATGCTTATTCAAAGATTAATTCGTATCATCTGTACTCCATTAGATGTTCTCTTTTGCCAGGGAATATAATGCAATATTTTCAGAGGGAATAGTTGCTGCTATTGCCAAGGGCTTGCAATTTACTAGCTCTTGCAGCACTGACAAGGGAGGTCTATGGGCACAGCTAGAGCAGATAGTGTAGCAATATACAGTATGAAACATATGGAGCAAATCTGCTTCATTCTGGTGTTAAAAGGTACAGATCATGACTTTGAGATGCAGCCAAGTGACAAGGGGGAAGCAAACTCATAAATCAATAAAAGTTCAGCCCTTCGTTCCTTCATTGTATCATGAAGGGAACAAGTTGCTGCCGGGTTTAGGGGTGTGTGGGGCGGTATGGGGGGTGTGTGTGGAGTGTCCCAACTGTAAATACATCCAGATGTGATTTGAAAGTCAGAAGATATGGCTGAAGAAAGTGTGACAGTTTTGGTATATCTAACCTGAGACATCATAACAGGGCACTCTTTCCAAGAATAAATGCATAATAACACTAAAGGTAGGTCCCCAGAATAATAACAAAACCCCAGCTTCCCTAATCAGTTTGTGATACATTTCAGAACACATGGTACCAGAAAACAGTTCTACTCTCCTGTCCATTTTTACATTTGCTAAACTTGAAGATTTTACCTTTTGTTTCCCCACACCAATAGCCAGCACTGGGTGCCTACCTTTGGGGATCTTACGGGTGGATGGTGGATGGTAGATAGGTGCACATACAAGAGTGAAGTTCATGAACACCACCATGCTTAGTGCAGAACTGCCTACATTAGCTAATAGGAAACAATCACTACTTAATTTTTGTTCCTTTGGGGTCTGTAAACACTGGATTTAAATAGCTACAAGGACAATCACAGAATGCAGAGGTGTTTGTGTCTTTTACTGCATTTAACTCCTGATCCCTTTTCTGTGCAGACACATCTTGAGACATCACAGGAAGAAAGATACCAAAACAGTGACTGAGTATCTAAACTCCATTTTTTTCTTCATTGGTTTTTGGTTTTACACCCAGGGTTCCTGTAAATGTAAAAAAAGAGGTAAGACTTCTGTGTAAAAAATGATGGCATCTATATGACAAAGACAGTACTGCAAATGCAAATAGCACATCTGGGAGAATGGGAAGATAATTCCAGCTGTTAAATTGATCTTGAAAATTCAACTGATGAGACATAGGCTGAGCAAGAAACTGCACCTCAGACTTAGGCAGACAGGTCTAGCTAGTGGAACATATGGTCCTTTACAGTTATTCTACTGTATCTGTGTTGTTGAATCACAGAATAACAGGGTTTGGAACTCTGGAGATCATCTATTCCAACCCCTCAGCTAGAGAAGGGTCACCCAGAGCAGGCTGCCCAAGATAGAATCATAGAATTGTTTCAGATGGAACAGACCTCTAAGATCATCAAGTCTAACCATCGACTAAACACTACCATGGCCTTTAAATCATGTCCTGTTGTGAATTTACAAAGGTCACAGAAGTCACCTGCAGTTATATTCTTTTCATTCTTCAATATTACAATGAACAAATCACTGTGAAACCTAGGTGCCATACTGCCATATAATGTGCCCTCCCCCCTCCCCCCCCTAGTTACTCAGTTTCTGAGGCCCAAATAAAAAGCAAATTTCATCATTTGACTTTCCTGGGTACTGGGAACAACCCTGTTTGCATTTGGCTCCCTGTTGAAGCCAGATGCTATAAAGTGGCCATTTTAAATAGCTGAAGGGCAGAACTAAGTAATGGAAAGGGGTTTCTTCCTGTAGCAGCTATACAAGATTTGGGCTATCTAGTCAGGCTTTTAGACACAGAGGTAAATATGCAGTTTGTTCCTAAAAGAAAAAAATTGCATAAACTGTTACTTTTTGCTAGACAGATGGAAAATTAATCTCTACTCCCCATTACAATGTGCATTGCCTGTTTTTGTCATTAGCATTTCAGAAGTAAAAGGGAGAGATGCAACTGCTGTTTAATGAGCTGCTATAATTCTTATTATGATGCCCAATAAAAATTAAGTTTTTATTTTCCTGAGCTCTTTCCTTCAGGAAATGTCAGCCAAACACAACCCAGCAAAAGTGAACACCGTGTTTGCCTTGGCTTCTGGGACACATCATGTTCCCAGAATGAGGGCAGAACAAAATACTGGGGCCTAGGCACTCAGCCTGGCTTGAAAGTTGGGCACTGTCTGACGCTATTTTGCAGATATTGGAAGCCAAATCTGTATTCAGGGCTTTGCCAAGTCTAGTGCTTTTCCTTCACTTTCCCAAGCGTGTGGTAGTCACATCTATATGTGTATTTCAGCAATGTTTGAGTGCATCCAAGGTGTTATGCAAATATTCTCTCCTGTTCCACTGCAAATACATGTATTGAAGTAACCTCTCATAAAGGCTTTACAGACATCAGCAGTTTTGGATTAATTAGCAAGCAAAAGCCAACAAATTTTCTGCTTTCCTATACATTACTATAATCAATTAAGTGTCTAGTTGTCAAACAGCATCAAAAAGAGAATGTCATGCCAGGTTTGTGAAAACCAGTTTGGACACCATGATTTCTGGTTTTGGCTCACATATGGTAAACAAGAAGACACCCTTATTTCTTCAAATGTGCCCCTGATGGAGTAGCTTCATACTATAAATCACTCCAACTTAAATTGTGTGTGTATTTTCTGCATTAAAAATTCCCGAGCATGATTCACCCACTTGTTATGTTTTAACATGAACACCACTCCTCCACAATCAACAGTCACAGCAAACTAGGGTGGCTAAAACAGGCTTTTAAGCAATGCTGCTTTTACTAAGTCCATCCTCTAAGTACCTTCTACTTTCACAAAACCAAGACTGGACTACAAAATTATTCCATTCCATGACATTTATTTTTGAAAGTGTCACAATCCAAGTGTGGATTTCTTGAGATTGTATTATCCCCACACATAAACCCAACAAACCAGAAAAGGGCATGAATGCTAGCGTGCTTCCCTACCAAAATCTTCTCCTGTGAATGCAACCTAAAAGTGAGGACAAGTGTAAGAACTGTGTTCCCAACCAGCTTTCTGGATGGACAAGAAACTCTAAGAGTTGATCTTCAAAGAATTTAATTTGGCTTGGTTTTCAGTCATATCTGTTAAGACAACCCTTTCCTCCAGGTACAGGAGCTGTTAAAATAAGAGTACCCTAAATTTTCATGACACACAAAAGCATAACCCACTAATCCCTCTGTTGATCAGGATAGCAAAGTAAAAATGGATGTGGTAGCAAAATGGAAGTTATTGCACATCCTGCCTTTTCCAAAGGACTCTGCAGTTTCTTGCCCCCATCAGTCACTGCTCTATGGCCTATCATTACAGGTCTCCCTGAATCTATGCCCCAACATCTCTGTACATTACTACATTAGACCATAAAAGTTTCAGCATAATTACTCTTTCCTAATCTCCAGTGTTGTGGTATGCCATTTTTAAATGCAGATATATTTTCATTGACCTAATACTGATCTGAAACATGCTAGGCCTTGGAAAGGAAAATCTAGGGGCAGAGACAAAGAGAGGGGAAAAAGCTCTCCTTTCTCTAACAGTTTTCTGAGGATGCCCAGGAGCCTGGCAGACTGTGAGCTATTCTGGGGCAGAGAAGGGGACGCTGAGACTTGCATGCAAAATGCAGCCCATCACGTGGCAATGCAATTTATCATTTACATTCCATTCATGTGCCATTGGTAACATGCACAGACACTGAAGTCTTTATCAGTACGTTTCTGTTACTACATGTGACTGCCATCAGAGAGTTCTGGTAGCAGCTGAAGCACTAAACAAGAACAGAAAAGTTAAAACCTTGGTCTCTGTAGTTTTCTTTTAAACAGCTTTGATAGGACCTGCTGAACAGTCAGGAGAGACCTGAAACTTTCAAGATGAAAGCAGAAATACAATAACAGTCAAATTTCTTTGCAGTTAAGACCTCTAACATTGTAACCAGCAATACTTTTCCAGAGAAACACAGGCAGGAGACTAAATATGTAAGTGAAAGACATTGATCCTGGGCTGCAATCCCAGCCCTGCCACTGACTTGTTCAGTGATTTTATTTGGGGTATTTAACCCCTGGTTATGTTGCCTTCCCCACTGGCAGATAAACAAAAGGTTATTGAACTTCCTGGGTGAGGCTAAGGTAAGTGTGTATGTTCTCCCATACATTCCTAAGGCAAGCACTGTACTTGCATAAAATATTCAATATGCTATCCATATAGACATTCCTGTCTCCATTTTGCTAGTGCTGACAGCTCTGCTATTTATTTCAAAAGAGAACCTTCATATTCCTTTATCCATGGATGCACAAACTGTACTACACCTCACCAAAAGCTGCTTCCAATAAACAACCCTAAACATACCTCATTCTTGTTTAAAATCCTTACTTAAAACCAATTCTGCTATGAAATCACCCTAAAACAGGACAATAATGAGGCAAGCCCCAGCCTTCTCACATCGCCAAACCCAGCTGTGCCTGTACTGTGATGGGAACACAAAAGAGTGATGTGTTCCCATGTTCCTGCACACAAAAACTCAAGAGAAAGTAGCCAGGGCCCAAAGAAGCTGAGAGAAGGTGTGAAATAAACCAGATGAAAACTTTTCCACACAGCACAAGCTGTGGAGCTTGTGACCACATGATGAGTTCAAAATGGGATTAAACACATTCACAAAGTCACAGTCTATTAAATCTCCAACTCAGGATACGGCTAACCTACCGCTGGTGTTCTAACAAGGGACAGACCACTCAGTGCGTGGTCTGCTCTCTAATCTCTTTCTTTGTTACCAGCTAGTGTCAGAGAGGACATCAGCCTAGATAAACCTTTGCTCTCACCCAGTAGCATATACCTTATTTTTTTTTTTTAGATAAACTAGTAACACCTGCTTTTCAGCAAGAGCTTATTACCTCTGGCACAGTATGATGCTATATTGCTTCTGGAGCTCAGTACCCCTGCATGCTGCCTTTTTACGTTCCTGTGCTTCTTGTACCTGCTTACTTGCTGATACATTTTATTTAGCATGCACATTATAGGGAGCAGGACACTTGTTTGGTCCTATGGTTATCAAATGGTCACTATGATTATGTATAAACACCAGGCACAGGAGATACTAAGGTAAGCTGTCAGAGAGCCCCTGTGGAAGGAACATGTGCAGTCGCCTTGATCCGTCACACAGGGTTAGCTGATATGATAAACACTGTAAATAGAAACAACTTGTTCTGGGCAATAGCTGTTAAAGAAATAAACATCCAAAACTTGGGAGAAAACCCACTATTTCTCCTCATTTATCAAACAAGACTGTATCATTCTGTTTTCCTCTCCCTTTTAAAAGGAGTTCAGTTTGTGAAGATGGAAGAAAAACAAGCCATGCTTTCAAATCCCTCCTCTGGATCAAACCTCATTAGGTTTTGATGTCAATGGTGCATGGAAGGCTGACCACTGCCAGCAGAAGTATTTGGCAGCCGGACTGTTACATAATACAATCCTGTCTTTCACAGAAGAGAGATCTCTTTGCTACTAAATATGCTAAAATTTAACCCACTGCTTTGCTCCATCCAGCCAAAACAACTCTGTACATTTTCCATAGTACTAAATGATGGCTCTAGACAAGTTAAGGTGGTTAAGTCAAGCTTCTGCTTGAAAAATAAAATACCCAGAAATACTAAAATACATACAGGTATTTATTCAAGGAAGCACATGTTTCCCTTTCCCCATCTCTGCCCAAAATCTGCTGTGAGAAAGGACATGTTTGTCTTTAAAAGCAAGAGGAATACTATAAAAAACTTGTACATCTATTAAAAAAAAAATATATATATATATATACACACATTAATGAAAAGAAATGTTGCTCTCAAATTGTGTCACTGCTTCATGGGAAATGTTTGGATTCAGAACTCTGGAAACATAAAATGTTTTCCAAGGCTGTTTACGGTAAGCTTGAGCTTTCAGCTCCCATGAGTAGGAAGAAAATGTCTAACTTCAACATTTTTCCAGGATGGCTTTTTAGCTGTGCCTGTGTATCCTGTGATGCTAAAAAAAAAAACAAAACAGTATCAGCTTTGAGTGGTGTAAATCAGGGGCACTTTTACTCCCACTTGTAGCTTTTGCCAACAAACTGACATGGCAATTTACAGTGCTAGATGTTGACAGGTAATATTCCCACTGAAACCAAGTTTTAAAAAACAAATTATCTTCTCTGAGTCTCAGTATAAAACAGGCCATATAATTTCACCCAGCCATCCCTGGACCTGCCCCAAGAGCTTGTGTTCAGCTAATGAATACCCTCTAGCAACAGTGATATTTAGTAAAGCTGGGAAAGAGAAATCCCAGTTTTGGGACTGACTCAAACTGTAAGAAAGGCCTTCAGGATTTGTCCCAGAGAGAATCAAATGGAAAGAGCACAGGAGGTCCAGCTCTACCCAATTACAGTCACTAGTAAAGGTTACCAAGGTGCCTCTCAGGGAGCTGGAGAAACGCTTTGGGTATGTGAATCTATACTCAAATATAAAGTTAAGGGGAACTGTGGGGTAGAGGAGAGGGACACAACGCCTATGCAACCCCGCATTGAAGACATCGAGCATGGTGTGACAAGTCATCTCTGCACTCTCTGGCTAGTGTCAGGTAGACAAAATCCTTCCTCAAAAAGTCCTGATGTCAGCTGCTGCTGAAAGATGAGGCTAGTTTCTTTATGGAGCGTGGTCACGGATGCCACAGGCATCCCACACAGACACACGCATCCCCTGTTCTGGGCTCCTATAATAGCAAAGGCTGATGCTGAGGGAGGGAAGGTATTTGCTGATGCAGCTAAGGAAACTGCTTTCCATATGCCCTTCTAATAGGAAAGTCAATAAAGGACAGTGATTTAAATAGCTTGAATTATCTACTGAAGGAGCCCTCCATTCACTGAGAACAGAAGACTAGAGAGACCAGGGAGACCAGAATCCTAGGGCTCGAGCTTACTTCTGAGAAAATGGCAGCCCAAATGCCCCAGCTCAGCAAACAGGACAAGCAAAGCACCATCTCCTAGTAGACAGTGGCCAAGTTGGTCTGTGTCTCTCCAGCACTCCAGTTTAGAGACGGTGTTAACACAGTGTCCTGCAAAATTCTCCTCAGCAGAGCCTGAGGATCATGTCTTAATTCTCCTTCAAATCCCAGTTGTGCCCATTATAGTTTTAGCTGAGATGTGTGTTTCATGGATGACCATTTTATTGTGCACAGGGAGGAGTAAAGGAGGAGAGAAAGTAGGTGGGAAGAGTTATTTAGCTTTAGGAAAATTAAGTTTACTTAGAAATTTATCTTTTCTTTCCCTGAATCAGGAATTAATTAGCCCACATTACTCCATTTAGATGTTTTGTATTCTGTTTTGCCAAGGGGGATAGTGTTCTACAGCAAGTACTAGATAAACAAACACTTGTTAATGGAGACTTGGAGCATAATGGAAAACTATGGATACAAACCAGCTAGAGATCAGTCCCAAGTTGGTGAACGGGTATTACACACGCCTCCAGAAACCTTGATCCTCCTCTTTCACGTACCATGATCCCCACCACTGAGTTCCCAAACAACAGATCCTACTGGGAGCACACTCCTGTGGCCTCATGCTGCAAATGCTGCCAACACAGCCTCCTCTCACAAGAAGGGTTTGGGGAGAGGGTGTCCCTCTCAGCTCCGGGAACTGAGCAGCCCCTGTGAGCCCCAGCTCTGGCCCTCTCTCTCTCCTGCCCAGTCCCTTGGAGGGATGATACAGCAAAAACCTGGCTTCCATCAACTGTTGTTACAGCCAGAGGACTCAGAGGTTTCTCTTGGCTTGCTGGCTGACTTGTGCAACCAGGGTGAGGTGGTGTGGGGAGCACGAAGGATGTCAGACTGGATCTGCAGTGCTAGGGGGAATGGAGGGGAGCTTAGCTGCGTTTTACTGGGTGTGAAAAACGTAACACTTTGGAGTCACGATGGCTGCGTGCAGACAAGGGCTGGGTTATGCAAAAACAGTGACTGTACTGAGAGAGCCTGGGTTTGCCTCTGTAGGCAAGGACACAAGGAAACTTTGAACCAGCCACTCTTGTCCAGCTTTCCTTCCTCTTCCTCAAAAGCAGCATGGTTCTCCCTCATCTTCAACATTTCCTGTTGGTTTAAAGTCCAGCTTCTTGCACAGGTCCCCGCTGGGGCATTATGAGCACTCTGAGTAATGATTTCAGCACTATCTGTATTCCATTTCCCTGTAACCACAGGCAGGAATCAAATTGCTTTTATTTTTTAAGGTGTACGTACTTGAGTTGCTTGATAGAGCTGGGCAGCACTTACTCAAGCAAATGACACCAGCTTCTTGTGACATCTGGATACCCTACTGCCTGCCAGAATTTGCTACCTTCCTGCTGAAACCAAAATCTTTATTGTCTTTTTATTGTTACCACATCAGTTTGTGCTCACTCTTTGCAAAGACAGGTACTGAACTGTAATTTTATGAGAGTCCCTTGATGCAAGTAATTCAGCAGAAGCACAACTGCTTGTTACTCGTGCTTGGATAGTATTAAACTTCCATTATCAAGCACAGTAAGTCTTTATTACTACACATCTAAAAGGGGAACTACTTCAACCTCACACAATATTTTCTTATGCAAACACTGAAGTCTACCTGCATCACTCAAGGTTAAAGCATACTGAAGAGTATTCAAAATGCTTCAGTGCCTAAAATACACGATAACTGAAATAAATATTTTAAATCTCACTGAAATCTAGTCTCTCTCAGTCCCCCTTTTTTTCCTCCTAATATCACATCACTCACTGTTTTAGCCTATAGACATATGAGGCCTGACTTTAAGCCATGCAAGTAAAACTCTGACCTACTTATGAACATATATGACCACACAAGAGGGGTTTTTGCATGTAAAGCATTGTTTGATGGCTGAACTTATCAACATCTAAAACCTTTGGGCCGCCAAGTTAGTCCTCACTTAGCCATAAAACAGGAAATATAGCTTCAGATTGCATTTGAAAACCACATAACACCTTTGGTATTCACAACGCAATTTGGGTTCTTTGCCCTTGTCTGCAATCACACAAGAGGTTAAACTCAAGACATTAATTAAAAGCCTCTGGCTTCCCCATGATTTGTGGTGTGCTGAACAATTCAACCTGCACACGTATTAGCTGCGCATGAATGTACTGTATAAGCAATCATGTTGTTACTGCTGGTTAATACATGTTATCCAGGTAAATAAATAGAAAGCAGTGACTAGACAATAGCACTGTGAAACTACTCTCCATTATATCATCCAAATACTTCAGAGGCACTTTAATTAGCCACTGATTCATTCACTACACCTTTGAATTTGGACTCTTTCTCTAGACATGTTCTCTTATAATTATTACACATGCTGTTCTTCTCTGCAGATAGAGTTTTCAAATGTACACATATCAAATAAGAATAAATTTATGTCCCAGAAGATCTACCCAGAGAGAAAGCCTTCAGCTGTATCAGCTCCCTCAGAAATAAGAGGTCAGGCTTTTGGCTGGTCCACAGGCACTGTAATTTACAGACTACTTAGTTACTGGCACCCCAAGGCAAGTGAAACTCTCACAAAATCATTTCCCTCTTAGTTTTTCCCAGATGAAGCTATACGATTTAATCCTAGTTCTGTGGGGAAAAAAAAATAAAAATCACACCAAAATGAAGCTCAGCATTCTGGGCTTCAGGCTGGAGGCAGTTTTGAACCTCACAGGAGCAGACATTTCTACATAAATCTTAGGTGAAAAGACTGGTAAAACATTCATTTTGACCTACACATCAGGGATCAAAGCAAGATATTTAGAACTTGGAGTCATTCATCACTATAACTCAAACTGGAAGCCAGTTTCTTTGAGCTGGGCTAGTAACAGTCAGTCCCTGGAGACTGAGATCTCTACACTGCATGGTCAGCAGATCACACATGCTCCCCATCCCCTGTGCCCTGTACTTCAGACTGAAGCAGTGCCAGGACTCACCCTTTCAGCCCCCACAGAGAATCCTCTGCTCTACCCTCAGAAAGAAAAAGATGTCTCATTAATTTATGACTCCTAAAAATAAAGTCAAAATTAAATAAAAAAAAATTACCCAGTTGGGACATTTTGTGCTACAATACCACTGACTATTTTTTTCCCCAAAGCTTCATTTGACAAAGCAGCCCATTTCCCAACATGGATCAGGTACCCTGGGTTATTTCAGAGAGGATGCAAACAAGCCAGGGGTTCCAGATTTGCCCATTAGCTACTGCACACATACAGGTAACCTCTGCAGAACCATTTCCCAACACACGTTTGTACTAGGAGTCTTAAAGCTCCTGTGGTGCAGAGTGATCTGTAGTTGAGGTGTGTGTCACAGATTCATGTTACCTGTCCAAAGAGGCTGTGTTATACACCATATATCAGTTCTCAGGCTTGCTTTCTTTTGGTTTCCTTTATTAAAAATCTGAAGAAAAAATTAATCTGGGAATTAAGAAACGCAATTTGCCAGCCTCCCAGATTTCTCATGGTGGTTTAAATAAATCAAATCAAGCTCAGAAAGGGGCAAGACCTAGACTAACTATTGCATTAAAGAACACTGTTGTGAATCTGGAGCACCTAACAGAATAGCTTTGTGTCTAGTTCTTTTCTTTGAATGCAACAGGGACAGGGATCTACTCAAGAGAGTCCAACAGAGAGCTACCAGGATGATCGAGGGACTGGAGCACTACCCTATGAGGAGAGGCTGAGAGCCCTGGGGCTGTTTAGTCTGGAGAAGAGAAGACTGAGAGGGGATTTAATAAATGTTTATAAATATCTGAGGGCTGGGTGTCAAGAGGGAGGGAACAGGCTCTGCTCAGTTGCACCCTGTGATAGGACAGGGGGCAATGGATATAAACTACAGCACAGGAGGTTCTGCCTCAACATGAGGAAGAACTTCTTCACTGTGAGGGATACAGAGCCCTGGAACAGTCTCCACAGAGAGGTTGTGGAGTTTTCTTCTCTGGAGACTTTCAAGACCCATCTGGATGTGTTCCTGTACAACCTGTGCTAGATTCGATGGTCCTGCACTGGCAGTGGGGTTGGACCTGAAGATCTTTGGAAGTCCCTTCCAACCCCTAACATCCTGTGAAGCTATACTGGAGCATGTTCAAGAAATGAGCACAAATAGAGAATTGTTCTCCTGAGAACGTGTCAAGCACCAACTTTTTAATATAACTGCTGGATATTTACAGCTTTGGAAAGACACTGCAGTGAGCCACGTTGTCTCTGGCCCTTGCATGCAACAAATGTGGTTGGGAAAGAGGACACAAGGAGATGGCACTATTATGCATCCCGTTCTAAAGCCCAAAGGCAATTGCAGTCCCTCTGCAAACTTCTGCTTGGGAACATTAAAGCCAGGGCTCTGCCTACACGGCATGTTCAAGATCAGCTCATAGACATCCAAGCACTGCGTGTTCTCACCAAAGCCAGGCCAGACTTGAACACTCCTGAGTTTTGGGAAGGTCTGGATGAAAAACCATATGGCCTGGGTCCACTTCTCACTGCAGCCAAGTGCCCAGTCCTGATCTCATTGAAAACAATGGCAAACCTCCTGGAGCACACTCCTGCTCATAACAAGCCAACTCTGTCATTTTTCTCACTGCCTAAGCTCTTGTTTTTACTATCATACCTGAGTAGACTCCTCAGCTGTGGGTTTTTTCCCACCCTGATCTCACTTGAATGATGTCAGACAGGGGGTGGGGAGGGAGTAGGGAGACAAATACAGAAATGTGGTCAATGCCAAGGCTGGAACCAGCACACCCAAGGAATAAATATAATAAACAGATACAGTGCCAAGGCTGGATACAGCAGCTGAGGAAAAAGGGAAATGTAAAACTTTCTTGGCAAGGGTACATGGATTCATCCAGCTGAAAGAGGCACATTCCAGCCCACACCATTGTAAGCAATAATCTAGGTCTCCCTTGAGAAAATACAGATGTTTGTAATTTTTTTGATTTTTTTTTTAACTGCTCATATGAAATAACCTTGTTGTCTTGAAAAAATTCCTGTAGGACTTGGTAT
Source organism: Indicator indicator (assembly GCF_027791375.1). NCBI lineage: Eukaryota > Metazoa > Chordata > Aves > Piciformes > Indicatoridae > Indicator > Indicator indicator. The sequence continues at coordinate 12,104,583 of NC_072024.1, read as the reverse complement.
TGCAAATGTTACTTCTGTACAAACTGCGAACTGCTGACTCAAACTAAACACACAGGACAGTTTTGAAATGCATTCTAATAATAAAAATGTACTTGAAGATTGGCTGAACGTAGTGAATTAAGAAATCATTTTTAATTACATCTTATCTAGCCTGAATAATAAAGAAATTGCAATCAGATCTTGCCTTGTCTACAGCAGCATCCTCCTCCTCTGCATCATCGCTTTCAAAATTTTCTTTGCTGAAATTAAAACTGAAAAATATCCTAATCCTCTTATTTCAGTTGAGTTGATACTGCAGTAACGTCATTGTCTTTTAATCAGATGTTGCTGATTTACAGGAGTGTAAGTGGTTGAACTCTACAGTCGTCAGATACTTAGAGAGGCTTACTGAATTTGGCACCAAGTCCTTCACCAGCAGCTGCTATAATTTGGGCCAGAAAAATATTTGAACTGAAAAGGCCTGATGCTTCTCTGCTTCCCACTTACATTGTTATTTACATCTGCCTATGCCAACTGTCAACTGCAGTCCTTCTGATTTTTACACCTTCTTGTGGATATGAACAGCTGTGCGCTCTTGATCACATTGGTTAGAAAAGTTCAATGTGCAAGAACTTTGTACACAAGGTTTCCATTTTCAAGGGCCATAGCTTCAGTCAGCCTTCTGGCTGAATGTCAGCCTTTAGGTTTTTTTTTTTTCATCTAGCTCTAGGGAAGATGATGAATTGGAGAATTTAAAATACCTCTTCACAAAAGGGCCCAAGAGCACTAGAGTCACCACTCAATCTGTCAGGCTCAGAACTGAACCTCAAGGCAGTCACTGGGGAGAAACGTTAAATCTGCAGCTGCTGTAAATCCTCCTGGCTTTGTTGAACACTGACAATTTACGTTAGCCTAAAATTTGAAAAATGTCCAGGATGGACCTAAATGTGCTTATTTGTGCAGTTAGAACACTTAGAGAAGGGTGACTGACTCCCTGGAGGTGACAGACACCTACACATCAGATCAATAATGTCAAGAATAACAACATGTCAGCTTCTGTATGGACATCAGTACCCAACACTGAGCACACACTCCCACTGAGTACTGTGCAAACCTCTTCTATAAGCATCGACAGTGACAATAGATACGTTTATTCCTTTCTTTGAGTGAGCCCTACATGGCATGAAGTGACAGGGATTTACCCCAGGTTGCCTATAGGTGCTTTTTATAGTATTCACTTTTATTCTATTGCATATGTTATCTTTTTCTTGCAGCATGTATCTCCTCAGACATAGCAAGACAGAATAGGAGGATATAGGTGAGCAGAAACAGTGGTATTCCACAATGCCCTTCATTATCTTACTATCTCAAGAAGATTTTAAGTGTCTCATCTTTTCTATCTGACAAACCCTGAGTGACCTCCTTGACAAACAATTTTGTTCTCTGATAGATCACAGAGTTAAAATGTTTTTCAATTTTTTTTCATTTAAATCTACCTGTGCTTAATTTCACAGTGCAAGTCTTTGCATGTGTCACCCATGCCTCTTTCAGACATCAACTGCTCCTGGCTGTAGTTTTGTTCCACTCTCAATTATTCATATTCAGGCCTCTCTCCTAAGCCTTGCAGGAAATTGAAATTGGCTGTTTAAGATGCACTGTAAAAACAGGACCACTCCGTGTTGCTAGGAGGACCCATGCTGTGGCAGCAACTCTGCATTGATTTGTACCAAGAATCTGCATGAGAATAGGTCTAGGATATCATTCTTGGTTCCAGTTTCCTCCCATCCTGGTAGACCAGTGGTTTTCAAATGAGAAAAATAAGATTACCAGGGTATCAAGAGAACAACTCCAAATTCAACATGAAAACACAGCAGCAGTTTTCTCTCTCTGGCATGCCTATTCATTCAAACCTGAGAAGCTGAATGACCCAACAGGGGCACCTCTGCACTAGTTGGTTGACCAGCCTTTGTTGGCAGCTTGCATTGGATATGCCTTCTGGTTTTCCTCCACTAAGAGGTATCACAAAGCCAGTTCTTCAAATTGGAGAAATAAAGGAAGCTTCACAGAAATTGTCAAGGCACTCTGACCATCTATACACTCTCCTTTGCTCTAAGGCCCATTTCTGTCACCTAAGTCCAGCAGTACTTTATGCTGTTAATGGCTCCGCAGTTTTAGATACTTCACCAGAGGACAAAGCAATTAACCTGAAGTCCTCTGAAGTTAACTAAAAGCTTTGTAAAGAGACTCTGAAACAAGTCCTTAGCCCACTGTCAGTCAATACTTACAAAGTGATGTCATGCTAAGGCCAAGCTGGATGAGGCTCTGGCCAGCCTGATCTACTGTGAGGTGTCCCTGCCCATGGCAGGGGGGTTGGAACTGGATGATCCTTGTGGTCCCTTCCAACCCTGACTGGTTCTATGATTCTGTGCTGGCAGACCACTGTGGAGCTCTCTCCATTTCCTTCATGGATTCAACACTTTCAGATCATAACTTAAGAATAAAAATTAAATATTAAAAAAATAGACAATTAAAGTAGATAGTGACCTACTATGGTAGTAAGTTAGTTAGAGGTCAATGCAGAGTACTCAGCACTGAGCAACTTGGATAAATTCATATGAAGTTTCTCAGTGTACTGAGAACTTAGATATCTAACAGGGTTGTTCTGTTACATTAGGGGCTGTTAGGGCTCTCTCTCTCCTCCCTCCCCCCCCCCCCCCCCCCATCACCAATGTATTCAGATACACTGTTAAGATCCAGAGATCCAAACAATTCCTGAATTCAGGGAGCTTGAATCTAAGATTTGAGAGATTCGAGTTCAATGAAATCCCTTCCCCCCCACCCAGCGCCTTATATTTTGATTTATCTTTAAACCTTACCAGAGCCAGAATAACTGTTTCCAAGGTCAAATTCAAAAGGGAGCCCTCAAGCTGCTAAGAAAGGAGTTTGCCATTAAATCACCTTCTCATCTACCAGTTCTGCTGCTGAATGAAATCTAGGCAGCTGTTAGCAGTTTCTTCAGAGTCCTGATTTGTAGAGTTACAAACTGAACAACATGTAGCTTGTACATGACTGCTATATCTTATTGCTTTTCAGACATGGTTCTTATTTAATACTGGTTAGCCATCAAAAATTAGGAAGAGATTTTCCTTCCTCAGCATGAGGAAATTTATTTTTCTTCTCTAAGTTTGTTGTGTCACAAAGCCTGGCTAACAACTGCAAAAGCTTAACTCTCTAAGGATAGTGAAAATCATCTACTTATTCCTTTGTAATTATCTGAAAGTTTTGGATGAAAACGCCTGGAGTTCACTATCCACATTTCATCCTGGCTGACAAAACTGGCAGATAATCCATCATTAAGAACAGAAGAGTAGGAAACTATTTGGAAACATGCTAAATCTGGAAGACAATCCTTTGAAACCACCTCTGATTAAGTGGTCACTCTGAGTATTCATGACTGATTCAGGTTGGAAGAAATACAACAAAAAGCCACCTCATGTGGGACTTCTACTCTGAGCTGAGCCCAGAGTAGAGAATTGTCCTCAGCCTGAGGGTGCCTCAGCAAGGCTGGATTTGTGAGGGCAAAGGGGAATAAGGAAAGCCACTTTTCAGAGAGAAACAGGGAATTTAATCTTACTGTCTTAAAGTGCCTCCAGTTTATATCCTTGCACCTCTGGATAAAAATCTCACAACCACTGGCCATCATATCTGTGTAGGGGTTTGTATTATTCATGTCCCACAGCAATCTACTGTGGGCAAAGAAAAAAGATGCCATCGAAGGTAGGTCTTTTGGAGCTGAACTTAAATATTGTTTCAAGACCTTGATTCTACAGAGCCCTTGAACATACCCTGGAATTTCTGAGAGGAGGGACAAGGTTTCCTCTTCCTTTCCACTCTTCCCCTCTATGCCACAACTCAGAGTCATGCCAGGTATGAGGGAGAGGAACTTTGGAGGGGCCACAGCAGGTAACTGCTGATTAGCACATCAGTCTTTGCCAGGTGATGTAGTGGAGCTTTTGAGCCTTGCTCCAGATCCCAGTGCAGCTGCTGCTAACCACTACTCAGCCAACCTGTCTCAGCAAGTTACATGGATGCCCATCACAGCTTGAGATGAGCTCCAAGAACAAGGCCACAACTTGCCTGGAGGACTCCGTTCAGCAGACACCTTTCTCAAGTGGTTTTATTCAGTTGTTCCCCTTTAACCTAATGTTCCCCCCATACTGGCAACTCTTAAACAAAGCCATCTATTTCAAACTCTGCCTCTGCATTGCCCACAGGATGAGTGTGACTCAAAGTGTATTTTTTTGTGATATTTACTTGGCTCCGAGTGGGTTCTACCTCTGCTCTCCATTTCCTCTTTTCAGATGACAGGGACAACACCTTATAAATTGGCCCTTTAGTATGCTAGCAAGGAGTTTTGTAGCTAATAACCCTGAATCTCCATCCCAGGTTCCAGAGAAAGGGGAGGGATGTACAAATTAGCAACAAGACCGTCATGCACACACACTTGCAACACCACATCATCACATTTAAAGAATTAGCCACACTTCTCTGCAGGCAGTTGAAGCATGGTATTAAATGAATCCAAGGTGTTGCTAAGTTATGAAGAAACTGAAAGAAAATTAGACCTTCAAAAATCTCAATTGAGAATAACACTGAAGTCCTGCCCCTAATTTCGTTTCCTCCCTCAGACTACCACAGTAATAATCAAAGCAGGGTTAAAATTGCAATTTATCCCCACAGGCTTAACGGGGCTTTTTATATATATAGTCATATATGTATTATTTTAATTAATAAGAAATTAAATAATAAAATACAGTGTCAGAATTTAATTGGCTGCTGCCTCCTCACAACAAAGTAAAAACACATTCATGACATGACATTCATTTATCTCCAAACCATTCACTTACAATCAGTGCCATGGAATATGGATCTCATTGAGCAGGATGGAAGACAAAGCAATTATCTTTTGGAAGGAATCATTTAATGGGTTTTCAGACCGGACTGAAATCTGATGATTTCCAAGCAAAAGGACACTAAGCATTTCCCTCCAGGGAATTAGCTTTTGTTTAGAGATGTTCCAGAAAAACAGTCCCAACAGATATATTCTATTGGCTGTAATCTTTTTTGCAGACCTCATTCAGAATGCCATTAGTGAACTGCAGAGGCCCCAAAAGTGAGCCTGTTCCACATGAAGCAGCAGCACAGCAGAAGCCATACAGCTCAGAGCTCCATGATAAAGCTCCTAGCACTTAAGTTGTTCCTATCGTGTTCCATTTTGCATCTTCCATATTCACTACATTTCTCTGCTGTACAGGACAAGAGAATTCTCCTAAACAAAGTCAAAACTCACTTCTTGCTCTATTTTTCCTTTCTACTCAACCACAATGTGTCATCCACCTAATTGAAGACTTTGGTAACCACCTCCATTGTAGGAGCTTACTTCTCAGAAGTTGTCCTGAAGAGATATCAGAGTGCATCAAACCTACTTTAGACCCCTCAAGTGACTCTCCAACATGCCAACTTTCTGCACCTCGCTACTGGAAAGGGCCCAGGGGGCTGCTTCATTCACCATTCTTGACCACATAAGCACTAGGAAGAAAAAGTTGTCTCAGAAGTAGACTTTTCCCTTGACAGAAGCATTTATCCTTTCTCCCAGGGGTTCAGAGTGCTTAGATCAGTAAGTGAAAACAGTAAAAACCTCATCAGTCAGGTTTTACTTTTTCAGCTCCCACTGTCTCCCCTTGACACCCATGAATACCGCCCTCCAGCCTGCCTTGCTTGAACTGAGGGTGTGTGAGCAGATGGGGCTTTTGGTTTTAGCTTGTTGGGGAGCTAAGGGTGAAGGGGGTGGAAATGGCCTTCCCACCCATCCCTTTCTGCCCCCTCCCCTAACAGCCAGATTTACTGCACTATGCCCTCCATATTCTTCACTAGGTTATGAAACAGTTTGGTGCCAATGCCTTGCTTTTCAGTTCAGGCAAACCAATTTTAGCAGAACTAAAGCTAAGAAGCTCAGAAGTTTCTTCTTCCTAGCTGTTTAACCCAGTTGTACACACACACAACAATACTGCTTCTCTCATCTATTGGTTTATATTTCCTTCCTGATTTCTTTTGACCTCTGTAAGTACACTGTAATCAGTTACAAATTCAAGGTGCATACTGTCTCTTCAGAGAGGACACACCCCATCAAAGAGAATGAAAACAAAATCAATAAAGGAATACCTCTACTGTTTGTCACAGACTGAATCACACTACCCTCCTGAAATACTTTTGTCTTACCTCAAAATGCGTTAAGGTGACCAGAACTCATCTTTAGCTGACTTATGGACTGCATCTGCTCCAGAAGGTCAAGAGCAAGTTTGCAAACACCAACGTACACCAGACTGATGCTTGCCCCAGGCTGTGTTTCATTTCACATGGTGGCAGTTCCTCTTTCGTTGGGCAGTACAATAGGCTCTCTGTACAGCCACTACATTCTGTTTTTCTGGAGATAGTTATGTCTCCAATAATTTAGAGAAAAAAAAAAAGAGCAACAGCTGAAACCCAGATGACTTGAGTACTTTGCTAACAAAGAAAGATTGTTACAGGCTAAATGAGACTGATCCTTCCTAGAAAGAGCTACAGCCATGTAAGTATTGCATGGTTAAATGTTAGATTCAATTAGGAATCAAATGAGGATTTCTGCATAGATCATAAATTTGCAGTGCAAATTTTGGAGTGGAAACAGTCTATATAGTAGCAGAGCAGATGTGGAACATCTGCCTAAGTATTCTTTTATGCCCCTTCTAAGAAAAGGAGTTCCTGGTTTAAGGGTTGGAGTGAAAGCTTTATGAAAGGCTGTGAACAGGAAGATGGGGGACACATTTTTGATTTTCCCCCTTCTATTGTGCAGCCACTTGTGAGTCACAGCCTGCAGCCTCAGTCTCCACTCTGGGAAGTCCAGATGAGCTTCATCAACACACATTTTCCTGAATTGCCTCCCTCTGACACTGATAACAACCCTGAATACACAGGCATGTGAGAGGGGTGCACGTCTGACCCAGAACAGATGCAAACTCACACATGAAGTCTTTCAAAGGAGAGACACATGCCTTGTGTTTGGGGATGATGTACCTGAAGGATGTAGCCTAAGGCTGCAACCAGGGAGCACACACTAGGCCTCCCTCACAATTTCTTGTCAGTCTGGGCATAACAGTCAAAGAGCTAATTAGCATGCTTTTTCCCCCCAGATAAGAGCAGCTTTCACTTTAGGAACCAAGAGCTCCCAGACAGCAGAAAGCTATGGTATTTCCTGAAGATCAGTACCCAAATAAAGATGAAAGGGAGGGGGGAAATATGTGTGTTGTGTTTTTAAAAATATAAGGTGTAGCTACACAAACCCAACACCAGAGTCAGGACCTTAAACTTCAGTCTCCCAAATCACAGGTCTCTGATACACAATGAAAGTGAAATATCAGTTGCAAGTTCTCTTCACTAAACTTCCAGAGTCAAGAAGGCGTTTTTGTCCCACACACTTCAGCAGACCTCCTTTCCAGCTGCCAGTGAACAGTGCTGGGACCAGGTACTTGACCAGTCTCTGTGGGAAGTGCCTTTCTCTATGCACTTGCTGCACTGCACATGGAAAACATAAGCTTTCTGCTATGTTCACCAAGAAATAGGAAGGAGGCTTTTTGCCCTCTGGTTTGCTATCATCTGGTCCCATGAACCCTTTTCTCAGGACACCTATGTGTAGGGAAGGGCTGGAACCCAACACCTTTGTGGCACTTGACATTTTGGCAACTTCCCCCATCAAGAACTTCTTTCCGCAGGGAGCTGCTTGTGCACCCTAGAAGTAAGCCAATGTCTTTCCTTTCTAGACCACGTCAGCTAACAGGGAAGTTTAAGCATTTGTCCTTAGCTGGTGTCCTTTTCATAGGGCCCCTTCATTCCCTGACAACCAAAATCTGTCTGCTAACAAGCCACAGCCCCTGCTGAGAGACAGGGTTTATGAGCACAGGCTCAGTCCTGTTGTAACATGGCAATGTATCAGCAAGCCAGCTCAGGATGTGGGCACAGCTTACTCCACCTCCAGCCAAAGATCTTCTGGATAGAGTGTTCAAATTGCTGTGTAAAAATTACAGCTCCTCCTGTCTTTGAGGCTGTAACTGCCAGTACAGTACCTGTGCCTTCAACCAACCAACCCACCCATGAAGTAAAGAACACATCATTAGCAACTGTCCAGAAGAAATTTGGCTCAAATAACTTCCCTCATGACAAGCAAGATCTTTTGAGCAGAGGCTGACATTAACTTGAGCACAGCCGTTCAGTTCCCTTTATAAGCTGACATTAACTTGAGCACAGCCTTCAGCTGCCATTAGCTGCCTTCAAAAGTGCACCATCTTGTATCATCTGTACCCCTTTAGCCTTTTTTCAAGCTCACAACATGCTCCTGCCATTCTGCCCAACGTAAATTCCGTCCTGGAGTACAGCCACCTTGAGCCTTGAATGAAACAGAGATGTCAGAAAACGTGAAGGAAGAACAATGCAAGATTGTATTACAAACTTACTCAGAAAGTAGTCAAATTAACCTTTCCTGTGCTAAGGAGTACAATTCCCTTGCTTGGAACGATTTTAATTTGTCCTGTATGCCAGACAGAAAGAGTAAACACCGATGTAAAAATAAGTTGCATCATGATTCTAAGGTAAGACTTTGAAACTCCATCAGCAGAGCATGAATTAGACGGAGCTTCAATTTTTTTTTTTTTTATCCTTTCTCCAAGTATGTGGCTGCAACATTTCTGTAGAGACAAATACATCTTTATTTTAGTTACTGGAGTCCTCTCAAAAATGCGTCTATAAATCCTCTGGGAGTGAGGAGGAGTCACAGTGGAAAGACTGATGGGTCTGCAGCAGCTCGCATGGTTCACTTGCCATAACTGTTCCTTTGTGGCCACGGCGTTCGCTGCGTGTCACCGAGCCTTAAATACACAATTTGGACTGTCATATCCAATATAGTGGACCCTGGTGGATAGTTAAAGACAAAGGAGAAAAATAGAGCAGCATGGAAATAGGATGTGAAAAGGCTCACTTGTGAAACAAGAGAATAGGAGCTGTTGTTGAACACGGTGCCTGCTGCCTCGCATATTCTGCTGACCTCGAGGAGATAAAGGATTTAGTAACGCAGCCTTTATGGGGTTTACCTACTTGTGTACTCTGAATGAAGTACTGACAGCATTTGGAGGCTCTCCTCGCTCCTTTTTTTGTGTGTTCTCAAGACCAGAATATTTTCCAGCAACTCGATTTCCAGCTGACCTATCCCGAGGCCAAATGGAAACAATACAAAGAGATAATAGACTGGGAGACTTTGAAGAGAGCAATAGCACAATCTTGGGATGAACTAGAATTTGTGAAACGTAATCATCTTGAGGGGAAGGAAAAAAAAAAAAAAGGCATTTCTGCAAAGAGAAACCTTTTCCACAGCTTATTTAGCAATGAGTACAGAAGGAAAATGTGCCTGACTGTTTTGATTTAAAATTTGTTGGCTATAAACAGCGATTTTGAAATAACATAGGTCAAAATTATTTTCCTTAAAACGTGACACAAGGTCTAAAAGCCAAGTTCTCCTCTGGGCAAGGCTGATACCAGTTTGATCATGAGCAGAGTCTGTGTTGATTACATTTGGCGCCTGTCACAATCCAACGGTGGATAATTTGGCAAAAATAATGGATCTGGATGTGCTGATCTCTCTTTTCTATGTATCCATGGCTTTGTTGGCTATTGCTGTGTGTGTGCTCTTGGGGTAACTGCTTTTTTGTCCCTGTAAGTGCCTAATACAATATAAAATCAATCTTCCTCTTCCAATTCCCCAAAGCCTTAAAATCTGTCCCTGACTTTGTAGTTGTTAGCTGAAGTTAAGTGGATGTTTGTTGTTAGCTGGTTTTGCAGAGTTAGCATGTGTAGGGATAACACTAGCTATCTCTTCCTTTTCCTTCTTTCTCTACTCAGCTCTGGTGAGACCCCACCTGGAGTACTGTGTCCAGTTCTGGAGCACCTATTACAAGAGGGATATGGACATGCTGGAACGTGTCCAGAGAAGGGCCACCAGGATGATCAGGGGGCTGGAGCACCTCTCCTATGAGAATAGACTGAAGGAGTTGGGGTTGTTCAGTCTGGAGAAAAGAAGGCTCTGAGGTGACCTTCTTGTGGCTTTTCAATATCTGAAGGGGGCTACAAGAAAGCTGGGGAGGGACTTTTTAGGCTATCAGGTAGTGACAGGACTAGGGGGAATGGAATAAAGCTGGAAGAGGGGAGATTCAGGCTGGATGTGAGAAAGAAGTTCTTCACCATGAGAGTGGTGAGAGCCTGGAATGGGTGGTCCAGGGAGGTGGTTGATGCCCCATCCCTGGAGGTGTTTAAGGCCAGGCTGGATGAGGCTCTGGCCAGCCTGCTCTAGTGTGAGGTGTCCCTGCCCATGGCAGGGGAGTTGGAACTGGATGATCCTTGTGGTCCCTTCCATCCCTGACTGATTCTATTAAAAAAAAAAAAAACACCACAACTAATTCTCTTCTACCTCTATCATGCATGCCACCATGGAGACCATCCCTGGGGCAGCAACAGTGAGGCATGTGGAGGAGGCAAGAGGCTGTTTTCCTGGAACGCGTAACCACCAACTGGCAGCACCAGCACGGTGACAGACCAAGGTGAACTGCGAGAGCAGAAGCCTCCTGCTCTTCCGAGAAGCTCGACCCAACAAAAGAGGAGAAACCACCAACCTCAGACAGAGCGTGTTTCCCCACTGACCCAGAAGATGAACCTTGACACCCCTGGTCCATGGTGACAGCCATCGAAACAAACTTTTTCTTTCTCTCTTTTTCTTCTTCTCTCTATTTCCAACGTTTCCCTTTATTAAAGTGCCTTTCCTAACCAAGTACTCACTTCTGGTTTGGTTTCATTTGGGGAACCCTTACAGGAACCTACTCTCCTGTGACAGCAGGTTGAGCCAGCAGCACAGGAATATAAAAAGGAGACATGCAGGGTCCTAAAAGCTCATCTTACAACAGGGCTTCAATTACAGGTTGCAACTCCTTTCTTTCCTCTAGAGGGATCAGGTATTGTCTTACACATTATGACTGCCTGCTTTCCGTTAACTCAACCTTCAGGGCTTCACCTCCCCTTCTGTTCCTGCCCCCCCTCAAAAGCTGATTCCTCAATACCTCCTTCAGGATTGCCTTTTGGTCCCTTTGCTCTTTTAATGACCCTTTGTTTTCCTCTAATTGCTCCTGCAGGGTCCTTGTCACTAGTTGATTACTTTCTAATTGTCCCTGTCTTTATCACTGTTTGCAGGGAGTCTATCATGGCATTGGTTTGACAAAGCAGTTGTTCTCTATCTTCCATTGTTGCTGCTAGAATCACTCCCAATATACCCCAAAAATCAGAGCTTTTCCTTTTCCGTAGCTGCCCAGAAGTTAGATGATGGGATGGGTAAATTTGTATGATCTTTTGGAAGTGCTTTCACTAGCCCCCTCTGTCCACAGGAGGCCACACCTTAATTAGACAGTTTCACACCTTAATTAAGCACCTTCTACTTCAAGGCAAACTTCCTGAACGGGCCACATGGTAGCATCCATTAAACCCCTTTTCTCCTTCAGGAGGCCACCCCTTAGTTAGGCACCTTCTACTCCAGGACAGTATCTCTCCTAGGGAGCCACACCTTATCACCCACTGCCCCCCTTTTTACCCCCAGGAGGTTACACCTAATTTAGGCACTTTTTGTTTAGCAAGAATCCTGTCCATGATGCCAATTAGAAACATCAGGGTGCAATGGTAGATGATTTAGCAGAAGTTAAACCCCCTTGCTTTCCAGCTTGTCCTCAGATTTTAGAGGGGCTGGTGGCAGATGGGCTTAACTCCTAAGTGCTGTCCAGTTGGATCTTTTAGTGTGACTTAACATTCTCAGGAAGAGAATTGAGACTCAAATGGAGCCAAGTGTCCAACCACTTTATTTAACAGGCAACAGGTATAAATACCATGGTGATCTGATCTGTAGGGAGTGTGCATCACGATCACATGGAAGAGAATGATGCAAACAGGAGCAGTGAGCCAGGGTGGCAAGCAGCCCTCAGGGATGGCAACAGCTAGCAGAGATCCCTAACAGCAGCAGTTCTCCACAATTCTAGCAGATTCTAAAAGCAGCTCAGCTCAGGAGTCCTTGACAGCATTCTAGCAGCCACAGCAGGAGCCCCAGCCCAGCAGATCACTTAACAGCTCTCTCACTGCAGCAGACTCCAGCAGCCTCCAGCACAGTTGTTCTACTAGTTGGTTCCTCCCTAGTCAATTCCCCTCTCCACCATACTGAGACATCTTTTATAGCTTCATGCTGCTGGTAAAAATAGCCACCCGCCCTGGTTCAGCAGTGGAACACATACAGGGCACAGTCTCCAGGGTTCTCAAGTCAACCCTGTCACCAGGGAGTCTCTCCAGGGGCCCAAGGACCCTCAGTCTACCCCAGGGGGCTAAATCCAGGCTCCCCATTTGTCAAACGATTCTTCCAGCCATGTGGAGCCACATTTAAAATGATTCTTGGTCCCTTACAGCACCTCAGGCAAGAAGAAATCCATGAATGAATGGTTTTGATCTGCAAACAGCTTGTTCCAACAGGAAATGTGCCTTTATTATCAGTACAGAATGATTCCACATTAAATAAATCATTTGTATTGCAACTGAAATATGACTCCATTATAGATGCATGCAACATTTCCACCTTTTTTTTGGTTTATTTGTTCTGATGTCTTTTTCCAACTTGTTAAGTATCTCTCCAAGGAACTACAAACTGGCAGCTAGAGGCAAAACAAAAATACCCTAACAATTACACATCTTATACAGAAATCCATCCAAGTCACAATAAAATGACAGTTATGAAACACAAAAGCTCTTTAACTAATTGGCTTAAGTTGTCTTTCAGTCTCTGCCTTCCATTGCATTACCCAAAAATTCACACTTGCAAAGCATCTGAGAAGAAAGCTAACCTTTGTAGATGGCAATCAAATCTAAGCCCAAGTTATCCAAAAAAGTAAACATTTTCAGGAGCCCAGCAAGTGCTGCCATGAGCTCCAGAACAAGTCATGTACAGCTTTCAGTACACTGAATCCTAACAGTAGATCACTTGGTGTCACCTAAAAAATCATTTATGACACACAGCTTCTCTGGTAGCTCTCATAAGATCTCCTGTGACTTCTCTGACACCTTTTCAGAGGTGCCAGAGACTTTCTTCTACTTCTCTGTCCAGCATAGTTGAAATCGAACCAAAAGTTGTTAGCAGGAAGATAAAGCCTGACACAAAATGCTTAAGTCACACTGCTTCAGAAACCTAGGTTAAAAGCACTGTAATGGAGGTTGTATGCAAGGTTTCTCAGCATGGATGACTACACTTATACTAAATGGACAACAAGGAGAGAAAGATGCAAATATTTTCAAGATTGGAAATACTCCTGGAGAGCTCTGAAATCAGAGCAGCTTTTGAAGGTTTGCTGCACGTATGTGCTTTGCATCACTTCCCATCCAAAGTATGAATGAAAACAGAGACATTGGGAAGAAGAGGAGATCCCCAGCAGAGAGAAAAATGTGGGCCTGATGCTGATGTCCAGTTGTTGAGGCCTCCTGAAAGCAATTGAAATCCAATGTACTCTGTTCTACTACCTCTTTCAAGTCCACCAGATTGTGTCAGCTTTATCTAGATAAAGCATGAACCAGTTCACCATTAACTAGGTGCTGGAAAGATACATGGGATATCCTTCTACTGCACCTATTGTGTTTGCATAATAGAGTTCAAGGTTTTATGCACTTTTCTACTGGTCTTGTATCCATGTGGAGATAATCAACCTGTCAGTAATGCCTTTAAGGAATCAGTGGGTTAGGCAGACAAGTTACTTTTAAGAACTCACTAATACCAACAAACTCCCAAACACAACTACACTCATTTCTACCATTGTGTCCTGGAGAGCCCTTTGTTAGTCAACATATTAAAGCTGACTAACAGATGAAATAAAAGGAGCAGAAGCACTATCTTCATTTATTCCCAGGAGAAATCAGATGATCTGGTATCACCAGTGACATATCTGCTTTGCCCAGCTGAGAAGGATTTAGGAAATTCAGAGGATTTGAGAAGTGTCCCAATTGCATCTGCTATTATTTTTATGACCTACTTCCTATTACCAAGCAAAGATGCAACGTGGGTCAAAACAAAGAGGAACTTTCTGTGCATCAAGAGCAAACGATGCAGTTCTAATATTTTTACTCTGTTTTTTTCATCTAGAGTAAGTCTCATAGCTGCTTCTCCTTCATGTGCAACAAAAAAGAGATAACAGCTCACTTCAGCCATCCCCACATGAATAATCAAACACTACAAGCAGAAGATTAAAAACAAGTGGAGAAAGGTCAATCCAACTTGTCAGGCATACAAGGAAACTTGCATGGATAGCTACAGAACATCTTGAAGACTTAAACATTCTTCTTATGTTGATATCTAATGTATCTAATAGACAACTGTTGAAGGAAGTAATCTATCCTCTGAAGAACGAGCAAGTAGAACTAGAGTCAGAAGCAAGGGAAATAGCAGAAATGTCAGACACTCATCTTGCATCTGTCTGCCCTACCAAAAGGAGAGATTGTTGACCTGCATTTGATGTCACCTGCACAACAAGGCTGGAAGGACAGGCATTGAGAAAGAAGCTACCCACCAGCTGAAACCAATGTTCCAGGCTACAACAGTTCACATGTACAAATATTTGGATAAGTTGCACAGCACAGGTGAGCAGACACAGCACTCCATCTACTTTGAGAAACATCTAGGATAAAGCAATAAAAAGGGAGATCTTCAAAGGATGGCAAATACTCCCACCACAGTACAAGCCTCCAGAGTCACAGATTTCAGACATTCACTGCTGATGGAACTTCCAAAGCAGGAAGTTAGTTTCATTCTCCTGTGTTACTTTACCACAGGTTCTTCATAATTATGTCCCTGCAACTGTCTCTTGCTTTTAAGGAGAAAAGGTAATGAAGGCTGTTCCACAGCATATTGTGACTTAACTTTACAATCAGCCCAGGCTAAAGAGCAGGAGAAATACCACACTACTTGTGCTATCCTTCTTGGGAACTGTAAACCAGCTGTTTCTTCTCTCTTTCTTTATTTGCACCTTGCTAGTTTGAATAACTCACAGGGATGAAGATTCCTTGTGGAACTGCTTTATGCTTTTCATACATCCCACCACTCTCACAGAGAAACTGGGGCAGAGAAAGCAAGCAACACCTGCATTCTTTAGCTCCCAAAGCCCTGACGAATCAGCCTGCTCACTTCATTGGCCCAGTACACATCAAAACAGAACACCTTGCAGCAGCACTACCTCATACACCACAGACAGGGCTGCAACCTCTGGCAATCCAATCCTGGGCAATGACTGCCCATTTAGGTCAAGCACTCCACCAGCAGCAAGCAAAAAGAAGCTGAATAACAGCAGAGACACAAATCACACTGCAGCAGGGCTGATACAGGCATGGCCAGACCCAGAACGTTCCCAAGAATAGCTTAGGGAGCTGCTTAAGCAGGAGTTAGCACTGACATTTCCTTGCAGCTTTTGGCTTTGGTGAATGTGGGGTTGTGACCATTAGGTCAGAACTTCTCCAGTGCATGGCATGGAACACAGAAGCTGGAAGGGGAAGTGATGAAGGTGGGAACAGGAATGCCTTTGTATTGTGTGGGAAGGTGGGCTTAACATTCACACTTTAGAGGGATTTAACCAGTTGGATGCAAAGCCAAGAGGCCACACTGGGTGGAGTGCTAAGTATACAAACTCAACCTGTAGACAAACCTCTTGCCTGATCTGGTGACTATTCTCTGAGCTGCAGAATATTCCCAGTCCCACGTGGAGCTCTGCGCAGAAGGGCCTCTACTAAACCAGCAAATTCTGGGTCTGAGCAGACAGGAAGCCTCAGCAGCACACAGTTCTTAAATGAGAAAGCTTGCTTTCAAACAGAGCAATGTGGTTACCTCAACATACTTGGCATGAGAAGGAACTGGAGTTGAAGGCGTTTGGTGGTTTTGAAGAAACACATGAGGCCTTATTTCACCAAATACCTTCCTTTTTCTTTTTTTTCACAGCAATTTCTTTTCCTTTTGGGGGTGTTATGACTGGAATGTACAGATTTCATGAGTTTGTTTTCTTCACTTTTCTCTTCCCTTGGACTTCCTCCCTCAGCTGCTTTCTCCAACTTTGCAGAACAACTTCAGTTGTGTACTTCTTTTCTATGTTAGTAAATATATCTTCTGGCATTCTGTTCAGCACAAATGCATACTCCCTCCAAGACCCATACTTACATGTGTTAAGAAAATTAAATCTATTTCTCTTTCACCCTCTTCTTGTTGTAGTGACATGCTGCTTGATGTACGCTTACATATGAGTATCAGAGATCAGCTCACCCATGCTGGAACTGGATCTCCATGAAAACAAAAATAATAGTGAAGCTTAAGTTCAATGAAAACAGACACTTAGCCAGAGCCAGAAGTTCTGGCCCTTCCATTCTCTTCTAGCATAGAAAGCAGAAATAAAAGAACACTAATGAGTGAATTGAACATGTTGGCTGCTTTGATACATGTGTTCTCTCCTTGTTTGCCTGATAGTCCTTTGGCTTGCTCTTCTCTGTCATGTAAACAGTATCAGAGAAAGTCAGATCCTTTTTACTTGGAAATTATGTGTGTTGATTTGATTGTCTTTATGGCCCAACAGCAACATGTTTATCTCTTTTTTTATTCCCTGAAGCATCTAAATATTAATAGGTTGGGTCTACACAAAGCCCTAGCATTTATGAATGCCCACACTCAAGCTTCCTTTTCTGAGAATACCATGAAGCTTGAACATAATCCCAAGCCAACTGTTTCCATACCCAAGCATCCCACTCTATTCTTATGTTTATACCACTTGCCCTGCTTATTGTAAGTTTATCCTGGCTGATTTCCCAGAATATCTTTTGCCTCTGGCGAAGTAATTGCATGAGTCTGAAATACTGTAGCCACAGAACTTAGCTACAGTATATGCTGTTCTCAATATACCCATGGGGGTGGAAGCCTGTGGGAGAGAAGTGGTAATTCCTGAAGAGTTAATTCTCTTTCATGTTCCAGAAATCACATGGTGTAGAGCAGTCTCTCCAAGTTAAGGGTTTAAGATTACTTTAAACCTCAAGAAAAAAAAAAGGTTTAGTTTTCATTGACTGAGAAATAGTAGAACAAGGGTGAAGGGGGAATGGTCTTTTGTCAGCAAGAAAACAGAGGAACTTCTAAGCCAAGTAGATATTTTCACAAGTTTTGGTAGTTTTTTTTTGTTTTGTTGGTGGTTTTTTTTTTTTTTTGGTTGTTTGGGGTTTGTTTGTTTTCTTTGTTTGTTTTTAAAATTCAATACCTAGTCTTCTGCTGAAGAGAAGGGGAAATGGAAAATTTTAAGCTGCTCTCCTAAAATATTTGATCCACTTACACTACACTTTTCTTAACTGTGCCCTTAAAATGCTAACAAAGAGTGAATGTTACCAGCCAAATTCCAGTCAATGACACAGCAGAGACTAAAACCTCAGGTTAGTGACCTTTCATGGGCGCCATGAAAAAAATCCAGTCCTCTTTCCAAAATCAGAGGGTGGGGATTCTGATAGACAACACAGTCATGCTGGCAGACAGCATTTAAGAACTGGAAGTTTCAGCCTTTCACAGAGGCAATACATTGCCCTCAGACATTTGCCTCTCTGCAAGCTACCAGCTGCCAGTTTCTTCTACTTTTGGATCTCACCAGAGTATGGGACTCATCTCATTTCCCAGGTCTGCTCCAGCCTTTCTGTTACCACTCCAAATCTGCCCACTCCCATCATTAACACAGTCTTCATGCAAAGTGATCACTGAACTACACTCTGCTACATCTTTGCAGGCAGTTGAAAAGCATCCTTCACACAGCAGAAATTTTTCTATCAAAAAGACTTCTTTTCCAATTTGTGTGCACTTCTGCTGTTTGGTCCAGCCCACATCATACATCTTGGTGACATCAATGTTAGCACAAGGAATAAGTAGTATATGGGGGGTTTTACCTTTACTGCTAAAGGTAAAAACTCAATTCTAAATGTAAAAGACTACTATATTGTCTTCACTTGCACGGGTTTTGTTTTGCCTGTGTGATGGGGAAGAAAATGAAGGGTGGGTATCTTAGTCAGCAAGGATCCCTGGTACTCAGGGAAACTTGAAGGTAGTCCCACAAGAGTTGTTTGTGGGATAGGAAGCCAGACATAGGAATAATTGGAAAGACAACAGGCAAGGCATGGCAAACCTTCCATCGTCCAAGAATTAGTTTTCTGTGTGTCACAGCCCTAGGAGTCCACAATGGTGGCTGCTGAGGGAGGAAATAAAGCACCTATAGCAGCAGGCACTGGTAGCAGATAGTGGGAGGGTAACTTCTTGCAGAATAACTTCTACTGCCCACAGCCCTCAGGTCTCCTGTCTCAGCTCCACATATTCCTCATATCTTTCTCATTGCAAGACTGCCTGACTGTTTCGGCACTGGTTTCCAACTCCATCCATGTCCTAGGGTGCATTGTGTTGAGTCTGCCCACAACCTCAAGGACACTTAGATATTTAGCCTTCCTTAAATTTAAGGAGAGTCACATCACTTGAAAAATCTAGGCCTCAGCATCTCAGATCCTTGTTTGCACCTTGGACCTTTGGACATAGTAGCTTTTCTGACACTCCTTCGTGTTCACAAGTTCCTCAACCTAGCATCCTAAACATCTTTCTAGACCAGTATTATGTGCTTGTATAGCCCTACCTTCAGCCCTATAAGGCATTCTCAAATTCTACCCTTCCTCCTACCAGGCTGCTATTTGAAAGTGCATCTTTCACAGAAGAAAGACTCTTCATTTTGAGTTCCCAGTGATCACAGTTTGAACTGGTGTCACTACACCAGGGCTGGATCACTGACTGCTCTTTACATCCCTCATCATCTCCATTAACAGACCTCCAAGTTAATTCTCACTTGCACATAGATGCACTTTCTAGTGTTTAAAGGAAAGCACTTTAACAGCAGATTAATTGCATTGAAGAAAAAAAAAAATGCTTTGCTTCAGCAGAAATCCCTAATTAGAAATAAAGAGGAACTTGCTATTCAAAAAAAAGATTAAACAAAGAACAGTGATTGCCACACTGCTTAGCAGGAAAGATACTGACCAAATGTGAT
Organism: Indicator indicator; assembly: GCF_027791375.1. Classification (NCBI taxonomy): domain Eukaryota; kingdom Metazoa; phylum Chordata; class Aves; order Piciformes; family Indicatoridae; genus Indicator; species Indicator indicator. The sequence goes on along the minus strand of NC_072024.1, from coordinate 12,085,369 downwards.
TGAACTCTGCCCAGGAGGATATTGATTATAACCTTTTGCTATTCACTGATGAAATTAAAGAGGTTGGCTTCCACACTCAATTATACCACAAGTTTCACTGAAACCACTTTGAATTTGTACTTCTGTCACCCTACAGCACACATCCCAAGCCTGTAATTCTCCCCCTTCCCCAGTTTAGCTCCTCTCATGTACTTCATGGCTGAGTCTCTACTGCTGAATGGAAAAGGGTAATTCTTCAAATACACTTTCAGGAAAATTATAAGAAAGTGAGTCAGTCAGAAGCACAAGTTTGATGATGTGTCAGACAAGCAAATTTTACATGCATATTGGGGGAAAAAATGGAAAATATAAAAAAATTCCATCAGTTGGCAGAAATCCAGAGGACAGTTTTATGTTAATACCCAAATTCAGAATTGCAAATAACAATGAAGAGTTATTGTTGGCTGGACTGAACTAGGTACAAATGAAGGAGGGGGAATGGAATTAAAACAACAACTTGCACACAAAACCCAACAACCCTTATTCTTGTTTTACTCATTTACATAAGCAATACAGCTGAGGAGAATATTTCAACAATCTGTGTAATTTTATCTTTCCTGTGTTGTTCTTTGGATGTTATGTGTCATCTCTGTTTGCACAATCAGCCAAATGCCTGATCCTACTTTCTTTGCCAGCCATACAGATCATAAATCATGTGCCACTGACTGCTGAATCAAACTAAAACACCCAGGCAAAGGCTCCACTTGGTAGGGGCTGCAGGACCTCAAGGGGGCTCAGAGCAGTTGGACTATCCCCTGAATACATGGGGATAGAAACAATTCTCCTCAGCAGTAAACATCCCCTAGTAGGGTGACCTGGACAAGCTGTCTGCAGGGAAACTGGGGTGCAACTCAGCCTACTCCTTCTCCTTGGGCAGTTTCAAGCCCTTATCTATTCCCATGCCATGTACATAAACTGGACAGTGCAACTTTTCCACCATGCCACTGTAATCCAGTTTGTAAATATTGTGAGTGAGGGAAAAGAAGCCTGTCAAACGCTCAGACTTCCGTGGCTGACAACTTTTGCTTTCAGTGACATGAAAGTTGGTTTCAATTTTCCTCTAAGCCTATATTTATGGGAAAGCAAGCAGTTATCAGAACAGCCCAGTTCTGCTCAGGAAGTCACTCCAGAAACATCCTTCTGAAGCACTAACACAGCCTTGAACATAGCACAATTGCTCACAACATCCATCTCTCCAGGCTGCTTATATGAGCACTCCTCAATCCAGGAAGAAATGAGCCAAATTAAACACCAGACCTTTACAACTCCTTCCCTTTCCATCCCTTCCTTCTGTGAGGCACGATGGAAGACCTGCACAGATGTGCCACAGCTGAAAAGAACCATGCAAAATACAGGCATAGAAAAACATATGCAGGGATCATCAGGAATGGGCTCAGCATCCAGCCTGCACCCCTTTCTCACAGCTCTTTGCAGCAATGCATCTCTAGCTGTGGGTGGAGTGGGGAACATGCTTGCACTTTGGGGAAGAGCAAGCATGGAGTGACTCAGTGTTGTTTTTGGCTCTCTGCTTTCAGAGACATGGGGAGGCGAAGTTAAAAACATCCCCAGTGAGCTGAGAAAGTTTTCATTGGAGGTCTTTTTCAGAGCCTGATATCTGTTGGCCTGAGTAGTGCTGAAATGTATGGAAGAGGTTCTCTTAGAGAAGGTCTTAGATGACACTGAACGGTAGGGGAACAGGAATGATCAAAAGCTGGAAGCATGGTGAGAACACTGTGGTAGTGCAATTTTCTCCACAGATACCATACCAAGCAATGGGCTGCAGCCCTCTAATGCATGTTTGGTGCTCTTCATGCTTACACCTCTTTCTACTTCTACAATGATCTCAGGAGAGAGAGGCAACTATCTCAGCACGCCATGGTGATAATTATTCCTACTATTCCACCTTGCTCCTCTCCAGATCCTGCCTTAAGTAACGCAGGGAAATTTTACACACAGAGAATATGCAAGTGCTGAGTAGTGCCTATATATGCACATATCCCCAACCATGCTGCTGGGAATACGTCCTACATAACCCAGATTTTCTGATGTCCTGCTCAAACTGCTCTGAGCCATATAGAAGAAAATTAGAAGCAACACAATATAAGGTAAAACATGCCAAAATCCCAGCTGCAGGAGCCCCACTGAAAGCTGGTGAGCTATGCAACAGCAGAACAGGCACAAAATCGAATGTAAACATTATTTCCATAAATGAAGGCAAGATTTTATTCCCAGTCATCTTTAGTGGTACCCACAAGCCAGAAAAATCTGCATTTGCATGTGATTTCTTTCCCCTCCACCCCTCAAAGCTCAGAAGAGTCTGGATCTGATCTCTGAGCTTGGTTCAGTTGTAAACTCACATTAGGAAAGGGATAAAGTTATCTCACAGGCTGCCAACAGAGGCAATAGGGAAACACATATACAGTCCCCACACAAGGTTAATCTTCATTGGTAAGGGAATTAGGCAGAGACAAAGGAATGATTCCACTAGGAAAAGAAGTTCTGCTGCAGCTGTCATACGGAGCTTTATAGATATGAGCAGGCTTGCAGTTAATCAGTACTTTATTTTGAGTTTGAAATGGTTGGGACATTGAGGAATTTGTTTGAATTTTTTTTTTTTAAGGTTTATTATTTCTTTTCAGAGGCTGAATCAAGCTCCACTCTGCACCTATCTGTCAGTTATGCAAGGGACTCTTTCAGAGCTATGACAGTTTTCATTACTGGAAACAGAGACCTTCCCTCTGCAGAGGCAAGCTTTCAAACAAGAAGTTGGTTGCCTTGGGACACACAGAGACACTCACACACTTCATCCAAGAGATTTAGAACATTCAGAGGCTTAGAGCCCAGCTCTTTTTGGACACGCAAGAGCAAGAAAAAGACAGAGGAACCTATTCTAATTTAGTGGCATACCTAAAAATTCACAAACAATAGCAAATTTGGCCCTGTCTGGACACCCCTCAAAATGTCACCAGCTGTGGAGAAGCAGCCTAGCACAGTTTCAATGAAGGTCAATGCAGGCTCTGAACCTTTGGCCTTTGTGGTATCTCCATGAACTACATAGCGACCTCTTCTTTACCATGAGGGTGGAGGAACATTGTAACAGGCTGCTCAGGGAGGTAGTTGAGGCTCAATCCCTGGTGATACTCAAGGTCAGGCTCAACAAGGCTCTGAGCAACCTGATCCAGTGAGGAATGTCCCTGCTCACTGTAGGGCCGTTGGACTAGGTGAACTTCGGAGGTCCTTTCCAACCCAAACTATTCTATGACTCTATGACTTTGAGTTCCCTCAGCACACAGCAAACAAGCTTATCTGGGCACTGCTTTGCCCGAGAGACCTCTCTTGCAAAGCACCATTTCTCACTGGCAAAGCTTTCAGTACTTTGAGTAAGCACAACTACTCCATTACCTGTTTTGCCTAGCAGAAACTTGTTATACATTAAATCCCATTAAAGTTTAAGATGTCATAAGGCAGGAAGTGCACAGGTGAAGGTCACCACCATGGCCATGACAGGATAAGGTCTTGCTCACTGAAGTACTGTCCTGCTGACATGTCAAAGACTCATTCCCTTTCTGCATTGGACATCTTGAAAGTGAGTCAGATGCTGACCAATGTGTTTGGTGGACTAGCCAATAGCACTGCAAGTCCTTGTGTCCAGCTTAGCAGCGCCCAGCTCTGTGCATATATCCTGCCCAAACTCTGGTGGGAATTTTAGAAGTCAGAAGAAAATTAAAATCTTGGTTTTCCTCCAAAACCCATGAAGTTGCATATGACGAGCACAGACAGCTGTCACAATCTGCTGGAGGATTACACATTTGGGTTTTCCTTATGTTACATACAGAGACAGCATCTACAACACATGAAGTTACTGAACTAGGGCCATTCATTTAACCAACAGCAAGTTAGTTAAACTGAGCTGAAGATGTTTTTTGATGGGTTAAGACTAAATAAAAAAGACTTAAGTGGAAAACTACACCATAAAAAGATTAAGTAGAAAACTATTGTTTTAACTACAAGCCACTGACTATACAGTCCTGAAGTGGAGCTGAGGCAAAGCAAAGTCTGTAGGTCAGTGAGAGAATTGCAGTTTCTAGAGCACCAGTAAGACCCTCCTTACTCTAGAAATAGAAACATAGCATGCCCAAATACCACTACTCTATATTTCCTGATCTCCTTATAAGTAATACTGGGTACCATCATATTTTCATGCTTACATTCTGCCCAACAAAAACTCATTCTGCTTTTAAACAGATTGTTTTTCCAGGCAGTAGATAGCTACATCTCAGACAACCTCCAGGAAATACTGGACAGAGAGAATAGAATGGACCAGAGGAACTTGCCTCCTGGAACATATCAATGTGGGCTGCAGGATCAGAAAAAAAAAATGCAGCCAGTGGAAGAGAGTTGAAAATGGAAGTAAACTTCTCCCTGTATGGGGTAAACCTCATCACATGCCTGTATCTACCTTGCTACTCAGTTCCAAGGTTTTGGATGATCTGTGGGTTATAACAAAAGAAATGCAGAGTGCATACAGTTACTCTGTAACTAATCGCCTCTAGTACAGTGTGAACACTCCTGGAGGCACAGAAAAGATGTTTCTTTTCTGCTTATCTTACTTTTGTTAAATTTTGGGTTAGCTACTTGCTAGTGAGAAAGAACACGAAGTAGCAGCAATAGTACAGTGCCTTCCCACAACAGTATTCTGAAAATGACACTTGTAAACAGTTCCATCAAGCAGAGAACAATAATGCAATTTGTCAGAAAGAATCTTAGAAGCCAAGTTACACAGAGAGATTATGGTTAAAATTACATTAATCAAAACCAGTTAGGAAAAGATGAGAGGAAGACTCTGGCAGAACATATCTGGGATGTTACCAATTAAACTTGTTTTTCTTCCTAAAAGGCAACAGCATTCTTTTTAATTAGCCTCTGTCATTGCAATTCTAACAGTAACCCAATGGTGCAATTACTATTTGAGCTACTTAAAAACTTAAGAGTATGTGCCCAGTTTCTGTAAAAGACTCCTCCATGGACAGCCAATGAGGCTAAGTTACATTACAAAAGTTATTCAAATGCAGAGAAGCCATCATGGGAATAGTAAAAAAATTATCTATAAGAAATAAATCAAGTAGCTAGGAGTCAGGAAGAAGTAGAAAGATATTTCCCTCCAGATTTAGCTTTAGTGTTCTCTGTGGAGCAACATGTTGGCATTTATGACCCACCAGAGAGCTCTGCACATACTGTTGCAGTATGTGAGCTGACACCATGCACACACTGGCATTTCTCATGTTCCTGCTGAAGCCATTGGCACTGAAGAAGTTAATGCCTGGAGGCTGCAATGCTAACCCCATCCTGGCTAATCCTTGGGCATTACTACACTTTGCAACATAAATGCTCAGCTGAAATGAGATTAGAAAACTTAATGGCATTAATGAGAGCCTGACCTATAAAAACTCCTGAAAAACACAGAAACACTTCATTTTTCAGGTTATCTGGGCTAAAGCATGCAGACCCTCCAGTCTGCTCCACTGATGCAAGTTCAGAACCCAAAGTACAATGCTTCAGACCTTCCAATCCAACCAGAAAAATCTGTGATTCTAACAAAGAAGGTTCATTAATAAGTTACATTTTGTCTCAGATTCCAGACTTCATAGTTCTTTTCCTTCCTCCACCACCAAGGACAGGTCTTCATTTGTACTCACTGGGATGTGCATCATAGAAGATGGGCAGGACAGGAAAGGTGCCAGTTTGATACAAGTTGCACCATGTGCCATGGGAAAAATCTCAAAGACAGATGATACGACTGCTCCAGAAACATATATTAAAGCAATTACACATTAAACTTCTGAAATACATCTGGTTTTATTTCTTATTCTTTTTTATATCCTATCCTGATTGTGACCTACACTCTCTGTGAAAATATCTTTGTTGGGAAAAACAAAACAAAACAAACCCTGCAACATTTTCAAGTTCCTTGTTTTCTGTGGAAATGTGTTATTGCTAATGAGGTTACAGAATTCTTTACAAGAAAACAGAATGCATAGCCAGGGGATCTATCTACTTCCCAGCTCTTTCAATACTTTTTCCTGGAGCAGAAGAAAAGAAAAGAAGGCCTTTACAATCAGCTCTATATAATGAATATTCATAGTGGTGGTCTTTTCCCCAGACACATAAAACAGCCAGTTTGTATCTGGCTGCTTTGAACTTCCTCCTATTGTTGCAGAAGGATGAGACACAAAGCAAGATCAGATCTGAAATGGTGGAGATTATTTTTGCTTACAAAAACCATATCCCTTCCCTCCAACTCTCCCCAGCACAGGGTATAAGATAAAAGTAAAACAAGCACTGCAAGATATATCAAGGCACACTGGAGGACTAACAGAGGAATTCAACAATTACATGGATAATGAGAAATCATTCACAGTGATGCTACATAAGATATGAGATATCTACCTTCAGGCTCCAGGATGCCAGCCAAACATTAACCACTAACAATTAAGGGGAAAATGTCTCTGAGTAATGATACCATGCAAATATTTAGTAGGGTTTTACACCTTGCTCTGAAGCATCTTATAAAGTATTGGCCTGGATGGAGTTCCTGACTTGACCAACTGATGTTCATAAGAGTCGAAGCACTCATATTTTGCCCTGCAAAGGCTTAGATTGCAACTCATAACTAAGACAATAGCAACCATGTTTTACAGCTTTACATATTCTAGTCACATGCAGTTTCCATTACATGCTAATAGGTATTTTGAAAGCATCTCAGCTTTTCTGCAGAATATAATCTTAAAATAGCCCAGCATAAGACTGGTGGCATGCTGGTAAACACTACATGTTGGCAGCCGGTTTAAGAGCACTCCTGACAAAAATAGGACACCTGTTGTCAACATTCTATCAAACATGATCATTTTAACATTGGGAAAAGTTTGGAATGGCTCCATGAAAACCCACATGACGTCAAATTAGCATCACAGAGCCAGAAACTCAACTAAATTTTCAAAGTGTCATCAGTCACCTAACAGGCATGAAAAATTCAGACAGGCATGTCAGCTTGAAGCCTGTACTTGCCCAAAAGGGCATCTGCTAAAAATAGTATGTAAAAGGATTTGCAACCCAAATGTTGCAAACAGGTATTTCTAGCAAAAAAAAAAACCCAATGAATGAAAGGGGATGACAAGAAATGCCCGGTGAAGCAGTCAGAAGAAGGTTTAGAAGACCAGCTATGTCAGAGATCGAAGTCACAACCTCAAGGCTCATATGGCTGATGAACAAACAACAGGAACAGAACACCCAGGATTCCACCAGCTAGGATAGTTCTGCACTTCTATGCTCTCCTAGAGCTTTTTTTTTTTTTTGGCTGTACAAGCCAGCCTGATGGTAGCTTGAGAACAACTTCAAACTAAAGCCAATGAAAATGAATTTGTGAAATGCTGTGGAGAACAGATTCGTTTGGCAGAAGCACCTTGTACCAGCTACTGCAGCAAAAGGGCATTTAGAAGAACATAGTTCAGCCAGAGACAAAATAGCCTGGGTACCACACTTTCTATTCCAAGGAATCCTAGAGACAGCACGCTTTATTTACAAGGCTACACAGTTAGACATCCCTTGAGGCCAGTATCCAGAGAATTTGCCTTCTCCAATATGTGAATTGCTGCAAATTCACCTAAGGCATTACTTCCAGCAAGAGCCTGAGAGAGGAAATCACCTGTGATTCAATACTGGTGCATGTGAAAACACATCAATGTCCTTGTTCTGTTAGGTGTGTAGCACTGCTCAAGACTGCCAACATTCTTTCTAACACCAGTAAGGTTATGATTCTGATCAATGTAACTGTGGTTCTCACAGGAGCTATGCTGAGCTAAGAAGCAGAAGCACCTCTGATTCCTGGATGTCACAGGGTAATGGTCTTACTGCATTCAACCTGAACTGAGACCCTGTGGATAGCACTCAGCTCCCAGATGCAGACTCAGCTAGAAAGGTGCAACCTAGGAATGACTTCACTCATCTCCACATTTATGTTGGCAGAGTCAAAACTGAAATCAGTGCCTCTGGAAAGGGCTCAAGAGGAAATACTAAGCAGAAGGGTAAGGCAGATCCATAACACAACAGAAACTGGCATGAAGCACGACATAAAAACCAAGGCAAATTACTTTCTCATACATTTCCACTGACTCCTTTATTATTAACTCAGTATCACTTTAAGCCTCCAACAAAGATCAAGGTCTCATTTCACTAAGCACCATATAGACATGCAGGGTGAAATGTAGGCTCCAGAATCAAATGAATTACAGTTTTATTACTCATATCAAAGGTAGGATTTCTCCCAGAGCAACAGGTCATCCCTGCCCGAAGGTATTTCTATATAAAAAAGTGAGACCAGTAATGGATGGAAC